>NC_136759.1:21541406-22126406 GCF_936440315.1 Barbus barbus | reverse complement strand
ATTTATTCTATCTATTTATTTATCTTTTTGACTGCACTGACATTATCGAATCAGAGCAAAACTTGAACTGAAAGTGCTAAAGATTACTTTATTTTTTTTATTTAATATTATTATTGTTTTAAATAAACTCTAAACATACAGAGAGAATAAATACAAAATAGTAGCTTTTGTTTCTGTTTTATAATTGATAAATAAAATATATAATACAATTTATACTAGAAAATAAAAATAATTTAATGAATAACTTAATTTTATTTGTTTGTCATTTTTACTGCACTGACATTATCAGATGAACAAAACTTAAACTGAAAGTACTACATAAATAAAGATGACTTTATTTTTATTTTATTTTATTTAAAATGTTATTAATAAAATGATATAGCCGAATGCTAGTAAAATAAAAATACTATCAAATTTAATTAAAAATGTTACTGGATTTTGTTGATTTGTTTAGAAATATGCCTGCATTAACACATAGTAAAACACCAGCTATATCTTGACTATTATCATATATACATAGGCTACAAATATCACCAGTTTTAGAACGACCCTTGTCATAAAATACCCACCAAAACCCACATTTTGCTCATAGGTCCAGATGTAAAAACCCCAGCCACCCCATGAGCTTCTGTGTTCTTACACACACACACACACACACTCACAAAATAGTAAAGGATGATTTGAAACGGAACCATTTTTTTATGAGATGCAGCCACAGACTCCTAGAGAATAAAACACACACCGTAACTGCAATGTGGATCAGAGCGGCTCTCCTCCCCTCCCCAGATAAATGCTGCGCTCGACCTCTCTTTTCCCCAAGCAAGTATCAAATTGTCAGCTGCGCTGTGAGCTTGAAAAATGGGAGAGACCAGTTTGCCTCTGAGGAAGTTAGCATTGATAGTCGGTCGGCAGTGCATTGAGGCTGTTTGCTGGAGCTTTGGGGACATGAATTGCACAATATGATGGTTCAAGGGAATCAAACAAAAGTGCGTCAAGTGCAAATAGATGGAGTCTGATTCTGTAATTCTGAGTGGTCGAGTGCTGATATGTGTATTAAGCATAGCTAATTTTATGTCACATGACTGAAATGTCACAAAACCTGACAAAGGATATCAAATGAAAATGTGACCTTCAATAGTCAAATTATTGAGGTCAACATATCTTTTTACAATACATTTGTTTTAATTAATAATTTTATTAGGCAAAGCCTTTCAATTGATCAAAAGTGATAGTAAAGACATTTATAATATTACAAAAGATTTTTATTTCGAATAAACACTGTTCTTTAATTTTTCTGTTCATCACTATTATAATGATTTCTGGAGAATCATGTCAATTCAACTTTGTCATCACAGGAAAAAAATAACGTAATTACTAAAAATAATACATTATAATTTTGAAGTATATTAAAATAGAAAACAAAAAAAAATAGTAATATTGTACAATATTACTGTTTTTACAGTATTTTTGCTAGTGCTGTCAAACGATTAATCGTGATTAATCGCATCCAAACGTTTTTGTTTAGATAATATATGTGTGTGTACTGTGTTTATTTATTATGTATATATGAATACACACAGGTGCATATATTTAAGAAAAAAATTTATGTTTATACATTTAAAATATATATAACATCCATTATATTAATATAAATAAATATGGAAATATTTTCCAAATATATATACTGTATATGTGTGTACTTATATATACATAATAAATATACACAGTATACACACATATATTATGTAAACAAAAACTTTAATTTTGGATGCGATTAATCACGATTAATCATTCGACAGTACTATTTTTTGGTCAAAGGCATGCAGACTTGGTGAGAAAATATAAATCACATTTTTGAACAAAATGAAACAAGTTAAAGCAAATGAAAATATAGTATATTGTTTTACATTAGTACATCATCTGCCATTATATTTTTGAGAAGTCCATGGAAATCATCTTATTTTTGCATTAAGAAGCTTTCAAATCTGGTTCACACAATCCACTGATTAGTTTTGCACATATAGACTATAAAACATGTAGCTAGTTAGACATCTACATGCAAAGAATGTACACATAGAAGCTCAAATATTTAGGTGAGTTCCTCATTTCGTCTATACACAGTTCATATAATAAATCCATCTACAGTACATATTCACACTGCGGAAGTCACATTTTTTCAATGTCCTCACCCCTCTGTGTCTGTGCAAGTTTCCACAGAAATTGAAGTCCAGCAGATTGATTGGTGTCAGTGAAGTGTCTGGCCACTGGAGAACAGACGTCAGCTCTCCTCATGTCACTCCAGTGCTGTCTGATACAGAGTTTTAGCTGTATGATGGTCTGCAGTAATGGCATATTTTTGTAGGCCAAAACCCAGAAACCAGTTCATTTTCAAAGCGTCGTTTGTTTATATGTCTTGCTCTTGCGAACTATTCTACATCAAAAACTTACTTAAGGGAAACTGTTTTTGAATAAAGAACGAAAGAGTTGTTGTCAGAAGCTTAATGGTGATAACACTAAAGTCATTCATCCATTGTATAGTTTGTTTATAGTCTACGTTTAGCTGATGATTATATTTAGGCTTTTAAAATCATATAAGCTGTGTTCATTTGTGAAGATTATCATTATGAACCAAACATGCAAGAATCAAGATTTTAATGGTCACAGAGCTTATTTTCTCCGTAAAGCCAATAGAAAAATCCTATTGGTTCTGTGTTGAGGGAATAAATTCTAAATTGGCCTACAAAAGTCATCACTGCAGCACTCATTGGCTGCAAAGACATAAATAAATAACATTCACTAATGAGCAGGTAATGGACTCCTTGATGTCTTATGTCCTATATCTAGCGTTACCCTGAAATTAATCCAACTTGCAGGCATTTTTTAGTTTTACATGGGAAAAAGTCGTTTGAGGGGTCCAGCATGCTGGTATTTTTTTTTTTTTTCTTTGATAAAAGTGTCCCAGCTGATTTCTGAGGTTGTGGCCTCTGTAGTAGCTGAACAGCAGGAGATCTTTGAACATGTTCTTACCAATCTCACCCACGCTGAGAATACGCCAATGTTTGTTGAACTATGAATGGTGTAGGTGGTGCAGCAGACATTGGAGGATTTTTTTTAGCTCTTTTTAAGGCTGGCTTCATTGATTCGACCTTTGATTCTACCAGTGAAGCAAAATGTTTATTTTATTTTTAAACAACTTCCATTTTGTCTTGTTATGGTTCCAGTGTTGGCAATAAGTATTCAAATGTTAAAGGCATACTCCACCCAAATGTGAAAATATTCTCATAATTTATTTAACATTTAAGGCCCCGATATAGTTCAAACGAAATCGAAGAACCAACTGATATGACGTCATTTCGAACAAAATCAGGCCGAACCAAAGTTCATTTCAGCAGTTCGAAACAGCTCACCAAAGAGAAATTTCTGGGGGAGTTTGTTTCGGCTCCTAAACACCATTTGAGCTACCATTGGTCCGTGGCGGTTACGCAATCGGTGGCTGTGTTCTGGAGCTCCACCTTCTTTGACGTGCGATTTATTTATTTTTCCCGATTCGTTTCTCATTCAACGGAGGTCAGGCAGGAGAACAACATCTCCAAGTCACTAGCATCATAAATACACTGTGTCGAATAACTGAACTGCCACACATATATCCGCACCTGTACGATCGCTCGCGGAGAGACTTTAAAGGTTCAGAGAAAGCATTTAATTCCTAGAAAGAAATTGCAACGAAGCTTGCGTTGACGACCCAGAGTTATGTAAAAAGCATCATAGAGAAACATCAGATGCAAGTTTTCCAAAGCCATGAAAAGAATGAAATGAAAGATATAAGGTAGCAAGTACCAAATACATGTGTTTCAAGTAAATGTTCCACCATACTGCTGCTGCTGCTGTTCTTTCAATAAGCAAATTTAAAAGGTACACAATAAATGAAATGCCAAAAGAACATACAATAATAAGCCTTTGTTTTATCAAATCATGACACCACATAAAATATAAAAATGTGCAATTTATCCAGTTTAATAAAATAAATGAAGACTAATAAAATAATATAACAAAAAGCTGTGTTATTGAGATGACTCCAAATATTTTTTTTTTCCACATCATGCTAAATTTTCAGACTATGAGTCATTCACACACTTAAAGGACTGATTATGGAAATGGTTCTTTTTTGTTTCAAAAACATGATACTTGATTCTGCTGCTAATCATTATTCTTTTGTCTATAATATTCTGACTATTATTACCTGTCTCACACTAGATACACCATCATTACTTTGAATGGAGTGACGTCAAGCGTTGCTGTCAAACTGAATTGTGGGTCTGTCGCGTCGCTTCACTGGCGTTGCTCGCAGCAGAAGTTGAAAACTTTTCAAGCGCCAACGCAGGCGTCAGCCAATCAGATCGCCTTATGCAAATACCCTAGCGCAGGTGCTAGCCAATTCCGTTCATGCAACACCAGAAAAGTAAGTGATTGGCTGTTGTCACTATGACGGCACATCAGCACCAAGCTTCAGACACGCCCTCCGTCAAGCGTTGACGCCGACGCCCCGTGTGAATGGGCGGTAGACGCGCGAGCGTCACGACATGTTTATATTTTAATCTACAGCCCGCCTCCAGCAGCGGAATGTTGGAATGTTTGAAAACAGTATACCGTCACTCAGGCCCCGTTTACACTAGTGTGTTTTCGTTTTAAAACGGCCTTTTAGAATGAAAACGATCAACGTTTACACTGGCGTTTCCGCTGCATTTCAGAAATGATCTCCGTTTACACTACACAACCGAAAACGCATGTCACATGACCATTTATTGAGGTACAACCATAGATATGTATAGGTAGATGGCTTATTATTTAGATGGCGGACGCATCTACGTGCTTGGAGCGGTCGAATGGGGGAATCTACCTATACATACCTATAGGTACAATAACGAGCATGAAGTCTCCGTTTTGGTCTGTTTACACTGAAACGCAACCCCGGGGTTTTCAAACTAAAACGGGGTCTGCAGGGTTTTCAAAAGTCTCCGTTTTCGACCTCGACAATGCCGGAGTAGTATAAACGATAGGTGTATCCGTAGCAAAAGTTATGCGTTTTAAAATGAAAACGCACTAGTGTAAATGGGGCCTCAGCCTTTTCTCACTTCTTTTTGCCCCAAACGAAGAACGAAAATGAACTTCTTTTGAAGTATTTCGGGCCTTTACCCTCATGTCTTCCCAGACAGTGTTGGGTAGATTACCTACAAATTATAGTTTGTTAAGGTCTTTGCACATTGAGTCCGAAATTCTCATCTGATGTTTTCGCACGTTAAAAAATAAATACGACCTCACGTTGCGTCAATCACGTTTACACACTGCCTCTGAAACTTTCGTCCGTCATTTAAAAATTTTTTTGGGTCGGGTTAAATTTTCTGTGTTTTTGCATCCGAAACAAGCATTTTGATAGGAAAGGATAAGAATATGGAAAAACCCCGAAAAAAACGCACACAAAAATTTCAGACTCCGTGTGCAAGGACATGATGAACACTGTAGTCGGTTTCTCATTTTAGGTAATGTATTCTGACTACTTTTTAGATGACGTTTTATTAATATTCTTTTAAACTTACGATTAAACATACCATGCTGATAAAAAAAAAGCAAAGAGAACAAAAATAAATTATTTTTTTATATCAACATTATAAAATGCATTAAACATTCCCATGGGCCTAATGTAAGAACTGCAGTGGGTTTGTGAGTTAGTAAAAAAGTTAATAATTAATTAAATCATTAAAATGTAAAATAATAATAATCAGTTGACAAAAATATTTTACATGAACAAACATTAATAAACATGGAAAAAACAATATTACAGGCCCAGAGTTTTCCAGCTTTGAAATATTTTGTCAAGACCTCCAGAATTAACAGTTACTGAAGGTCACTCTGGATTATGATGATGATGACATCAGTGTGTCACAGATATACAGCACCAATGTTTAATAACTTGCATAATTATTTGTTTCACACATGACCTAATTGCTTAAGAGGTGCTTCTCCCCACCACCATCAATTCAGAAGCATGGTTTGCAAATTTACAAACCCGATTCCAAAAAAGTTGGGACACTGAACAAATTGTGAATAAAAACAGAATGCAATGATGTGGAAGTTTCAAATTTCAATATTTTATTCAGAATACAACATAGATGACATATCAAATGTTTAACCTGAGAAAATGTATCATTTTAAGGGAAAAATAAGTTTATTTGAAATTTCATGGCATCAACACATCTCAAAAAAGTTGGGACAAGGCCATGTTTACCACTGTGTGGCATCCCCTCTTCTTTTTATAACAGTCTGCAAACGTCTGGGGACTGAGGAGACAAGTTGCTCAAGTTTAGGAATAGGAATGTTGTCCCATTCTTGTCTAATACAGGCTTCTAGTTGCTCAACTGTCTTAGGTATTCTTTGTCACATCTTCCTCTTTATGATGCGCCAAGTGTTTTCTATGGGTGAAAGATCTGGACTGCAGGCTGGCCATTTCATTACCCGGATCCTCCTCCTACGCAGCCATGATGTTGTAATTGATGCAGTATGTGGTCTGGCATTGTCATGTTGGAAAATGCCAGGTCTTCCCTAAAAGAGACAACGTCTGGATGGGAGCATATGTTGTTCTGGAACTTGGATATACCTTTCAGCATTGATGGTGCCTTTCCAGATGTGTAAGCTGCCCATGCCACACGCACTCATGCAACCCCATACCATCAGAGATGCAGGCTTCTGAACTGAGCGCTGATAACAACTTGGGTTGTCCTTGACCTCTTTAGTCCGGATGACATGGCGTCCCAATTTTCCAAAATGAACTTCAAATTTTGATTCGTCTGACCACAGAACAGTTTTCCACTTTGCCACAGTCCATTTTAAATAAGCCTTGGCCCAGAGAAAACGCCTGCGCTTCTGGATCATGTTTAGATATGGCTTCTTTTTTGACCTATAGAGTTTTAGTCGGCAACGGCGAATGGCACGGTGGATTGTGTTCACCGACAATGTTTTCTGGAAGTATTCCTGAGCCCATGTTGTGATTTCCATTACAGTAGCATTCCTGTATGTGATGCAGTGCCATCTAAGGGCCCGAAGATCACGGGCATCCAGTATGGTTTTCCGGCCTTGACCCTTACGCACAGAGATTGTTCCAGATTCTCTGAATCTTTGGATGATATTATGCACTGTAGATGATGATAACTTCAAACTCTTTGCAATTTTTCTCTGAAAAACTCCTTCCTGATATTGCTCCACTATTTTTCGCCGCAGCATTTGGGGAATTGGTGATCCTCTTGCCATCTTGACTTCTCAGAGACACTGCCACTCTGAGAGGCTCTTTTTATACACAATCATGTTGCCAATTGACCTAATAAGTTGCAAATTGGTCCTCCAGCTGTTCCTTATATGTACATTTAACTTTTCCGGCCTCTTATTGCTACCTGTCCCAACTTTTTTGGAATGTGTAGCTCTCATGAAATCCAAAATAAGCCAATATTTGGCATGACATTTCAAAATGTCTCACTTTCAACATTTTATATGTTATCTATATTCTATTGTGAATAAAATATAAGTTTATGCGATTTGTAAATTATTGCATTCCTTTTTTATTCGTAATTTGTACAGTGTCCCAACTTTTTTGGAATCGGGTTTGTACATGACATTTGTGAATATAGTCCAAGCTAAATGGTATGACACACAGTAGGAATTTTAGGAAAAACAATATTTAAAAGTTGAAAAATAATAATTAGGGAGAATCAATGGTAACACTTTATTTTAAGGTCTCTTAACTAGTTGCTTATTAGCATGCATATTACTAGAATATTAGCCATTTATTAGTAGTAATTAAGCACATATTAATGCCTTATTCTACATGACCTTATTCTAAGTCCCTAATCTTACCCAATACCTAAACTTAACAACTACCTTACTAACAATTAATAAGCAGCAAATTAGGAGTTTATTGAGGGAAAAGTCATAGTTAATAGTGAATAAGTGTTCCCTATGCTAAAGTGTTACCGAATCAATAAATTATGAATAAAGTAAATATGTTGGTCTTTGTGACCAAAATATTTTTCCCTCCAATTTTTCAACCACCTGGCTTTGTTCTGGTATGCAACTCCCACTTCACAATCTAATCAACTCCCAATGTATAAAAGTAAGTCCAGTTTTACAGCTGTACAGTGTACAGTCAGTTGTGAACACCATTTCATGTTGACTTTAATGCTACATGGTTGTATCCCTTACAGATGATTGATATTGATAGATATTGCACAACTTTCTTTTCCTTTTCTTTCATAAATGTGTCTTTTGTTGGTCGTTTAAAGTGCTGTTATGTCTGTCCATGTCGTGTTTTATCAGGATATACTCACAACTTGAACATAAACAACACTATCTGATAGTCTGGGGCGAACCCCCCCCCCCCCCCCCCCTCTTATTCATAGTTAACTGGCATCAAATTAAAAAAGCAGCAACATTTCAAACCCTGTCCATTGGGAAACTTTGGGGATTCCCTTGATGAGTAGGCTAGTAAGTTATTTTGTCTGCAGATTTTCAAACAGACATTGCTGGTTGAAGTTGAGGACTGCAGTGATGTGTAGCCAAAACAATGATTCAGCGCTTAAGTCTGACGTGTTTCTTATCTGTCTGCCCAAGTGTCTGCCTCCAGGTTTCATTTTCTCAGTAAGAGCTGAGTATGAGTAATGTAGCATAAGTCATGCCCTCACTCTGCTGACGTTAAGAATAGTGTGTGTCTTTGTTCATGTGTGTCCAAACAAGCATGCCTTTTAATGGGGCTGAGCGGCATGACAGTTGGGGAGAGTGGGATAAGATGTCCCACTTTTTAAAGGGATAGTTCACCCAAAAATGAAAACTCTGTCATCTTTTACTGTCTCTTATGACGTTCTAAACCTATTTGACTTTCTCTTCTGAGTAACACTAAAAATATATATTTTTGAGAATGTTTTTGTCTATATAATCAAAATCAAAGACATAAAGACAGAACTAACTGAGCCAGACTAAATCCAGAAGAACGTCTTCAAGACGCTTCAAGAAACATACCTACAAAGCAAGTGCACCGAGGGCAAAAGCTGCTTTAGAAGCAAAGGATGGTCACACCAAATGTTGATTTATTTTAGTTAATAGAAATTAATTGATAAAGAAAATATATTTATGACATTATTTTTGACAGCATCCTCATTTTACAGCATTTTTACACAAGTGCCTAAAACTTTTAACAGTACTTTAGCCTTGCAGGAAGGTCTCTTGAAGCGTCTTGGAGACGTTGCTACAGTTCTTCTGGATTTAGTCTGTCTCAGTTTGTTTCTTCATGTCACTCCAGACAGACTGGATGATGATCAGATCAGATCTCTTTGTGGTGCACAGGCTGTTTTCAGACTCTTTGTGCAAACAAAAATCTCACTGGATTATTACATGCAAAATGAAAGTTTGGAAATGTAAACTGATATTTCCTTCTGGCGTACTACAGCAAAATATAGAAATAACTGACTTAAACCCATTTTTTGGCTGATGAAAATACTAGTGTTCTAATCATTTTGGCCACCACTGTAAAGAGTAAAACTAATAATTGAGAGCGATACCTCTCTACTTGTTAGTATGTTTAGTGATGCATTTGTGTTGAAATGCATTTTATGTTTGTGATGCATGGTGGAAACTGCAGGTCCTTTTAGTAGGACAGAACTTTATGTATGTGTGTGTGTGTGTGTGTGTGTTTGCTCCTGTGGGGGATGGTGCAACAGAAGCAGGCTGTTATCGATGTTCTGATCAGTCTGTCAGGTTTTGGCTGGGGTGCATGGGGATGGGATGGCAAGCTGCTCATGGGACAAACACCAAGGTTAGACAAGGGCAACCCAGCCAAGTGCAGCATGAGAAAGGCCCCTCCCAAATACACACACAAAATGCCCTTCAATCTTATCGATTTTTGTTGAAATAACGAGACGCCATGCTGCTTTGGGGTCAGATTGCTGATGCCACTCAGTGCTCTACTACTCAGCATCCCAGAATCCCCATGCTAATCGCTATAGCGGCATACTTGAACTCTTTTACCCGATCTAAGAAGCCCAATTGGTCCTGGCAACCTCTTGGATTGTGGGCCAGGTTTGGGTCAGGTTTTCATGTCTAATTTCAATTTTGCTTCTGGTTGTAATTAACAGAAATATATTTTTTAAGTGATATATAGTTTTCAGCATTTGCCATCTATAAGAGAGCACATAAACTTAATCTCCAGAGCTACTATGATAGTCACTTCACCAGCATTTCATTTGATAAAACTAGTGTCCTTATATCATGTACACACAGAAACTCAAATGTCTATGTGATAACCCATCATAATATATATTTGGTTTAACTTGAAGAAATTGTGACAGAATTATGCTAATATTTCACAGTAGAATGCACCTCTAATAATAATAACAACAACAACAATAAATATTTTTAAATAATATGACAATATGATCTTTTTTCTTTTTAAAAGTAAAACTCAGTTGTGATGCTCTTTATTTGTCAAAAAATAAAATTACATTTTAAAAGATGCCCCTAAAATATATATTTTTCTTAAATTGTAATAATTAAAAAAAAAATTAAGTAGACATGCTTTTTGATTACTAAAATGTAATGTAACCATTAAACCAGAAAATAAATAAATAAAAATTGGAATCCCATTATATTCAAAAGGGGAAAAAATTATTTGGGAAATAAGTAAACACATTTCATGTTACCCCACTATGGGGTCTTAGATTAGCTTGATTCATAAATCAACCTACTTACAGCTGATCCGGCATATTAGGTATGAAAAAGTAATAAGACCGAAAACACATTTTACCTTTTATTTTTATGCATACAGACCTCTATAGCATACACAGCTTAGCCATGTTATAATACACAATGTGTTACAAGTCACAATTTTATTAGCATGAAAGCAAGAGTTGAAAAATCACCATACTTAGGAAGTCAAGCAGGAAGCAGTTTCGATTGGCTGATTGTGATTTCAATTTTTTAACATTAGTTAATGTGTAATGTTGCTGTTTGAGCATAAACAATATCTGAAAAGTTGCGGTGCTGAAAGTTCAATGCAAACGGAGATATCGTCTTTTAAAATTACGGCAGTTTAATGCCTACAAAAACGGCACGTAGGGACTACAGCGAGTTACTTCCCGGGTCCGTTACGTCATGAACCCAGATAAACCCCGCACCTGGGAACACGCAACGAAGCCATGTTGTGCTGCTATAGAGAAGAGGAAGAGAAAACTAGGGGTGCATGTAAAAATTATTCATATATGAATCGCAATTCTGTCTTCTAACGATTCTAATGAATTCACAAGTTTCAAAATCATATGTTCTAAAACAGCGGTTCTTAATACTGTTCCTCGCATCCCCCTGCTCTGCACACACTCTGCATCTCTCTCTCTCTCTCTCTCTCTCTCTCTCTCATTCAGATCGTCAGATCAACTCCAACAAACTGTTCCAGTTATACACTTATGTTCACATAGCAATGAGAAGCATTATACATGGATGCGCGTGCGGTTGCTGTGCTGTATTAAAGCTTTAATCAGGATAAAACCGTATATTAGAAGCTAACATAAGCAGTAGAATTTACAAATAACAGCGTATATAAAAGTATGAGACAACAACAAACAAAAAACATACCATTAAGAGCCGTGCTTGCACAGGTTCTAATATCCTCTGTGTCTCAATCGGGCTCAAGTTGATAAGCAATATAGACGACGCCATTGTTTACAATACAAGCGGAGCACATGCCACTGAGCTGAGGGACGGGACGTTTAGACGCGCACTAGAGGCGGTTTAGCCAATCACAACACACTGGGCCAGATAACCAATCAGAGCCCATCTTGTATTTCTGAGGGAGGGGCTTCATAAAACCAGGAAATAATCGGGGCGTTTATCAGAGCGGTGTAGAATAAAGATAAATTATGTTAAAAATAATGCGTTTTTAAAAAAAACTAAGCATTAACACGTGTTATACTGCAGCCCATGAACACAATCAAGCCTAGAAAAAAAACAGTCAACCTCCCCTTTAAATTAAATTAAGTCATTGGCTTTATACTTTCCTACTGTATAGTATAGGTCAGTGGTTCCCAACCTTTTTCATGGGCGTACGTACACATATAGTAATCTGAGCCCCCCCCCCCCCCCCCCCCCCCCCCCCCCAAATTATATTTATACACGCTCATATGCAATAATAATATAATTTTTTGTCTCTTAGAAATGCACATTTGACATTGAGTTGACAGTAGTAGTTTGAGTTAGGATGCAGATGTAAATTTATGTTCATTATCAAAATCAGTAACATCTGGTGTAATTATTGTTATTATTTTGGTGAAATTAAATTTTTCTGACTGTTTGAGATTTAATTACATTACATTACTCCTTTAATACATTTAATACACGTACATTAATATAATACACTTGATATAAATACCCCACATTTATGCCACAAATCCCTGGTAAATGATGGCGATTTGTAGACTGAAAAGCCTTCTGAATGTATCGTTGCACACAGTGTTTTTCTGGTGTTTGTCAGCGCTGTTTTATCTGGATTTAAACTAGTTTATATCTGACTGATATGGACTGATACTGGTTTATACGGAGTGATCGGTGAGTAAACACATCTGCTCCAGTCAGCTCGATCTGCGCTGCGCCGCTGTTTGAGCAGAGCGGATATGGTCCGTGTGGCGCGCTTTTGCTGCATAAACATTAAATTGAATATTTATCGAACTTGTTTTATTGAGGAAATTATATCACTATAATTAAAGTTATAGTTTTATCGCCCAGCCCTACCTCAAAGTATATCTGCTCCCGCACCCCGTTGTGAACTCTGCCCCCCCCCCCCCCCCCCCCCCCATTTTGGGAACCACTGGTATAGGTGATAAACAGTATTTGAAATGAGTTGTGTCACTAAATTCACAGTATTCATAAAACAGTAAGTGAAAAGTACATGCATGATATTCTGAAGTGCGCATCTAATGGACATTTTACTGTCCCGTGAGGCTAAGGGAGAGTTATGAAGCGGCACAATTGATGCTGGTAGGTCACATGACAATGACAACATGACAAATGTAGTACTTTCAGATTTCATTCATACTATACAGAATGTATTTTGTTAATGGAAGCAAATTATTTACTTAAAATAAACACCTACTCTGAGAGAATGTGATTTGAGATGCAGCCTAGAATGTGTTTACTTCACAGAACATTGTATAATCATAGAGTCTTCGTTGAGACTTGAGTAGCGTCCACATTCTCAGGGATATTACCTTTGGCTGTTAATGCCCAATGAGATCATCCGTTCAGAAATAGCACAGTTATCACATTTATGTCACAGACGAATGAAAAGACGGATGTAATTTTGCTCTGTGCGTGGTGTGCTCGTAGATCTTCATGTAAATCTGTCTTGGTTACCAGGAGTGGATGAAAAGTGAGTCAAAATGAAAATGGAAAGAGCAGAGAGCCTCTATCAATCATAGTGGCATTTACATCTCCAAGCTCTAAAGAATTCCAGCTATTCCCTTCCCCATGAATGAGACCCCTGGCCTCTCATAAGAAAACCACAAAATTGAAAATCACACTGTATGTTCATTAACAGGTGTCTGCTTATGTGACTGCATATGAATGTAAGGTAAAGGTAGTGGCCTAACCGTATAGTGAACATGATTCAGACTCATGAGCTGTGGTGCTCATGTGAGAGATTCAGGTTCGATCCCAGCTGTGTTGTGCCCTGATCCCATCCCCCATTTTCTCCCGTAAAGTTTAGTCCAAATTTTCTGAAGAGGCTCGTTTGCTTTATACGGTGAACATTTTGACTAAAGAACTTAATTCATATGGATCCATAGACCGCTACAGAAGTGACAGAAATCTCTGAGATTTCATTATCAAATATCTTCATTTGTGTTCCGAAGATGAATGAAAGTCTTACATGTTTGGAACAACATGATGGTGAGTAAATGATGACAGAACATTTCATTTTTGGGTGAAGTAACCCTTTGAACTGTAAACCAAATTTATAGTAGTTGCAGAAGAGAAAAGAAATGTCCATTTCCTTAACCTCGACCTTCACTGTTATCTAGCTGACTGTAATGTCAGCAGATGAGACTAAGCAACCCACAGTAATCAAGTACACACTGTTTCCTCTAAAGGCACTTCATGTCAGAATCAGCTCTCACGTTTGGCACTGTTTACCTTTTCATTCATGAGCTTATGTTCAGTTAAAACACACTGTGTGTGGCATAGGACTTCTCTGTGTGTTGATACTCTCGCATAAACAGTTGCCTTTTTTAGCTGCCAAGCGTCTCAATAGTGATGTCTTGCCTTGCGTTGGAATCATTTCCTAACGTTTGGTACTTTTTTTATTTCCTTTATTTTGTCCATGTTGATTAATTACCCCTCAGCTGTATTGCAGGCGAACCAAAACGTCAAAGAGAACTCAAATGAAATCTGTCCAAAGTCGCCACCTCAGCACAAAGCCTTTGTGATTCCTGACCAAACAAAATGAGATGAAAGAGGGCTAGTTCAGACAATGACAACTGAAAACAAATACATCTCTTCTGATGACGCTCGTCCCATTAGGCTGTAACATCTGCTCGAAAGCTTACTCGCAGTAATCATATTCAGTATTCAGCCAACATTGTGGGCTTGAGAGTCTGGTTTTTCTATTTGAAGACGAAATGCCAGGTGTGAAGATGGCAAAACAGGCAAAACTCTCCCACTCCAGATTATACTTAAGGGATGATAGAGTACACTGTAGATTAAAGTTTCTACTGTTCCCTCGACACGAACGCTTCCAATTTCCAGTTCGCTGCTTCAAGAATGTACTATAGCTCATATTGTCTGTAACATAGGGTTGCTAGGATGTACTGCATACTGCTGAAAACACAATGAGATCATCAAGACCTGGCCCAAAGTGCATTCAGTTTAAGATGAGACACTTAAAATAGTGCATTATTGCTTGGTTCAGCTTAAAGTCAATGTAAAAATGCATTTGCAACCCATTTTACTTTCTAATGTGACGCATTCCCGAGTGTAACAGAATATTTAATGAGAAAAATGTAGGGCCTGACTTGATTTTGTCCATTAGGAATTGACTGAATCTTAAAAGGTGTTAAATGCATGCCAAGTGGTTGGAGGTGAAGAGGTTAAACAATAAGAGGGATTGGTGATATCAGCCAAAAAGAAAATGTATTTATTAATTAATTTATTGCTGTAATTATATAATGCAATTTTAAATTAATTTATTACTGTAATTATATTTTGCTTTTTAAAAATCAAGTTCTATTTATTGATTGATTGACAGGATTTTGGGTAATATGGAAACACACACATACAATATATAATGAAAAAAGGACTTGAGAAGTAATTTAAAAATGGAAATAGAGGATTCAAACTGTCGTAAAGTTTTACATGATATCGTTGCATGCATGACAATTTTTTTGACAATAATAGCAAAAAAATGAAATAAAACACATCAAAATAAAGTGTTAGTAGCTATGGCACATGCTATTGATTAAATGCATTTAAAAAGTCAATTAAATGCAATAAAAGATTAATAAAATTAATTATGATTGTGTTGTGATATATGTGTAGAGGTCATTATTAAATTATGGATTAAATTATAGTAGAGATTATTAAATGTGTACATTTATATATGACAATGTTAATTATGGCAGGCAAATAGTGCTGAGTTTTTTAATACACTGGCTAGTAAGTCTAATTTTCATAGAAAATTGAAATAAAAATGGCACAGCGCTATATTAGCGTTAGCTTCTGGATGGAAAACCATTAAGGTTATTCACATTGTGCATGTCTGTATGAAACACTGTCTGTCTGCAGTGAACTTTGGCTCTCTCCTAACTGACTCTGTTTATCTCTTAGCTTTAGCATATGCTGCTAACGTAAAAACATCTGCAGGAAATGCAGCACAGACTGGAGGCTACAGCTCCTATAGGAATGAAATCACCCCAAACCAGATGATGTATTGGGCCTGACAAAGCACGGCTGTCCCGACAATTGATCAGTCAGAGCTACTGAGTCTAATTGATGTGGCTGTGTGGTCAGAGCAGCACTCACATGATGCAGAGACTGCATGAGAGGGGGTTGGGGGCTAATACTGGAACATGATGCTCATATTGACCTCTCTCTCAGTTTGTCTACCTAGTTTTCTCTATAGATTCCTTTTGCAGCATATGTTTGAAATTATTGTGGATTTTTCTGTTATAACTTCCATATGTTCCTTATGAAAAAAAATTTAAACATCATGATAGAAACCAAAAAACATACTAGCATAAGGTGGATTTTGGCACATGGTAGCCGATTGTTGTTTGTCCGAAGTGGTTAACCAGTCCTACCCAGCTTGACCAAGATGGTCAACCAGCTCGACCCCAGCCTCACCATATGGTAGTCCTGCTGATCCACCATCTGGACCAACTTGGACCAGTTAATAACTATAAATGTTACCAATTAAAGATGGTTTTTAGCTATGATATTCTGGTCTATAAATATGACTGTTCCCTTGTTTGGAAAAGCACAATTTAATATTACGTTGAGAACTTACAATGGAAGTGAATGGGGGTCATTTTTGAGAATTTAAAAGCACAAATGGGAAGCTGTTAAAACCTTGAAAAATGTATCTGTTAAAACTAAAAACTAAATCTAAATCTGTTCTCCTTCAACCACCGACATTTTGGTACCATAACCAAAAAAGACAAAGTTTATCACTCCAGGAGTGATATTAATAAAAGGCCTTTTGGAAGGAGTGACCGGGCTCACTATCCTTCCAGAGCATGTTTTTATGCCTGCCTGGTTAAAAGTGAAAAGCAATTTTCCTAACCGTGTCACTACTTTAAAAAAAGTGCCTTCAGGGGTCGAGGGCAGAGTCCAGAAAACTGACTTCAGTTATGACTTCTCCACCACAACCTACGGCCAGACAAGACAGCCTGTTATTGTCTCCTGGGTCCCATGAACACTCAGACAACAATACATCAAATCCCAAATGGCATGCCAGGAACCATTTGCATTCCTTAAATTGGGAGAATCCATTTTCCTTAATGAGATTGACGTCAGCCCTTAATAGCATCTCTGGTCATTTTGGGGTTACTCTTCAGCATAATGGAACGGCTTATCAGGGAACAACAATTCTGGTGGCGTTATGGCCCATATGTGCTTATCTATTCTGCCTTCTAGTATGTTAGAGCCCATCATAGCAATCTCACTAACTGTATGAGTCAATCCATTTAACGAGGAACAGGAAAATCTATACTGCACCATTTTCTATTTTATGCATTGCAACAGCATTTGTGTTGTTCATATTTGGGGTTTGGTGATTGTTCTAACTGAAAATATTTAGCTTTGGCACAATGTTTATGGGACGGACATTTAGGAGAGGTGCACTATTGCTTTGGGTGATTTACAGTTTTTGCCTGGTAGACAAAAACTGTAATTCAAATATAATTCTATATATATTTAGTACCAACTCAATTGACCGAACTGGCATAATGTTGATTACCACACACACATACACAAATAAATACATAATAAAATAAATAAATAAATAAAAATCATCTTGTTCCTTTTTTAAATTTATATATTTGTTATTATTATTTATGTATTTGTTTGTTTGTTTGTTTGTTTGTTTGTTTGGCAAAAATGTAGGTTACAATGAGGCATTACAATGGAAGTGAATGAGGTCAATTCAAAAACATTAAAATACTCACACAATATTCAAAAGTACAGCCACAAGCAGTATTGCTACTGTAACAAAAACTAAAATTACAAATCATTTTCTGTAATTTAAATAAAAGCTAAAATAAAATATAAAAATTAGATGAAAAAAACGACACTCAAAAAACCTGCAAAGGTAACATTACCACTTCTCGTAAAAGAGTAGGGGTGTAACCCCGGTGTCCTGGCCAAAATCCCTCTACTGGCCCTTGTCTATCATGGCCTCCTAATAATCCCCATCCACTTGATTGGCTCTTTCACTCTCTGCTCTCCACCTGTAGCTGGTGTGTGGTGAGCGCACTGGCGCCGTTGTGCTGTGGCTTCCGTCGCATCATCCAAGTGGATGCTGCACACTAGTGGTGGTAGAGGAGAGACCCCCCACATGATTGTAAAGCGCTTTGGGTGTACAGCAATACACAATAAGGCGCTATATAAATGCATCATTCACTCATTCATTCACATTTAAAATTTTTGTTTAAGTTGAAACACTAAGGGTCAGATTTACTAAACAAATTAGAGTTAGAACGCAATTCCATAAAAGCCATGATGGGAGGGGAAATTCTGCGTGTGATTTACTAACAATGCGCATATTAAAGAACACAGACGCAGCCAGATCATTTCCATAATGACCAGCGCAATCTACCAGAAGCAGCGGAAATTACCGCCTGCTTTGGGCGTTAAATAATGGCGCAAATACCAGTAACTTGATGAGCGCAAACGTTAGTAAATCGCATTGCGTGATTCACTTTAATACTCTCTTCCCATAAATTTTGTATCTGAAAGGGAAACTCCTACAAATGCATATTCAGTAAGGTCAGGCACAAAAATAACTGTGTCCATGCCTTTTCAGCGCTAATTCTTCACTGTGTGTCTTGCTAAAACAAATAAAATAATAAAAACCAATAGATGAATAACCAAATTAACTATAAAATTAAAAAAACTGAAAATATAAATGTTTATTCATATTAATTGAAACATTAATAAATACTACAATAGTATTTTAAAAATACTAAAATACGGTAAACATAATTTTATTGTGAAAAATGTCTTAACCTTTTTCTGTGTAAAGTTAATAAATTTTACCACTATGCTGCAATGACAACACAACACAAACAGTTCAAATAATTCACTAGTATTCCATTTTCAACCTAAAAGTATCTCTGTGCTGAATGTGTTTTCCCGTTTTCCCCTACATCGAGATAAACTGTTGTCGTTGGGTCATACCTAATTTTGTATTCAATGTATATCGCATTATCCTCTGTCCTTGGATGACTTTTGTAGTGAGGCAACATGGACAGGAAATGAGATCAAGATAAAGGCTGCATTGTCCCTCTCTCCACACCGGGCCTACTAATTTTGCACTCCTGAGACTCAGCAAACTAATTGTATTAGATTGTGATTGCCCAATAAGACAAAATGTGATGTATATAGGCAACAGTGGGGTTCAGTGCTTGTGCATTTTTTTAAACAAAATCTTGTTATATTATATATTGTATTAAATATATTTTCATTAATTGATTCAATATTACTTTTTGTTTATTTACAGGTTTAAATTACAATTTTTTTTTTTTTTTATGTTATTTTAAAGAAACATTTAAACATTTAATATTGACATTTCTGTTTGTATATGATTGATGTCATAGAAGAAAAGATCTGTCACAACTTCCATAGCGACTTTAAGAACCAAAATGATGTTTTTTCCGGTTTCTTTAAACGGAAGCCAATAAACCAACCAACTTATTTCCTTGACATGGGCGAGTCAATGTGAAACAGAAGGCCTATTACTCATCCTAATTCTGTCACTGAGCCATCACAGATCTTTCATGGGTTGGGTCTCCTTATTACTTGTCATTCCATTTGCGATTAGCTTCAAGATAATCAAACGCAACACAGCCGTGTGCCATTCCCTGCACTAAAATGCCTTTACCTCATTGCATTAGTCCATATTACATGACAGATGCAAACCATCTCAATCTGAGCACCTCATTCCCCCGTCTCACTTTCCCGCTCTCAGAGGAGGGTCACAGAGTGCACTTCTTCACCAAATCAATACAGAAATGGCGGTTAGTGGACTCATATACAGAGCTCTCTGAAGCAACTGGAGGAGTTCTGCCCCATGTAGCCTTGGGAGCTTTGGGCTCCTGAGAAACAATGGACTAATTGAAGACCTACAGCAGACCCCTGACACTGTGGCCTGGCCTGGTCGTGTTCTGTTGTTCAGAAGACAGGAAAAAATAAGGGCTATCTTCTCTCTGTACATCTCTCCCTGTGCCCCAGGCAGCAATTTAGGCCTTATTTATGACTCAAAATCAGTCCCATTCTCTGTACAGAACTGTTATCACGTTATATGCACAAGCCCAGTAGTCAGTCAGACCCCAATGACAAACCAGAACCGTGAAGAGTTGTTACATCTCTACTAAGTCTGTTCATTAAACTCACAACTTAGTTTGCCTATGTAGACAGTTTGTAAGGCATCAAAATTGCCTTAAGACTGCACTGCAACAAAATTAGTGGAACATGTTTGACTGTGTAGAAAGAAATTGTATTCTACTTGTATTCTGTTCAGTCTCTCAAAATATCACAGTTAATACATAACATTAACTGTAACATTGCTGGCATGAAGCAGACAAGGACAATGGTGTAGCGAACCTGAGTGCAGTTTTATTTCCAAAGGTGGTGACCCAAAAACATAAATAAACTATTAATTTAATCCTAGACGTCACCAAAAGATCAACATGAATCATGAGCTTGACTAGACAATAAAAAATGTCCTGACGTGGAACATAAAGATCAGTATAAAGTACCTTAATGCACAACAAAGTACCATGGCAGGGCTTAAATATAAAGGTGTGTTCAGCCTGAAGCGCCGCTGTGCAGACCGATCTGTGTTTTACATCAAAGTACCGCTAGAGCGTTTCGGAGCTGTCTGCTCTCTAATCGCTCTTGCGGTATTTTGATGTTATACACTGTTTTGTCTATGCAGAGCCATTTCTCATTGAAAACTATAGCCCTATTCGCACAGGATGAGTATTACCTGGTGACCTCTAGTCATGTGTAATAATTGTGGAGGTTGATCTTAATCCCGTGTGAATCGGCCATGTCTGTAATTTGTAAAGTGAAAATTCCCCTGCAAAGGACCTACCATATTTCACCAAACCCCCCGATCCTGTGATAATATTAGTCCCATGCAAATCGGCATCTCTGTGTTTTGGCCAGGATTTGGGCTTGGGGTTGGTTGTATATCATTTTTTTCAAGGTTTTTGTTTTCTGTGCGCCTTTTTATGCATCTTTTGCAAAGAGTGGGGTTGGAGAGTTTTGATAGTATTTTGGATGCTGGGTCATATCGCTATATGCGCCACATAGCCACGGAAAATTCAGATGTGAATTCTAAATCACACGAGTCCCCGTGTGATATTACTAATCCCCTGTGAATAGACATGAACCAATGAGAGAAGATAACTATTAGATAAGACAACAAACCACTGAAACATGACATGAGAAACAAATAGGAACAGGAAGTCAAATGACTTGAAACAGGAAATTGACATGATTGAAACTAAAATACATGACATAAAAACAAGACTAGATAGACCTGAACTGAAAAGACAAAACATGAACAAAAATCTAGACAGACGTGAAATTAATTAGCAGTTCAACATTTGTGTATTTGTCAGTATTTGTGTAGTTTTTGTGCTTATTAGGAAATCGCATTAACTTACTGTAAATATTCTAAGCACAAAAACAACATAGTATTGAGTTCCAAAGTTGAACGTTAACATGTCTTTGTGTTCTGTGTATTATTTGAGCTTATATGTATCGTGTTAGCTTAGCAACATGCTACTGGCAAACACTTGGATTTCAATATTTGCATGTGCTATTTATTTTTGAGCTTATTAGAGTATCACATTAACTTAGCAACATGTTAACGGTAAACTCTTGGAACTCAATATTGTCTGTGCTGTGTATGTTTGTACTTTTAGAATATCATGTTAACTTAATTGGCAAAATGGTAATGTCAAACTTTTGAAGTGAATCCATCACATACTGTCTGAGTAGCTACAACATTTGAATTTGAACTTACTTTCCTGACCATTAAAAAGTACATTGTATATAATATAAATATGGGTAGTATTAATTATATTCAGATGTACTGTCACACGACCTCCCAGCGTTAGTTGCATCACTTCACTGCCAATCCTCTCCAAAACTGATTCTGTGATGTTCATGTTTCTCACTCAAAGATGCTTCGACAATCTGTATAAAGTGCTACAGAAATAATGGGTATTTGTCTGTGGTATGTATTTTTTCAGCCTATAAGGCTATCATGTTAACTTAGCAACATGGTAACATCAAACTTTTGGATTTCAATATTTGTGTGCGCTGTTATTCTTGTGCTTAATAGTGTCACATTAGCTTAGCGACATGATAATTAAAAAATTAGCCATGTGTTAGTTGAGTCTCTCATGTACTTTGAGTGATATTTATTTGCATGATGCATGTTAGCCGTGTTGCTGCCTATGTAGAAAATTCCAAATCGCTCATGTTAGAATGCTGCCTTTGTGAGCAGTAGGCAACATGCTTAGTTTTAGAACAGAGCACAATAGTTAAAGTTCAGTGTGTAATGTGTGCAACAATTCCCAGGATGTGTGGATAGAAGCTTTGCTCCTCATTTCTGCAAGAATGCAGTATTACAGTGCAAGTGCAGTAGACCTGCTTTTCCGCCCACTCTGCCTCCTCATTCTGTCTCTCATTCTTTGCCTGTGTGTCTTTCTCTTTCCCCTCTTACTCTCTGCCCTTCTCAGGGGCAGATTGGAGTGGTTGTAGGAGGAGGGTCATATGCACTTCCTGGTTTTGGCTCACCGCCTGGTCTATTTTAAGTTCAGAGGCCTGAGATTTTTCTTTGGCGAACCCATACAGTACAAGTCAGGGATGTCACAGAGAAACAGCCCAAAGCAAAGGCCATGATGTTCACATAGCGCTGCGATGACTTAGAAAAACAGATACCAATCAAGTGGCTTGACTTGCAGCCTCAGAATAATAATTCTTGCAGTCCTCTATGAATGCAGATTCAGTGGTTCCACTCCTCCTGAAGACAGATGCGACATCTATTTTGACCGAATTTAGGAATGCATACATGCATATTACTAGCCAAAACCCTCAATTGACTTTTTTCTTGACTTCATTGATCACTGCGGGAAAATGGGCGAAACGTGGCTTATATTATTGAACTTTATAGATCCAAAAAAGCAGCATGTTGCTTGGGGTCAATAAATCAAATATGGTGAACTTCTCACGTTCAGATGATTAATGTCCTGCTGCTTTTGGGACAATGTTGAGTGTTTGCCCAAGGGTTACGAGGTAACTCATTGTGCACTAAAATGAAAGCAAAACTGCTTGTCTAAATTCCGTTGGTTGTGTATCTCAAATTCCTAAAGGTTTGTTTTTCTTGTTTCTTCTTATAGATGAGAGATCGTCAACCACCCACATTTCCCGCTCCTTGGCTAATGATCTGGGTGGCTCTCTGGCTCCGCTGATTGGTGAACGTAAAACGTCTGTTCCCGCCCACTCCAGCCAGCCAATGCTTTTCACATTCGACATACCTGTACGCCACTCCCATAGTTCTCTGTCTAATAGTGCTCCTCAGGACTACCTCTTCCTCCATCAGTGCATGAGCCGCAAGAGTGAGAGTGCACGGTAAGAACCATATTCTCTGGAGATGTGCTCATATTACACCCTTTATAGCTTACAGACCGAAAAAAACTAACTAGATATTGTCTTCAGTGCTGGAGGCACTTTATTTCAAGTGGTGCAACATGTAGAAAAAAGCAGAAGGTGAATAAGTCTCATATAAAGTATCAGATCATTTTACCTTTTTAGGATAGGCAATTTTAGTTTAGGTTGTAAAATGTCATGTGGTGTGATTTCCCCAAAAGCAACAGAATATTGGATAAATATATAATGGTAGTTGTTAAAAATACTCAAATTTCCAATGATTCAGAGATGCTCCTGTCAAGCCTCCTCGACCATCTCACATTCGTCCACTCATTCTTCCACACACACATTCATCCATACAGAGTGCCTTCTTTATTTAATATACCTGCATCCAGACACGAATCATCCTTCATATAAAGAGCTGTCATGTACTGATATATGATCTCTAGAGAACTGAGCATAAATCAAAAATCATGTAATGAAAATTATGCTGGATATTGATAAACCATTATGATAGAAAATAGTTGCTGATGTCAGTGGATCGGAAGCTGATGCTTTGGGGGTGTTTGTATAAAAGACACAATACTGTGTGTGTTAAATGCGCACAAATCTCACAAAAACGGTCAATAAATGACTGATCCTTTAACTTATTTTTTACATTGCAGCATTATTTTTATGGCAGCTAAACACCCCTATGGATTCCTCAACTGTCAGTAGCCTGCTGGCTGTTTATTATTAATATTATGTTTATTTCAGTAAATAATTATATATTTCAATAAATTATGAATATTTTTATATTATAAACGGTAAAGTATACATTGTTGTATTGCCTTTCATAGCAAACTGATCGTTTTTAAGACAGGATTTTTATTATTGCTGGATTACGGTAATGGGAATGTTTTTTGGTTTCTGAATTATTGTAATTTCCCACATTTCGGTAAGGAAATTATATATAATATGCAAAGCATTCTTAGCAAAAAAACATTTGGATTTGGGGTAAAATATGGCCCTCATAGACATTTTTAATTCTCGTCATCTGTCACTAGGATATGAGATCATCTTTGCAGGGTTAGGATTGATGTTATTAGGTCATAAGCGAAAGTGTTTTGCTTTAAACAAACACCTATGAGACCTTCGTACAAATTCAGGAGCAGGCGGTGACGTATTGTAGTGTTTGCAGAAGGATTCACTTACAGGATGTGCTCATCAGTCATTTCACCCTGATTCACTTCCTTTGATTATAATCCTGGTGAAATAATTCCAAACGAAACAGAATTGTGTTTTAATGCCTCTGGATAATCAAGCCATCAAAGGTTTACTATGCCTACCATTTATTTCATCCCCCAAACTAAGTCTCTTCACACAATCATTTGACTTAAAACCTGCAGAAAGTAAACAAACTCTGTTTTATCCCATGTGTACCAGGCATGCCAGTTTTACTGGGGGAATGCCCATGATATTCATCATCACTACCCAATATAGAGTGTCATAAACACTCTCCGTCATACATCATCATGCACTAACAATGCAGCAGACATAAAAACACCCTCTGTAAGCCAGACACAGTGCGTCAGAGAACTCTACTGCCTCTATTGGTTAAATCTAAACATTACACAAATACGGTTTTGTTTTTTGTGTGTACTTATATCCAGTGTAGCTATTGATTACTAAATCTATTAAAAATAATGTTTGTTAATTAAATAAAATATAAATATTGAATGAAAACCTAAAATAATTTCATTAAAAAAAAATGGTAACTAGTTAAAAAATTTGAAATAAAATTACTAAAATTGAAATGAGCTGAATATATATCTGAAAAAAGGCAAAAACATAATTACTAAAACTAAAATTACAGTGCAAGACAAAAAATACAAATAAAAGTTTTTCAAATATTAATACAAATCAAAATAATATATAAATTATATAAAAAAGAATTTATTTTTAAGATCCCTTGGCTAGCAAATTAGAATTCTATACTTACTTTTTTATTTAGGATAGAGTATGAATAATGTGCACATTTGTGCTGCATTGGATTTGCCATAATGTGCACTATACAGAGCACACTGGATGCAATACTGTATACCACAATGCAATGCATTCGAATTGACCTTCCATTTCTAGTGTGAGTTGTAAGTAAATTTAAAGGGATAGTTCACCCAGAAATTTAAATTCTGTCATCATTTACTTACCCTCAAGTAGTTCCAAACCTGTATGAATTTCTTCATTCTGCCGAACACAAAGGAAGATATTTTGAAGAAAGTTTGTAACCAGGGTGTTTTGGGGCACCATTAGTAAATGATAACAGAATTTTCATTTTTAGGTGAACTATCCGTTTAAGACCATGCAAAAACAAAAACAACCCTGCAACACAAAACTGCATGCAACATATAAACATAATGAGGTCATGTGACCTCAAAGACATTATTTTTTTTAATTCAATTTTTAATGAATTTATGAGATTTTGACACGTTATATTGTGGTTAAAAGATATTAAAAGATTTGACCTGCGGTCAGTTCAATGTCGTAAATATAGTTTGCCGTGTCAACATTTGCATGACTGATTAGTATTATTTATAACAAAGGCTAAAATAGTTAGGCTGTCGTAGATTAGATTATTTATTTCTTTAAATAATGGCTGTGTGAGAAAATAAGTGATCATAAACTAATGTTTGACTGTTCATCATAAATAACTAACCGATGTCATTTTGGTCCTCAAGGAGTGCCAGTTTCTCGCAGGCCTCACGCAGCAGTCTTCTGGTGGGCAGTGACTCGGCGGTTCAGAGACTCACTCATGGTTTTTCTCACTGTCTGAATGGCATGGGCGCCCAGCTTCACGGTTTCTACAGCCTTCCCAAACCCGGCAAAAATCAGCAGCCCCCTTCGCGGACCGACTCGCGTGATGCTTGCTATGTTCTGCCCAGGGGTTACAGCTCTGAAGGGGCATCAGAGCTCGACTCAGATGATGTCTACACCTATAAGACCCCCAATAACACTCTAGCAACCCCCCAAACCAATGAGCAGCGGGCCCTCGATAACTATGATTTACCCACCATTCCTGGCTCCGTCTACCAGATCCCCCGCACGTTTGATAAGAACCACAATGCCCTGATGCCATCCAGTTCTGACTCCACAAATGCACCTCCTCCCAGACCTCCCAAACCCAGCCAGGGCTCAGAGACACGGTGGGGCAGCCCGCTGTCCGTGGGGGCTCAAAACGGAGAGGTCTCCACAGTGTCCGTCATCCCCAGGAGGAACACACTGCCAGCGGTGGAGAACATCAAGCTTCACAGAGGTAATACACTCACAGTCTGGATCAGTTTTATTAATCTGTTTATCTTAAAGTCTCATCTTCTCTCCTTTCCTCATTTTGTTTTCTATCTTTTCTCATTTTAGCAGTTTCTTTTTGTCTTATCTGTTCTCCTCTGGTGTCTCCTCTCATTTTGTCTCTTTATTTTAATCTCGTCTCTTACTGTATCTCATTCTTGTCTTGTCTTATTTTGTCTCATCTCATCTTTCCTTTTTTTCTCATCTCTTCTCATTTTGTATTTCTCCTCTCGCCTCTCCTTTCCTGTTGTTTTGTCTCGTCTCTCCTCCCATCTTGTCTGTTTTAACTTTGCCTCCATTTGTCTCTGTCTCTCTAATGTTCTTCTTTCGTCTCATCTCTACTCATCTTGTCTTTTCTACCATTTCTCTTGCTTTGTCTCTCCTACTGGTCTATTTTAATCTTTTCTCTTCTTGTTTTGTTCTCTTTAGTATTCTCTCTTCTCTTTTTTTTATTTTCGTCTGTTTGTCTTCGGGTTCCTGTTTGTTCTCATCTTTTCTATTGTCTTCTTTTAACATCTTGTCTCCTCTTGTCTCCTGTTTTTCTCTGTGGTCTCTCCTCATTTCGTCTCACCTATTATCTCATTTTTGTCTTATTGTCTCCTCCCATCTCTCCTTTTCTCTTTTTGTCTCATTCTCATCTTCTCTAGTTTTGTCTTGTCTCTACTCTCATCTTTTCTGTTTGTCTTATCTTGTTTTATGTCCACTTTTTTGTCTCGTCATGAGATGATACTTTAAAATAGACAAAATGAGAGGATAAGAATAAGACAAGAAAAACAAAAGAAACAAAATGTGGAGAGAGACTCTTGTCTCCTCTTGTCTTTCCATCTTATATCATTCTTTTAGTCTTCTTTTTTCTTGTCTCACCCTCATTACCTCTCATTTTGTCTATTTTAAAGTCTTGTCTCCTCATCTCTCTTTTTTCTCATCTCCTCTACTTTTCCCATGTTGTCTTGTCTCTTCTCTTTGCTCAACTAATTTAGCCTGTTTATTTTAAAGGGGTCACCGGATGCCCATTTGCCACAAGTTGATATGATTCTTTAGGGTCTTAATGAAAAGTCTATAACATACTTTGGTTAAAATTTCTCAATGGTACACCTTCTTTACCCTGTCAAAATCCGCTCTGTTTTCAGCAAGCCATTATAGTCCATGTTGCTTTAAATGCCAATGAGCTCTGCTCACCCCACCCCTCTTTTCCATGGGGTGACGAGCAGACTGTAAAGTTCAGCCGCGAAACTGGCTAACTAGCACATTATCAACACAATGGCGGACTGATGACAGCTCACTCAGGGCGGGTCTAAGGTAAGACGGCCTTGTCAATCAACTGTCGTGGGAGGGATCTTTCGTTCTGTTTCTTTTCCGAATGTGTACGTCCGATTTGAAACCAAGAGGCAGTCTGGTCAAGGTTTAATCTGCTCTGCGAGAAGGCTAATGAAATTCAAGCCATGCAGACAGCTCCAGAATGGCTTGTTCCTGCCTGATAAGCAGGAAAAAAAAACAGCAGACACAATTCAGTGATTTCCTAGTGGTTCCTGTGTCTGAACAGGAAGTGACCTTTTGACCATCCTAGCCTGATTCCCACACCTGTGCTCGGTAGCCATGCTTCCAGAGAGATAAACTGGGAGGCAATGCGGAATATGAGAAAAATGGCCTCATAAGTAATGTCTTTGTGTGAAGGTGTTACAGAAATGAATGCTGCATGACTTACAAATCCGGTCTGATTTGTACAGAATGAACAGTTCATGTGTCTTATGACTTTTCCTTTGATTGTGACCCAGGCTTGAGATAAACATTTTCCCTGAACTCCTTACTTGGTGGACTTGTTTTTACATGGATTTTTTGTACTTGCTCATGTGTTTTAGGATCCTCTTTTGAGACCAGCGGTCACCAAAGGCCAGTCTATTTCAACAATTCTGGTCAGTCAGTGGAGTCTGTAAATGATGGCTTCAGCTCATACCTGGTAAAGCAGCTTCTATATCATATCTACATCTAAGGGTCATTCACAAGAAAATGGTGCTTTATTTTTGAAAAGGTTACTGCTGAACTTTCAAGACGTCACGTCATATTTTGAAAGTAACAGGGCCATAAGCAACATAGACCCATGGAGGGAACTATATTACATTTAAAATGTTTTAGGATAGACCGTTACAGGGTTGAAGGGCAGTGCAAAAATATCTAATAATGTACAAATATCAGTGCAACACAACATGTTACTTATAGTCAGTGCTTTGTGCCAACTAGTACATTTAAATACAGTGTTTAATATACTTTGTATTGAAATAATTCCGGTGTAATCATTACACTGTAATTACAATGACTTACAAATTAAAACATTTACATTTTATTCTAATATACTTTAAGAGTCGCATCTATCAAATAATGTGATTAAGTTCAGCATCCTGTTAATTATATCCGTAGCAAGTCATAAAGACACAAATGGCACCATTTCCTGAAAATGACCTCATAACTCACAGAGTCACAAACTGACAATAACAAGTCTATTCAAACTACACAAGAACAAATGGTGTGTGTCACAGTGGTTTCCACCACTGATCTGGAAACTGTGTAAGCTGGATTGTTCTTCTTTCTTTTACAGAGAACTAAAGCCCCATTGACCCGCTCCGATAGTGCCGGCTCTGAGGATAACTATGTACCCATGAATCCCGGCTCGTCCTCCTCCCCTCTCAGTGCCGCCCTGGCTGACAGTCCTAAAAATAATTATATTCCCATGAGCCCAGGTCCTCACCATTTTGATTTCCCAGGATTTTCAGCGACGTTGCCGGCCAGGAAAAGCAGTACAGCATCACTATGTCTCCGACCCGGCCGACACAGTGACGTCACACCGCCACCAATCAACCGCAACCTTAAACCAAACCGGACGGGTGAGTGGCACTGACACAAGTTCTCATGTGTATTTTCTGTCTTTGTTGAAAACATGAAAATTCAATAAAGATTAGAAGAACAGATTGATTAATTATACAAATTTCTATTGCACAATTCTTTTACTTATAAAACAAGATGATTGTTTGTCTTGGTTTGCAGGAAAACCAACACCTCTTGACTTAAGGAACAATGGCATCATTGATGAACTTCCCTTCAAGAGCCCCATCACCATGTCTTGGATCAGGTCTCTCAATTTAGAACATAATTTTGCTGTGCTATTATTCATAATTACAGTAATAAAGTAAAACTACAAGTGAAAACACATTGAAATGATTAAAAACAATGTGTTAACACCTTATTTTAATTTAGTTATATAGTAGTCTTGCATAGCCACACCTTTGCCTGATGACATAAGGTCTGGGCTCTATAGCCAAGGACCGCCCACTTTTATAGGGAGAGACTGTCTGACATGTAAAGTTTGTTTTGACCAATCAAAGTTTGTTTTATTCAACCTTGTCATTCCATCAAGACTGACATAAAAGTTAAAACAAATATTGCCGCAAAAGTCTGCATGAAAACAGTTTGTTCTCAGAATTGTAACTTTGTCCGTGCTAGCATTTTTTAAAAACAGTTGCTAGCCACTGCCAGCATTTTTCATAATTTTCACAAAATGTTAATGGCCCCCAGAATATTTTGTTGTTTTGTCAAAAGAACGAACAAAGCCTCTGCTTTTAAAAACCTGTTTTAGTCTAGCTTCATGTGTTCTGTTTTTATCACCACTTGAATATGGGTAAGTTTCATAAAGGAAAGCAACATTTTGACATCACGTCAATGGCGGGAAGTGTTGTCTCATAAATGACACAAAATTCTGTCCATGGTGGAAAGAGTTAATCTAAAATGAATAAGCAAATCTTAAAAAAATCCCCTCTCAGTGCCGCCCTAGCTGACAGTCCTAAAAATTCTGATTGATCCAAACATTGATCCAAGATGGCGGCGCGATCAGACGCAGCGGCTGCTCTGGGTCCCAAAGACAGTGCTTTTATGTCTTTTAATGTCGTCTGTTCGTCTCCAAATAGTGTCAGTTTACCTCTAACTCATAAGGAAATCACCCCAAAACTCATCTATGATCGCCAAAGTCTTTTGGATATCGGCAACGCATGCTAACAACAATTCTCGGCGGCGGCTACTGAGAAGCTACGAGGCCTTTGTTTACTGTTGAAGCCGGACCTCGAGACCGCAGCTTCGCCTACTGACGCTACCCGCACAAGGCAGCGTCGCAAGCGGTGTGAGAGAGGACGGAAGCGCAGTAAGTGCGGAGGTATACGAGCTAGGCTAAGAGCTAACCCCACAAGACCGGCTCTTTCAACACTCATGCTCTCAAACGTTCGCTCTCTGGAAAACAAACTGGACTTAATTCAACTCAATCGGTCTACATAGCATGAGGCAAGGGATTGTTGTGTGTTTGTTTTCACTGAAACATGGCTAAACGACAACATCCCAGACTCCGCATTTCAGCAGCACGGGCTAACCAGCTACCGAGCGGATAGAGATTCATCACTATCTGGTAAGAGGAGGTGGCTTGTGTGTGTATATCAACAAAGACTGGTGTAATGCTGCGATATTATCAAAACACTGTTCATCGCTGGTGGAGTTTATGTTTGTGAAGTGTCGACCGTTCTATCTGCCGCGGGAGTTCACGGCCATTGTTATCGTCGCGGTTTACATCCCCCTGTGTGCAAACGCTAAGGACGCGCGTCGTGAACTGTATAGCGCCATCAGTGAACAACAAACAAATAACCCTGATGGCTTTTTCATCATAGCCGGTGACTTCAACCACGCAAACTTAAAGACAGTTTTGCCAAAGTTCTACCAACATGTGAACTTTGCAACAAGGGGAAACAACACACTGGAATTTGTTTACACAACAGTAAAGAACGCTTACAAGGCTGAACCCCGCCCCCACCTCGGGTACTCAGACCACATCACTGTTATGCTAATCCCAGCATATAGACCACTTCTCAAACTCACCAAACCGGTTCAAAAGCAGATCACAGTATGGCCAGCCAGTGCCACCTCAGCACTACAGGACTGCTTCCAGGACACAGACTGGAACATGTTTAAAGAGTCAGCCACCTACAACAACCACACAGACCTGCATGAGTACACTGAAACTGACTGCTTACATCAAAAAGTGCACTGATGATGTGACAGTCACCAAGACCATCACCACACGTGCAAACCAGAAGCCATGGATGACAGCAGAGGTTCGTGGACTGTTAAAGACCAGAGATGAAGCATTCAGATCAGGAGATAAAGCAGCCCTCAAAACAGCAAGAGCCAATCTATCCTGTGGCATCAAAAATGCAAAACGGTCATATGCTCAAAAAATCAACAATCACTTCACAGACAGCAGAGACACACGGATCCTGTGGCAAGCCATTCAGACCATCACTGACTACAAGCCCCCGCCACAGGCCTGTGATGAGGACACATCCCTCCCCGTTTGAAATGCAGAATGACACACCTGCACAAAAACTGCCCACACCTCCCAACGACCGGGCACTCTGTCTGTCTCCAGCCGACGTAAGGATGACCCTATCTAGGATTAACCCACGCAAGGCTGCGGGTCCTGACAACAAAGCCGTGTTCTGAGAGACTGCACTGCACAGCTGACAGATGTGCTTACAGATATCTTCAACACCTCGCTGAGCCAGGCAGTCGTCCCCACATGTCTCAAATCCACAACAATCATACCGGTACCAAAGAAATCACCTGTGTCCTGTCTCAATGACTACCGTCCCATAGCACTGACTCCAATCATGATGAAGTGCTTTGAGAGGCTAGTCATGCACAACATCAAAACCAGCCTCCCCAACACACTCGACCCGCTCCAGTTTGCATACCGTTTCCAAACCGCTCTACGGACGATGCAATTTCCTCCACCTTCCACCTGGCTCTTACCCACCTAGAAAATAAAGACTCCTATGTTAGAATGCTGTTCATTGACTTCAGCTCGGCATTCAACACAATAATCCCACAACAGCTCATAAATAAACTAAACCTGCTGGGCCTTAACAATTCCCTTTGTAATTGGATCCTGGACTTTCTAACCGGAAGACCTCAGTCAGTCCGTGTCGGCCACAATTCCTCGAGCACTACCACACTGAGCACAGGTGCCGCACAAGGCTGTGTGCTCAGCCCGCTGCTCTTCACACTGCTGACCCACGACTGCACTGCCAAGTTCAGCTCCAACCACATCATCAAGTTTGCTGATGACACAACAACGATGAAACGCACTACAGAGAGGAAGTGGCACAGCTGGCTGAATGGTGTGGCACTAACAATCTGTCCCTCAATGTGGAGAAGACAAAGGAGGTTGTGATGGACTTCAGAAGAAACTCCGTTGACCACCCCCCACTGACCATCGACAGCTGGACTGTGGAGAGAGTCAGCAGCACTAAATTCCTGGGTGTGCACATCACAGAGGATCTCACCTGGACCACCAACACCATGTCACTCTCCAAAAAGGCACAACAGCGCCTACAATTTCTCCGCTGGCTGAAAAGAGCAAGTCTCCCTCCACCCATCCTCACCACATTCTACAGGGGCACCATTGAGAGTGTGCTGACCAGCTGCATCACTGTCTGGTACGGGAACTGCAGTGCTACTGACCACAAGACCCTCCAGCGGACAGTGAACACAGCTGCAAAGATCATCGGTGCCCCTCTCCCCTCCATCCTGGACATTTTCCTTACACGATGAAAACCAAAAGCATTGTGAAGGACTCCACCCATCCCTCCCACAGTCTCTTCCAGCTCCTACCATAAGGAAGATGGTACCGGAGCATCAGAGCCCGCTCCGCCAGACTGCTCAACAGCTTTTTCCCCCAGGTTGTGAGAGCCCAGAACTCAAATCACCCCACCCCCCTCTGAAACCCCATGCAAACCCCTAGCTCCTGAAACATCGATAATAATTATGGTAAACATGGTAAATATTTATGTGAAGCATTCGTATAGTTTGTATTTTTTATCTTTTATTTTTTTTTTTTTTTAGTTTGTATAGGGTAAATACTTAAAAGAATAATGATTTCAATGTCATATAAGCTCCCATATAAGTTTCCCCAATTTTTAGTGTCCACAAGCAATTTGGTTGATCCGAATACAATACTAGTCTTAATAGAATACAATTTTAGTGTTGGTGCTGTCAGGCAAAGTACAGTACATGCAGATACTTCAACACTTATGTTCAACTAAATGCCTCAAACAAAACTCTTGTTTCTAACCCTTCTTCCCATGAGCAACTAAATGCTCAATTTCAAAAAGTTTGCAAATTTCTCCTTCACAAAGCTTTTGAAATCCAGTGTTTACATGCTCACGTGAAGCGCGCAGTGTCAGTCTTAGTATGAACATGGTTTTTCTGGCAGACTGTTAAAATTGGACTGTAAAGACCACCACACATGGTTCCCGGGAATCCTGTAGAAGTCAGCCGATCGGATTTAGACTTCAGACTTTGCAATGTTTAGAAAACAAGTTTTGAATAAGACTAGTTATATATATATATATATATATATATATATATATATATATATATATATATATATATATATATATATATATATATATATATATATATATCTATCATGTTCATTGTTTGTTTTTTTCTTTACAGGCCAGTGAACTCCATCTCATCGCAGCCCTGTCGGCCCATTTCGACCCAGAGCATCACCAGCACTGATTCTGCAGACAGTGAGGAGAATTATGTGGCAATGGTGAGGGCAAGATGTCGAGTTTCAGAATGTGATGAAAAGGCTTGAATGTTGTTTGGGAATAACACTCCAAACTTGTATTTAGTTACCAAGTTCCTCAACTACAGACTACCTTTCAATACAGATAACATTCTTTGAGATTTAGTTTTATTTTAGTCAGCTGTTTCTCAAAAAACATGTTTATTTTTGTGCAGCAAAACCCAGTGTCTAACTCCCCAGTGATGAGCGGTACCAGCAGTCCTGCGCCCAGGAATTGTGGTAATGTGGACTATTTGGCCCTGGACTTTCAGCCTGGCTCCCCTGGTCCACACAGAAAGGTATATCTAGCAGTTTATATCAAGCAAATTAAAAGCTCATCATCAAATGCTCAAAATTAAACCACTATTCTAAGACAAAACCCGAATTCCGGAAATGTTGGGACGTTTTTTAAACTAAAACTAAAAGACTTTCAAATCACATGAGACAATACTTTATTCACAATAGAACTGTAACGGGGCAAACAAGATGTGAGACGTGCGGATCCAAGTGCAAGCTTTTATTTACAGGCAGGGTCTAACAAACAGCAAACAGGTATAGAGAGGGCAAGACAGAAGAGTACTCAAATAAACAGGCATGGTCAGCGATTGGCGTACGATATCCAAGGGGCTTGACAGAAGGGGTAATCTCGTTGTACGAGAGCAATAATCCAGTCGAGGTGCAAACAGAGTCCGAATGGCAAGGCAAAGGGGTAAATCCAGAAAACATGGGCAGGAATCAAAACACAAGAGAACACACAAGGTAAAGCAAGGCAAGACTATGACAACAAAGTGGGTTCCGTATCGCAGCTAAAACTAGGAGATTTATAAATGCAGAACAATACTGGAACTAAACAGAAAAACACAGAATGGCTCGGTAAGGCAGCTAACACTAGGGGAGTGATAAACGCAATACAATACTCAGCAGAGAGGAAGAGGAAGTCCATGGTTTATGTAGGGTGTGTGATCAGTGCAATCAGCTGTGTGATCAGTGCAATCAGCTGTGTGTCGTCAGTGCAATGGATGATGGGATTTGTAGTCTGAGGTGGCGTGCAACAGTTAGTGTGGTGCAAGAGTCCATGTGGTGAACGAGTGACCTCTGGTGGTGAGTTAACGGAAGTTCATAGACTAGATTCATGACATAGCCCCCCCAAGGAGCGGCTTCCAGACGCTCCTATACAATCCAGGAGGGCGGTGGAGTGGAGGCGGAACAGGGGGAGGGACGGAGGGCCGGAGGGCCAGGTCCACGTGGAAGTGGAGTAGCCGGGGACCAAGGCAGAGTCGGTACAGCAGAAAGCCAGGGTGGAGTCGACGGAACTCGAGCCCTCCAGGGCGAAGCAGACGGGACTGGAGCCCACCAGGGCAGAGCAGAATAGCTCCACGGCAGAGCAGGCGGAGCAGAAGACCACCAGACCGGAGCAGAAGACCACCATGGCAGAGCAGATGACCACCAGACCTGAGCAGACGAAGCAGAAGACCACCACAGTGGAGCAGATGACCACCAGAGACTTGAGATCGGGCTAAAGAGGAGGGAGACGTTCCAGCATGTCATCAGCGTTCAGTTCAAAAGCCAGCATCTCTGATGGTATGGGGGTGCATAAGTGCATACGGAATGGGCAGCTTGCATGTGTTTGAAGGCCCTATGAATGCTGAAAGGGATATAAAGGTTTTAGAGCAACATATGCTCCCCTCTAGATGACGTGTATTTCAGCAGGACAAGGCAAAACCACATAATGCAGCTATTACAACAGCATGGCTTCGTAGTAGAAGAGTCCGGGTGCTGAATTGGTTTGCCTGCAGTCCAGATCTTTCACCTGTAGAGAGCATTTGGTGCATCATTAAAATACATCAAAGATGACCACAAACTCTTCAGCAGCTGGAAACCTATATCAGGCAAGAATGGGACCAAATTCCAACACCAAAACTCCAGAAACTCATAACCTCGATGCCCAGACATCTTTAAACTGAAAGAGGAGATGCTACACCATGGTAAAGATGACCCTGTCCCAACTATTTTGAGACCTGTAGCAGGTATCAAATTTGAAATGAGCTCATTTTGTGCATAAAATTGTAAAATTTCTCCATTTAAACATTTGTTATGTTATCTATGCTCTATTGTGAATAAAATATTGGCTCATGTGATTTGAAATTCTTTTAGTTTTAATTTTATTCAAATAAAAAAAAAAACTTCCCAACATTTCCAGAATTCGGGTTGTAAAATAAAATAATTTGTGTGCATCTTTGCACTTTGAGTTGTTTGGTTTAATTCCATCACTTCACATCCTTTCACAATCTATATCTTTTTTTCTTTGCTATAGCCGTCCACCTCTTCAGTGACCTCAGATGAAAAAGTGGACTATGTCCAAGTGGACAAAGAGAAGACACAGGCCCTTCAGAACACCATGCAGGAGTGGACAGATGTGCGACAGTCAAGCGAGCCGGCTAAAGGCATCAAGTCCTGATGATTTTCAAATGTGCACACTGATTGTGTCACTCAAAATGCTCTTACACTGTTACACCGTGATACAAACTGATTTACCTGTGACAAAATAGCGAATGATACACCAACTAAAGCCATAGATCCAGTTTGTTTGGTCTTTTGAGGACAAAAAACTCCACTGAACCGCTTAGACTGTCTTGCCATCCATGATAGACATGTTTAACTTTTCAAAGTGCAGTGCAACCAAACATTAGCTACTTGCTCTCTCTGTGACGTGTGAGCAAAGAACGATAAGCAGTGAATATTTAAATCTAGTTATAGGTGACGTGTGCAATTTTTTAGAATGTTAAAATACTTTCATCACATCTTAAAATTTAGAGACAGCTACACATCTATTTGTCGTTTGATTCCCCCAGAAAAATGTAAACACTGTGACTCTATCAAAACATTGCTCTGTTTGTTTGAGCTTCCTGACCAGCCAGACATAGCAACACTGGCTCAACCAATGCCATTAGTTTGGGGCGGGGCTGTCTGACCAATGGCATAAAGGGGGAGTGTTCAGGAAACCTGTTTGAAACTCAACATTTTTATCTGTTTAGTGGCACTAGTTGCACAGAAATTACACACCTCACCTTTAACAGTGTTATAAGGGGCAGAACAGCACTTCAAACAGAAGATTATCTGAAGTCACGGTGGTCTGTCTGCCAATTTGAATTGCAGTTTTCCTGTTAATTCTGCGGAAGAGAGAAGGTCACTTTTTTCCAATTTTTTGAGTCAAGAAATGCAGAAAACGTTTGAAAGAGAGATCCTTGTAGCTTTTACATTTAAAAAATCGGGTGTTTTCACACATGGTCTGACAGTTTATATTGGCTTATATGTGAATGCAAACCCAGCCCTTTTTAAAGTAAACCAAACTCAGATCATCTCAGGAGGTGGTCTGTGTACGGATCGCTTAAATGATGCATTGTAAATGCAAAGCTCACACGCTACCACAAAGTTGATCTTTTGAAAATGCTTCACACAAAATTCAACTTGTCATTTCACTCCAATTATGTTTCTTTTACTTGTATGTAAAACAAAAGGAGATATTTAGCAAAATGACCAAGTGGCTCTTTTTCATTCATTGGAAATAGATGTTTTCTTTTTTTAAAGGAGGTTGGATATTCTGCTATACAAGACCTTTGTTGTTCCACATAGGTGTCGCAATATACTAGTATTAATAAAAATGAAATGTGCATGTTACTACTCCACATACATTGCACCTTAAGGGGCCGTTCAAACAGAACGTGTCTTCACGTCTAAAAAAAATGAGACGCCGTGTTCAGGAATGGTTTTAAAAACAGCACAGCACAGAATGCGAGGGTTTTGAGACGTGATGCAATAACAGTTGCCATGCAAATTGCTACTGAAACCAAAAGCTCGCAACACTTGCCCCGCCTCCAGGGTCTTCTGATTGGTCCACTGTTTTGGAACTAACATTTATGAGCATTGCTACGTGTAAAAGCTGAAATTCTTTTAACTTGACACAGCGTCTTAAAAACACAGCACTCATGTGTGAGACGCTGCAAAAGACACGATTCATTGGCCAAAAAAGAGAAAAGACATTATAATAGCGCCATAATTGTGTCGTACAAATCTGATATTCTGACAACCTTAGGGCCCTTTCACACCAAGCACGATAACTATAACGATAACTTTAAGTAAAGTTTTAATAATTGTTATGAATCAATGAGAATAATGAGAAACAATGCTAATCAAAGTCTACACAACAACATAAGGATGAGTAAATTACTTTTTGGGGGGGGGGGGGGGGGTGAACTATTCCTTAAAGGTTCCCTAAAGGACCCCCCCCTAAACTAAGGACTTTTAATATGGCAACGTGTACTAACTAACAGACCTTCTCCTTTTAGCTAGACAGAGATGCACTTCAAAGTATTCAGTGGGCAGTCCTTTACTTTGCATGCAGTCTGAATAGGGATACTGTGACTCCTTTTCCCTAAACACGTTGCTTCCCTAGCTGGCATTACAAAATAGCAAACTTACATATTCAAAAATAACGAATTATCTATTCATATACTAATAAAAACATACTGTTTGTTAATGTCCTTAATATGGTTTTGTCAGAGGGAATGTATAGACGAATGTTAAAATTGCTCATAATTATCAGCATTTTAAATATTATACTTTGCTCTCGGAGCAGTTTGAATTACTTTACGGAGTTATTACAGCGAAAGGCGCCCCAAATATAAACTGTTCCTAGTTTCAGCAAACTGGCTGGTTAGTGCGAGCAGCTATAGCTGTAAATCAGCCATGCTTTATGCCTGTTGAGATTAGCGGAAGGACTCTTACACGAGGCATGTTGTTTTTGTGATAGACGCCTTGCACGTTTAATGGGCTGGACTAGCTGTTTTCTGAACAATGTTGGACATGGAGTATAATGAAGGGGCACAGAAATTCAACACTTCACTGTTAAACTGTAATGTAGTATTTTTTTTATGGTAAACAATGGTTCAGCTGTGGAGAGTTCTATAAACATGTGCTTGCTCAAGTTTAGGGGTAAAAAGGCGCCATATTCATTTTGAAATCAAAATAGCCTATTGTTCATTTTTAATAAAGAAGACTGTAGAGTTTAACATTTCACTCAGTATTTTATGGCGGGCTGGGACCTCCAAATACTCCATTTCTAGCAGTATGGGAGATATTTTATTTGCCTTTGAACTCATCATTTCATTTTCCAAAACCATTTTGTATTACGTTAGTTTAAACTTATGAGGTTGTAAGTAGTCTGGACTTGTTAAATAAACCTTGCATAGATTGTCTGTTTGATCTAAATTCCTTCATGTGTTCAGTGGATTATTTAAAAATGTGCTTTACAAGACTGCCATTATTTTATGATGTTAAACTTTGTGGGACATTTAGTGGCACTTGCATTGGCCTTACCGGTTTAAGTGAACTTACAGGCTTTTTCTATTCTGAAAATATGTAATGTATTGTTATGGGAGAGTACTAGTAAATGAATATAATAATTGTGTGTGAGCTGTGGTAGAATTGATGCTGTAGTTTGTTAAGGGGTCAAAGCGGGGCAGATGAGAAAAGCTACTTTGACAAATGTCATTAATCGAGTGGAATTTCTGTAAAGCATTTCTGTTCAACTCTTGGTCACTTGTGAATTAATTTATTAATTTATTATGTGTTTTGCAGGTGGACAAAAGATGTACAAAGAATGAACTTGTGGCTCTACTAACATTAACTTATGCTATGTGTGCTGATTTTGTGAAGCAATATGCCAAGCAAAGCCAGTAAAATGGTCAAATGTGGTACATTTGAGATGTCTGTCATTTGTCGTGATGTTCTATGAAATTCAACTGCAAAAAATTAAAACCCATTTTATTAAACGGAGTAAACAATTACAGTTAATTAATACTCTTTTAAAATTAGATCTGCCATCTGTTTAGCCTATGTTTCTTAGAAACCTAAAAAAGTGACTAGCATTTTCTGGCAAACCTTATTGCTTTTTTTCCCATCAACAGTACACAAAACGAGACTGGCTAAAGCGTACAGACTAATACAACTTATGATCAATATCTGTTAGCTTGGAACGTTGTGGTTGCATGAATCTAGAGTTTCCTACTGTTCCATCATAGCTCTTATCATGTCAATACAATCATTCAGAAAAGGCAGCATGAGACCATACTGATGTCTATGTCATTACTATGGCAACTGATGTAGATACTGGAAACTGACTACATTCTCTCAACAAACAGATCCAATTTCATCACTTGTCTGATAACAGCACGAACAGTCAGTCCTAAAGATCAGACCTAAAACACATTGTCCACTGTGTGAACAAAGCCAGTGACAGACCTAGTTTACTTGACCATAATCCACAAAGCTTATACATATCAGAAGTGCTGATTAGTGATTGTCTGAACCAACGATCAACACGGTGCAACACTTTCAAGTTATGTCTAGAAACTATCCCATTTCTGTCATGATATGCTAATATACATGTTAATGTGTTTGGTCTTGGCGGAATAGATCTGCTACGCTGCTTCTGCGGCAGAGCGAGTACAGAGACTTGCTACTGCCAATACATCCACAGATATGTAGCAAATACTGCTACCCCCCATTATAACAAACATGAAATTACTCCGCAGCAGATCTATACAGGTGGAGCTGGGGAAGGGGAGGGGTTTCTGAAACTGGCTGCAGCTGCTACAGCGAGCACTAGCCAAGTATTTGAATGTTGAGCAGCAAGCTCATTAGCTGCTGATGTGAAAAGAAAACAATTGGCTATGCCATGTGAATAATGATGAGATTATATCAGATTGAGTTAGAACTCGACCTGTGCCATCTAGAGTTTCATGACAGAACCTTGTATTCCTCCTTTATCCCTGCACTTACCTTCTGAAACAAACATCATATCTGCTAGTATAGAGTCCTCAAATGGTGTGTAGCCCAGTTTTAAATTGGATTCTCTATTACTGATAAACATCCTCATGCAAAGCCTTCCAGTGTTTCCCAACCCTATAGTCTTGTGTTGCATCTGAAACGGCAGATGATGAGGAACACACATACGTTCTATATTGAACGAATGTCCAGACATACTATATCCGTTGAGTTGTCACTGTCATGTGACCTAATGCGTCACTTGTATCATTTTACTGCCATTCACAACTCCTTTCTCGAGGCATCATGGGATAGTAACGTGTCCACTGGATGCACACATCAGAATCATGGCAGAAGTAATAAATAGGTCATCTGTGTACTGTTTGCCTACTGTTTTATACTATGAATTCATACATAATACTCATTTAATACTGTTTTTTCTTATTATATGTAGAGAAGTATGCATATTTGGACACAGGGTTGGAGTGCCACTACCACTGCACATTTTTATGTTTTCCTAATCGAACATCAAAAATGTCTACAACGGTTGTGGGTTGGGAAACGCTGGAATATACTACAATACTTATGTTTCAATCCGATTTGTAAAATGTATTCATTTTAATTAATGAAAGAAAATCAAAAATTGGAATATTAAAACAACACTTTCCGAATACTGTAGCATTTTCATCCCGTGTTCAAAAGAAACGGAATGAAAATAGAAATTAAAGTTGAAATGAAAGTAGGCAATACACTATCATGGTAAATTGTAAATATTTTACACTTTGGCGAATCGGTGGCTTAAACGTATGAATTCATACAGTCTCATTTGTATGCTTTTGTATGATCTGCTTACACCCCACTGACAGTTAGGTTTAGGGGTGGACCTTTATGCTTATTTTTTTTCTATAATTATTTTTTTTAAAAAGTAACAGTACAAAATCACTGTCTCACAAACACAGACCGAGTTATGTTCATCACTGGCAGATGCTTTATTTCTTGGAGACAGTTCTGAGAGGTAACCTTTTTGATGTACATCTAGGAATTTATTTGGCAAAACTGTTGTTTGAGTGTCTTCTTACCAATACAAAATACAGTGCCTTGCGAAAGTATTCATACCCCTTAAATGTTTTCACGTTTTGTTATGTTGCTGCCTTGTTAAAACTGCTTTAAATTAATTTTTTTTCCACATTAATCTACACTCCATACACCATAATGGTAAAGCAAAAAACAGGTTTTTAATATCTTTGTAAATTTGTTAAAAATAAAAAACTTCAATAGTTCCATTGCATAAGTATTCTTATAAGTTCTTAATTCTTAATTATCTGGGACAATTGAAATTTAGCTCAGGAGCATTCATATTGCTTGTAGATGTTACTACACTTTGAGTGAAGTTAACCTGTGGCAAATTAGATTGAATGGGTATGATTTGGAAAGGCACATCATCTTAATAAAAGGTCTAACAGCTGATAATGCATATCAGAGCAAAAAAAACAAGCCCTGAGGTCAAAATAACTGCCTGTAGAGCTCAGAAACAGGTTTGTGTCAAGCCAGAAAAAAATCTGCTTCACTGAGGGGTCACAAATGCATGTAGTCTCTGTTACCCTTAATAGAAGAAGTTTGAAACAACCAGGATTCTTCCTAGAGCTGGCTTCTTGGCCAAACTGAGCAATTGATGGAGAAGGGCTTTGGTTAGTGTGGTGACCAAGAACCTGATGGTCACTCTAGTTGAGATCCATGATCATATATGCAGATGGGAGAAACCTACAGAAGGACAATCACTCCACCGATCTGGGCTTTATGGCAGTGTGGCCAAACTCAATCCTCTCCTCAGTGAAGACACATGAAAACACACTTAGAATTTGCAGAAAAGTACCTAAAGGACCCTCATACTCTGAGAAACAAGATTCTCTGGTCTGATGAACCTCAGTTCCAAGCATCATGTTTGAAGGAAACCAGCTCTGCTCATCACCTGCAGAGTACCATCCCAAAAGTAAATTGTGCCGGTAGCAGCCTCATGCTGTGGGGCTGTTTTTCAGCAGCAGGGACTGAGGGACTCATCAGAGTAGAAGAAAAGCTCAGTGCACCAAAATATTGATATAGCCTTAATGAAAACCCAATCCAGAGCATTCGGAACCTCAGACTGGGCAGAAGGTTCACCTTCCAATAGGACAATGAATCTAAACACACAGCAACAGTGGCTTAAAGGCAACTCTGTGAATGTCCTTGAGTGGCCCAGCCACAGCCTGGGATTAAACCCAGTCAAATATTTCTGGAGAAACCTGAAAATGTGCATCTACAAGATCCAGGGGGTGTGGTTGGATCCAAATCCAACTCCTCCCACCTTACATATGCCTAAACCTACCCATCTCCACCCCCTGATCCCTAAACCTACCAATCTCCACTCCCTAGATGCGGATCCAACCACGCCCCCTGGATCTTGTGGACTGCAGCGAGCCCTACTTGATCCAACCTGATAGACCTTGAGAGGTGAAGAGGTGAGTTGAAGAATGGCAGATAATTGCCAAATGCTGATGAGAAAAGCTTGTCACATCAAACAAAAAAAAGACTTGAGACTGGGACCTGAGGTGCTTCAGCTAAATATTTAGTTAAGGGTATGAATACTTATGCAATGTACTTATTTCAGTTTTTTTTTTTTTATAAATTTACGAAGTTGTGACATTTCTGTTTTTGCTTTGTCAATATGGTGTATGGAGTGTAGATTGATGTGTGGGGGGGGGGGGGGGGGGGGGACCTAATTTAAAGCGGTTTAACATAAGGCAGCAACACAAGAAAACATGAAAAAAAATGATGGGGTATGAATACTTTCGCAAGGCACTGTACCTCTGTACCTCTGCACATTTTGGAAAAGTTATTGTTTCCATACATATTTATATGCTATCATGTTCAATTGTCATTAAAATTTATGGATGGAATTCTGATGATCAACAAGATGAATTTATAGTTACACCTAAAAATAGCATTTATTCCACTGATTAAGACATAAAGGCACTTCAGACAATTTCCAACATCCTAGGCATATATTGTGAGATACCAGAGATGTAACTACTAAAATACTAACATGTCAAGCTTTCTTCCTTTTTTAAATATCTGGGATTTATCTTGATTTTAACTCAAGATAAAAGGGGGGGTGGGGCAATCCAAACATGGTATAGTTTCAAATGTAATATTAAAATCTGGGCCATCTGCAAGTGTCATGATGAGGTACTGTAATGTAATGTGAGCTAGTTCAAAGTGTTACATAAAACTTACGTCTTTTTCACTACTCACTGTCAGTTTATTGTCCTAAGGCAGCCCAGTGCTGTTGTGATGAGTAACAGGCTGATGTGAGTTATTAGCCTACACAATGACAGTGCAGATAAAGGGCCACTCCCTGTGACTCCTGCAGTCTGAACATCCCCAAAGCCCCACTGACCCCTTCTGGCAAAGGCTGGAATGACTCACTCTGTTTTATATTAGATCTTTAGATAATGTTATTGAGTGAATTTTGTGCAAAATGTCTCAACATTTTGGCATTCTGATAAAATAATGAGTAAGAGATGTTAAAGAAGTGCTGAGATTGCTTCGGGTCATTTGTCACATTGGAAACAGTGTACTCTGCATACTGCAGAAATAGTATAGTACTCTAGTGTGTTTTTGTGAAAGCACTCTGTTGCATTAGGTCATTTTGTCTATATGTCTGATATACATAATCACTAACAAAATTAAATAAAATAAAAAAAATCTGGCCAAAGTTAAATAAAATTGAATGAACACTGCTTCATTACATCTCTCTGTTGACAATGAACAGTGTTGGGAAGGTTACTTTGGAAATGTAATAGGTTACAGATTACAAGTTACAAGGACATTTTGAATGACGTTGAAATAAAAATAAACAATAAAAATACATTTATTTTTTATTTGTGTTCCACAGATTTAAAAAAAAATGCTTTTAGGCTTGGAACAACATGAGGGAAAGTAAATGATGGCACTATTTTTTTTATTTTTAAGTGAACTATCGCTTTAAGTTAACACACAGACTCTCCTTCTCAGGTACTAATGTATTAATGGACCCTACTTTAACTTTCATTATATGGATAAGAGCTGTTTACATTCTGATAAACATCTAATTTTGTGTTCCACAGGAAAAAAAAAAAAAAGTCTTAAAAAGTTTAAAATTACTTTTTTGTGTCATTTTTAAAATTGCTTTTTTAAATTTGAAAACCCTGTGTCACTTTGTAAATCAAGCATGCAGAGGACAGTTTATTTCATTCAAAAGATATCTGCTGTCCTCGTGTGGCTATACGAGGAAACACACACAACCACTTCTCACCAGCCACTTTATGTAGTGATAGAATGTATAAAGAAATATTACACTTTAGAGTAAAAAGCGTTATATAAATAGCGGTGACTTGACTTGACTAGAGGCAGGTAATCAACAGGACGTGGCTCATATAAGCACAAATTTCAAGTTTGTGGATCCATTAAAATCAGCACCCACTGTCGTGTTTAACAAAGCCATGCAAATAACTGCCTTGAAGAATCAGCAACTGGAACAGGTTGCCTTGCTCTGCATAACAATAAATAGCCCAAAACTATCCCAGCATTTTTTTTAGATTATACAAGTTTTGTAACTTAATCTAATTACTTTACAATACTTTGGGATGCTAATACAGTATGTAACTCAAAGGGTCCTCTAGAGAAAAATGACTTCCACCAAACACTTGGTTTTCCTCTGCATATTAAAGGGATAGTTCACCCAAAAATGATCATTTGATGTTTATCTGCTTACCCCAAGGCCATCCAAGATATAGGTGACTTTGTTTCTTCAGTAGAACACAAACAAAGATTTTTAACTCAAACCGTTGCAGTCTGTCAGTTATATAATGGCAGTCAATGGGACTCACGGCTTTGAGAGAGAAAAAAAACATACACAGACAAAACCAAATCAAATCTGTGGCTCGTGACGATACATTGAGTTCTAAAGACATGAAACGATCGATCTGTGCAAGAAACTGAACAGTATTTATATAGTGTTTTTTACCTCTGATCCGCTGCAATGACCAACCGTCCTGAGCGCGTTAACAACAGCCGGCGCATGAGTCTTCTTCTTCTTCTTCTTCTTGCTTTACAGCGGATCGCAGACTTATAAGTGCATTACTGCCACCTATCTCTCAAATTGACCACTATATCTACAATCTCAATTAGGAGTGTCAATGGTCCATTTGAGAGATAAGTGGCAGTAATGCACAAGTCTGCAATCCGCATCTTGGATGCCTTTGGGGTGGGATGCCTTGGATGCCAATTTTCCACAATATTTCTTGGGGGTGGGGGCGTGGGGGGGAGAACAAAAAAAACTCCAAAAAACTGATGCTCAATCTTCTTAACAGTAGTACCAAATAAAAAAAGTCTTTAAACTAAATTTGAAAACTTTTCACAAAATCCTGTTCAAAAGTTTACACCCCTTGCTCTTAATTGTGTTTCGTCTTGAGCATTAGTAAATGTTTTCACATTTGTAATAGTTTTCTATGAGTCCCTCAGTTGTCCTTAGTGTGAAAAAAGATGGATCTCAAAATCATATAGTCATTGCTGGAAAGGTGTCAAATATGCAAATGCTGGGAAACTGAAGAATGTGCAGGACCTGGAGGATTTTTCTGAACAACAGTGGGCAGTTGAACTGCTCAGGACAAAAAGGGACTCACAGACAAATATCACAAATCATAAAAACAGTTGTGGATCATCCAGATAATGACAGTCAAGATTATGTAAATTTTTGAATTGGGCAACTTTTACATAATATAAATTATAAATTTGTCTTGTGGAGTATATGTAGACATCTGTTATATGAAATAGCTTATTCAGGACAGTACTAAATAGATCCCTCATTTGATTAAAATTATTACAATTTTACACATTCTGCATGGGGTATGAAACTTATGAGCAGAACTGTAGCTTAGGATGCGTTTGCAGAGAATCAAAGTCGGAGAATCACCAGTTGATTGCATTATTTACCGTTATGTTTAAATTACATTAAAATTCACAGTAATCACTTTGGTGATCTAAAATGCTTTTCAGGTGTAACTGTAATTTGATTACCACCCATTTAAAATGTAACTGTAATGTTTATACACACATTCATACTATACAGAACATACTTTTTAAAGGGTTAGTTCACCCAAAAATGAAAATTAGCCCATGATTTACTCACCCTCAAGGCAGGTGTATATGGTTTTCTTCTTTCAGACGAATCCAATCGGAGTTATAATAAAAAATGTCCTGGCTCTTCCAAGCTTTATAACGGCAGTGGGTGGGCATTTTTGGTCAACAGTCCAAAAGAAGTCCAATAAAGTGCATCCATCCATAATCAAAAATGCTTCACACAACTCCAGGGGGTGAATAAAGGCCTCCTGTAGAAAACTGATGCATTTTTGTAAGAAAAATGTCCATATTTAAAACATTATATACAGTTTTCTCTAGCTTGCTCTAACTGTTGCATGCACAAGCCATTCCGGCGAATGACGTAGAACGTGTGAGTAGCACATGCACCTCTGAGAATATGCTAGTTTCGTGAGAATCAACGTTTGGTTACAGGAGCAAAGTAAGCAAAGTTTCCTTACTTTAGCAAAGGAAAACCAGTCTCCTCTTGCCTTCTTTACAAATCCTCATTTTGTACTACTTCCAATTCGTGACCAGTGTTTTGTTTTGCTCTCTTCTCTTCTCGCGCACTTCCGCATTTGTCACTTCTCACCGGCACATGTGCCAACGTCCTAAGCCATCCGCCCTTGTGCGTACAACAGTTAGCTTGGAAGAGCCAAGACATTTTTTAATATAACTCCGATTGGATTCGTCTGAACGAAGAAAGTCATATATACCTAGGATGCCTTGAGGGTGAGTAAATTATGGGGTAATTTTCATTTCCATTTTTGGGTGAACGAACACCACTTCTTGCATCAAGTCCGAAATCGTATACAACAAATTTATTATTTGGGACAAACCCCTTGAGATGTATCATCTCATTTTCAATTTGAATTTAAACTTAGGCCTTTAAATTTAAATTTGAAAAAAAAAAAGTGTGTATATACCGTGGTGTGAAAAAGTGTTGGCCCCCTTCCTGATTCTTTTTTTTTTTTTTTGCATGTTTGTCACACTTTAATGTTTCAGATCATCAAACAAATAAGATAACACAAGTAAACACAACATGCAGTTTTTGAATGATTTTTTTGGGCCACCCTTAGCAGCAACAACTGCAATCAAGCGTTTGCGATAACTTGCAATGAGTCTGTTACAGCGCTGTGGATGAATTTTGGCCCACTCATCTTGGCAGAATTGTTGTAATTCAGCCACATTGGAGGGTTTTCGAGCATGAACCACCTTTTTAAGGTCATGCCACAGCATCTCAATAGGATTCAGGTCAGGACTTTGACTAGGCCACTCCAAAGTCTTCATTTTGTTTTCCTTCAGCCATTCAGAGGTGGATTTGCTGGTGTGTTTTGGATCATTGTCCTGCTGCAGAACCCAAGTTCGCTTCAGCTTGAGGTCACGAACAGATGGCCGGATATTGTCCTTCAGGATTTTTTGGTAGACAGCTGAATTCATGGTTCCATTTAGCACAGCAAGTCTTCCAGGTCCTGAAGCAGCAAAACAGCCCCAGACCATCACACTACCACCACCATATTTTACTGTTGGTATGTTCTTTTTCTGAAATGCTGGGTTACTTTTACGTCAGATGTAATGGGACACACACCTTCCAAAAAGTTCAACTTTTGTCTCATCAGTCCACAGAGTATTTTCCCAAAAGTCTTGGGGATCATCAAGATGTTTTCTGGCAAAACTGAGATGAGCCTTTATGTTCTTTTTGCTCAGCAGCGGTTTTCGTCTTGGAACTCTGCCATGCAGGCCATTTTTGCCTAGTCTCTTTCTTATGGTGGAGTCATGAACACTGACCTTAACTGAGGCAAGTGAGGCCTGCAGTTCTTTAGATGTTGTTGTGGGGTCTTTTGTGACCTCTTATATGCGTTGTCGCTGCGCTCTTGGGGTAATTTTGGTCGGCCGGCCACTCCTGGGAAGGTTCACCACTGTTCCATGTTTTCGCCATTTGTGGATAATGGCTCTCACTGTGGTTCGCTGGAGTCCCAAAGCTTTAGAAATGGCTTTATAACCTTTTCCAGACTGATAGATCTCAATTACTTTCTTTCTCATTTGTTCCTGAATTTCATTGCATCTCAACATGATGTGTAGCTTTTGAGGATCTTTTGGTCTACTTCACTTTGTCAGGCAGGTCCTATTTAAGTGATTTCTTGATTGCGAACAGGTGTGGCAGTAATCAGGCCTGGGAGTGCCTAGAGAAACTGAACTCAGGTGTGATAAACCACAGTTATGTTTTAAACACTTTTTCACACAGGGCCATGTGGGTTTGGATTTTGTTTTCCCTTCATTTAAAAACTGCATGTTGTGCTTACTTGTGTTATCTTTGATTAATATTTACATTACATTACATTTATTAATTTAGCTGACGCTTTTATCCAAAGCGACTTACAATTGCTATATATGTCAGAGGTCGCACGCCTCTGGAGCAACTAGGGGTTAAGTGTCTTGCTCAGGGACACATTGGTGTCTCACAGTGGATTCGAACCCGGGTCTCTCACACCAAAGGCATGTGTCTTATCCACTGCGCCATCACCACCCCATATTTAAATTTGTTTGATGATCTGAAACATTAAAGTGTGACAAACATGCAAAAAAAAAAAACACTTTTATTCCAACACTTTTTCACACCACTGTATTCTTACGTCGCTGGGGTATATTTATAGCAATAGCCAAAAATACATTGTATGGGTCAAAATTATAGATTTTCCTTTTATGCCAAAAATCAAGTACAGATGAAGTACAGATCATGTTCCATGAAGATATTTTGTAAATTTTCTACTGTTAATATATCAAAACTTAATTTTTATTTTTATATAATATGCATTGCTAAGAACTTTTCTCAATATTTTGACTGTTTTGCACCCTCAGATTCCAGATTTTCAAATAGTTGTATCTCGGCCAAATATTGTCCGATCCTAACAAACCATACAACAATGGAAAGCTTATTTATTCAGCTTTTTCAGATCATGTATAAATCTCAACTTCTAAAAATTGACCTATATGATTGGTTTTGTGGTCTATATATATATATATATATATACATACATACATACATACATACATACAGTATGTCATATAACATAAAGTTAGGAAGTATTCGATTTCGGATGCAGCAAGTTTTTCTATGGCTGTGTGTGGGTCCAAAATTGTATAGGCTACTCTAGGTATAGGCTACTGTAGGCAATAGGCAAACTTCATTTAAAGTTGCTTATTGACCATTAAAGGGGGTCTTCATCCAATGACTCACCATGTGCATATTGACACCTACTGGACTGTTGTGGAATCATCATTATTTCTTAGGATTTCCCTTTTCTTTTGCATCTGTTTCTTTCCAGTGGTGTCCACTAAAAATTCATCAGTTCACCTAGACATACAAAGCCACAATCGTGGAACATGATATCTGACTACCCTGAGTAATGTGTTTACTGTAGCTTTAAGAGTGCAGTTGCTCTAATAGCTGATGCCGCAACGAGGTGACTCGTGAAGAACTGCTAGAATTAGCATAGTGAGGGCATTAAGCTTTAAATGATCGTGCATGTGCCGTAAACAATCCATACGAAAATAAACACAGCAGAATGCTGAAGGGATGCATGTTCAGTTCTGCAGATCGCACTGTCCTGTGAGGAGCTGCCTACTGCAGCAGTGAGGACAACCTGCTGAGACCAGGGTTATTTGGGATTTGTTCAGTGTTATTAATGCCATCTACTTCACTCTGGGCGAGTTGCACCTGAATTACAAAATAAGGTTATTTTCACAAAAGGTGAGTTTTTTGTTCACATCACAAATAGGCAACATTCAGTACAGCAATAATGTAACAAAATATGTATACTAATACAAATTCTACGTTTACTAAATGTGATTTGTTTGCATGCTTTTTTTAGCAAGGTTTAGATGAAGGCAAATGTATTGGTGCAATGAGGTTATGGCGTCATTTGCTACATGCATTGTACTGCGTCATAATTCCTTTCTTAGAAAAAAAATAATAGTCTACTGCATGTGACTCTGACTTCAGATGCATTAAATGTTTAATTCAGAGACAATTCAGAGTTAATTCACTCATTTACTCAGTAAGTTACAAACAATAACGTAACATAATTTCAAATGCTTATAACCATAATGGGGAAAATACAATGTTTAAATTGTACAGTATCCTATTAGCGTAAGATTGGGTAAGATCCCACCGGGGGCAAGATGACCCCACTCATTATTTTTTCTCTCTTGACCAGGCACAAAATCTAATTTCAGCACTTTTAATGTATGGCTACACTATTTTTAATTTTGTCATTTAATCTTAATATCAACATTTGCGAGATTTAATCAATTGAAACTGCTTTGATGTAAATTGATCTAAATTTGTGTTTCTGGAAAATAGTGATCTATGACATGTATAATATTCAAAGGTTTTTGTGTCTATTTGTTAATGAGGGATTTGGGGCTACCTTAATGTTTTTGGATTTGTGGAGGAAAAGTGACCGTTCCTATTTTGAAAGTTAGAATTCTTTAATGGAGTTATTTCCATGAATTAGACATCTTTGATTTCATTAAACCTATGGGTTAATTCATTAAATATTTGAGTATTATTATTATTTCTTTACAATGTGTTATTATTTGTGACCCTGGAGCACAAAACCAGTCATAAGTAGTAGTACGGGTATATTTGTAGCAATAGGCAACAATACACCGTATGGGTCAAAATTATCCATTTTTATTTAATGCCAAAAATCATTAGGATATTAAGTAAAGATCATGTTATATGAAGATATTTAATAAATGTCCTACCATAAATATATCAAAACTTAATTTTTGATTAGTAATATGCATTGCTAAGGACTTCATTCGGACAACTTTAAAGGCAGTTTTCTCAAAAATTATTATTATTTTTTTTTGCACCCTGATTCCAGATTTCCAAATAGTTGTATCTCAGCCAAATATCGCCCATACATCAATTTACTCAGCTTCGAGATGTATAAATGATCATCAAAAAATGTTACCCCTATGACTGGTTTTGTGGTCCAGTTCACATAGTTGCAGTGTAGTTCTTCCCAATCAAGTGCATTACACTAGAGAACTTCAACTCCCAGCATTCATAGCGCTCAGAGTCAAAAATCCGCAACTACACAAACACTTGCAGCTTACACACTCATTTACACGCTCTTAAGAAGGCGTTATCATGGAAGAAGCTGCGTTTGTGACACTCTATGGCCTTTTTCTTCCAGAATCCTTCTTTTAAAACGCTGCGACAAAGCGTGACATCTATGGGACAAACCTTTGGTTTAACACCACGAGCTGTTTATTAAACCGCATCGATACCTCGCAGGACTAGGAGGAGGAGGAGGCGGGTCCAAGAGCAAAACACGGCCACACGAAGCTTACAGCGCACAGGATGGGATGATTCTTTGAGACTGAGACCAAAAGGGTCAGAGTAAATCAATGCATTCCCAATGCGGAGGATTTTCTCCGGAAGATAAGGGTACGGAGTAATGCTGCATGCGGAGTGATCAATGAATGTCTGCGAACGAGAATTACCGCAGTTTGGCTGAAAAGCAATGGCAACCGGTCACGACCCGTGGTGAGTTAAGATGAACTAGTATTAATTAGTAACCTGTTTGATGTTGTTTATGACTTGAATCTAAACTATACGAAATTCTATATTGTAATAAACAAATTTAACCAGTTAAACGTGTTATCTAATAAAGTGGTAGCATGTGAATTGTCACTAGATAGTGTGCATGGTCCATATTATGCCCCACCCTAGCACACAAATAGGATGATACATCAGTGACCCTGTGGGACTTTCATTGGTTGCCTGACAGCAGGTCAAGATCTAAACCTAGACATACATGTCAGTGAAATGTCATAATGTGTCAGCTGGGCAAAATACATATTCCTCCAAGCTGTGGCTTTTAGAAAACATACTGATGTCTGCATTTGGATACAGCTCAAACTTGATAGCCCCTAATAGGTGTAATTTGATTTTTAACTGCAGAGGTGACGTGGCAGGATCCATGCAGTTCTGTTAGGGTTTGTTGTGCATGAAAGTATCATCAGTCAAGGCCATAAAAAAACAAAAGCGTCCTAAAATGTTTCTTTTCAGTGAAAGAACAAAAATAAAGAGTTCTTTGTAATCTTGTGTTGTTTGTCTGACCCACTTTGCCTTAAGACAGAAACTAGTGAGATATTGGAATTTAATTCTCACATGTCATTTTTTCTTTATTATTATTACTAAAGAATATTATCAGATGGAAGTTATTCTGTATGGATTTCCAGGTCATATTTTGAAAATGAAGCCAGGAGCATTAAAATTGTATGCATTGTAATACTGACTTTATCATTTTCATTAGATTCTCAATACTGTAATATTACAGGCATTATGCATATTTGTATGATTTAAAGTTTAAAATAATAATACGTTCATATTCAGATATATATTTGTTACTGTAATAAGAACGTTACTTTATTTTCATGAAACCGTGTCACAATGCAAAGCCTCTTAGTCCTAAAAATAAAAATAACTTGCTTATCAAGATAATAAAAATATTTGTTTTCTTTGATATTGAGGTGAAACATGACCTGAACATGTTCTTTTAAGGCTTTCTGAGATTCAAGCCTGTGCATAGTTAAAGGTTTTGCTTTGTGATTTTAGGTTGCCATGGGTTATAGTCTGTCATGACTATCTAGGCAAGAGGGTCTTCCAGGTTCCCCCATCTACAGTGATCAGGTACATCAAGACCCTGATCTACCAAGAAACAGATTATCCTGTGTCTCAGCAGCAGCTGTTTCACAATGGAAAACTGGTGAGCTGTAAACTGTTGTAACATTTTTCAGTATATATTTTATAGACAGTAAAAAAAAACAGCAGTAACTGTTGGTGGGATTGTCTGAAGAGGATCTCTAAATGAAGAACATCGCCTCACATTGCCTTCCCCATGTGATCAGAATCAAACCCCTGAAATACACAGGTTTATAATCTACCCAAAGAAACTGATTTAGAAACTGGGCAGAGGCCAGATAGTTTAAATGTGCTCTATTGTGTTGTAATCGGTGTGCAGCCCAGTGAAAGAGCTCATGATAGTTTCCAGTGTATACACAGCCCAATCCACAGCGATGTTTGTGCTTGTACATAGCACAGATCACAACAAATTGCACATAAATAAAATCTATTAGCGTTTTCTTTTATGTTGCGGTTTTTACTTTTCCGTTGAAAATTAAAGATTTGAATACTTGATTCTTAACAGTGGAGCTTTCCCATGCAATGCTGCAGTTTTATGTGTTTGCTCAGACATGTTCTGTGTGGTTATGTTGCAGTTTCCCATCTTTTCAGATCTATGTTATGAAGGATGCACCACAGTCTGTCATATTGCACCGGCGTACAGCATCATTCCACCATTGCAGACACCTCTTGCCACTTCAGAATGGCAAAAGTGCACTTGACTGCACTGTGCATCTGGATATATAGGAGGTTATAATGTTTATTTGATGAAATGCTGCTATCATGATCCATATATTACATATATATCTATCACATCTATATATAGTAATCGTAAACAAACATCTCACTTATTTAATATTGCAAAATATATATATATATATTTGGAAAGGTTTTGGTATTCCCATCCAGCATTTTTTATGTGATATCCCAGAATTTTCTTTAAAATATGTGGATGGAAACCTGGCTAACAACTTGCTGTAGTTATGTTCAGCCTTATTAGCTTGCGGTTAAAATAAAGAGTTTTTTACTTTTCCTGTGACCAGGTCGAACCTTTCTTTTAAGCTTGAAGCGGAAAGCGTCCCTGAACGACGAGAGCAGGTGGGAGATTATTTCTCTACCCTAAGTATGTCAGACTCAGAAAATAGCCTGGAGAAAGGCAGCTCTCATATCTCAGCTAACATTCATACATACAACCCCAGAGGATCGGACCATACAGTCTGGCCCAAATGAATTTAGAGGTGTGCCAGTGTTATGGGTTAGTTGAGATATATCTTTGCATACAGTCCACTAATCTTGGCATCAGTCCAGCGTCTCTAATAAGTTTAGGAATTTTTGCTTTTGGTAGTTCTGCATGGATACTCCATGACAAGTTGGTTCCTTCCAAATCTCCTCTGTCCTTTTTGTTATTTTTTCTTATCCAAGGAAGATGAACTGTATTAAAATGTGATGCACTTGATTTATGACCCATTGCTTTTTAGTACCTTGAGGGCCTAGTTGCCTATATTATGTTATTACAAAAAAAATCTGATAAAGAGATGTCTTACATAATTGTCAGATATAACATGAACACAGTGAATAAACACTACTCCCTGTCCAAATCAGGCTAGATCTGTGGGGGTGCTAAGCACCCTCAAACAAAAGCAAGAGCACTACTTGTTGAAACTGTAATAACAGCATATTGGCATATTCGGCCCCGTGTGATCCACTATTTGTGATTGAGCTCTGGAGAACTTCAAATGTTTCTGCATCGTTTTTGTAGCCAATCACAGACATATCTGTTGAATTCAGAGGCATTTAAGTTAGAATCCAGAAAATATCAATTCATATATTTTTAATGATAGCTCAATTTTACATGACTGAAATGGTCAATGATTTTTGTATTTAAAATTAGCTGGTGATTAGCAAGCTAACCAATTAGTCAATAGGTTAGCATCTTTCATACGCTCTAATATTTAATAAAAGGATAATATACGGATCCCTGCACATGAGATGTGAAATATATATAGTTTACAAGGAATTGATTTTCATCACTTATTAATTCGTGGCCATGTTGTACTGTTTCCTTTTTTAAATTATTTATTTTTATTTTGTGGTCATATGTGGGGTTCTGTACTAAACAACACATTTGATTGATTATTTAACAAAATTTGTGTGCTGGTTTGTCAATTATTAAAATATTTTGATTATATTCACTAAATTTTGAATATTATATAATAATATATTATAATATTGAATAAAACTGTCTTTCTTACACTGTCTTGTTTATAAATACAGTGGGGGGGAAAATGATTTGATCACCTGCTGATTTTGTACGTTTGCCCACTGACAAAGAAATGATCAGTCTATAATTTTAATCGTAGGTTTATTTGAACAGTGAGAAACAGAATAACAACCAAAAAATCCAGAAAAACGCATTTCAAAAAAGTTATAAATTGATTTGCATTTTAATGAGTCAAATAAGTATTTGACCCCTTTGCAAAACATGACTTAGTGGCAAAACCCTTGTTGTCAATCACAGAGGTGAGAAGTTTCTTGTAGTTGGCCACCAGGTTTGCACACATCTCAGGAGGGATTTTGTCCCACTCCTCTTTGCAGATCCTCTCCAAGTCATTAAGGTTTCGAGGCTGACGTTTGGCAACTCGAACCTTCAGCTCCCTCCACAGATTTTCTATGGGATTAAGGTCTGGAGACTGGCTAGGCCACTCCAGGACCTTAATGTGCTTCTTCTTGAGCCACTCCTTGGTTGCCTTGGCGTGTGTTGTTGGTCATTGTCATGCTGGAATACCCATCCACGACCCATTTTCAATGCCTTGGCTGGCTTCAATGATGGTACAAGTCCCCATCCATCGTCCCGTTGATGTGGTGCAGTTGTCCTGTCCCCTTAGCAGAAAAACACCCCCAAAGCATGTTTGATGGAGGGGATGGTGTTCTTAGGGGTCATAGGCAGCATTCCTCCTCCTCCAAACACGGCGAGTTGAGTTTATGCCAAAGAGCTGGATTTTGGTCACTTCTGACCACAACACTTTCACCCAGTTCTCCTCTGAATCATTGGCAAACTTCAGAGGGGCCTGTACATGTGCTTTCTTGAGCAGGGGGACCTTGCGGGCACTGCAGGATTTCAGTCCTTCACAGCGTAGTGTGTTACCAATGAGATCATTGACAAGATCCTCCCGTGTAGTTTTGGGCTGATTCCTCACCATTCTCGTGATCATTGAAACTCCACAAGGTGAGATCTTGCATGGAGCCCCAGACCGAGGGAGATTAACAGATATTTTGTTTATTCCAATTGCGAATAATCGCACCAACTGTTGTCACTTCTCACCAAGCTGCTTGACGATGGTCTTGTAGCCCATTCCAGCCTTGTGTAGGTCTACAATCTTGTCCTTGACATCCTTGGACAAATCTTTGGTCTTGGCCATGGTGGAGAGTTACCTGTATAAAAGACAGGTTGGGATTAGGAGCACCTGGGACACCTGGGAGCCAGAAATCTTGCTGATTGATATAGGGGATCAAATACTTATTTGAGACTCATTAAAATGCAAATCAGTTTATTTGAAATGCTGAAACTTTTCCAGAAATGTTTTTCTGGATTGTTTTGTTGTTATTCTGTCTCTCACTGTTCAAATAAACCTACCATTAAAATTATAGACTGATGATTTCTTTGTGAGCAAACGTACAAAATCAGCAGGGGATCAAATATTTTTTTCCCCCACTGTATGGGTAGTTGACATAGAACATGTCCATACATGTTCCATTGTAGGACATTGCTAAAACTACTTGAAATTTCATGTCAACCTGCCAAATTTCTAAATGTCCTAAAAAACAAGATAATTTTACTCTCGAAGCCCAGGGCACTGATTTGCCGGGTAGTCCTTTCATCTGGTCTCTGCATGCTCTTGATCAGTGTGTGTTAGCAGAAGTGCTGATCAGTGTGTTTCAGCAGAAGCTGATTCCAGCACGAATAGCTGAAGACAGCAGTCTCTGTCTGAACAGGCGCAATCTCAGCCCTGAAAAATCAATCTCTTAATAAACCAAAAACGGTGGTATATCTCAGTGAATTATGGGTAAGCCACATGGACGGCTCAATGCAGTTTACAGAGGTGCATTGCAGGCTAAGAGATTGATGGATAGATGGTGAAAAACTTGATAAAATCCATTTCCCAGTCCTTTTTTTTTCTCCCTAATGTTTGTTCATCCTGACTTCATGATCATGCACAGCCATTTCTTTACCCATAAGATCTGCAAAGTTGCTCAAATGTCCTTCATGTATGCCAATCAGTCATATGTGCCTATATACCTTAGATCTTGTGGATTGTTGAGAAAAGTTATTTTCATTCTCGGAGTGGTCAGACTTAGAACACATTACAGAACAGGTGAAAAAATAAAAATCAGTTGGTTTACACTGAAGGAGGGAACCAGACCAGTTTGCCATAGAGATGGTGGGCTGTTTTGGTTTGGACCGGTAAGAAACTACCCAGAATTTTCTTCATTAAGTGCCCCAAGAATAATGATGAGTTCTAAATAAAACAATGATTGTTGAAGTATGTTTTACAAGAAAGTAACTTTTCAGTTTTTTTCTTTAAAAAAAATTAATTTTTTTTTTTAAATTATGTTACTTGTAATTATACTAATTACAAGTAACAAGTAATTACAATTAATTACTAATTTGATTTCCGATTGGAAATTTTACCAAATTAAAGCCTACAAAATTTAATTTTGTTTATTTGTTTTACATTTTCTGAAGACATGATGTGAAATGGTGACCTTGAACTACAGAAAATGTGTTTTTCCTTCTTGTATAGGTTCATGATGGAGTTGAGATTGGAAGCTTGGTGCCACACGGGAGCCATGAAATAATCATGACGTTGCATGGACAAGGCCCGAGAGGAGGAGGTGGGACAGTTTAGGGACACTTTATTAATCAAGTATGACTGGTGCTTCAATTTCTGACATTCTCTCACATGAAAATCTGCAGGATAGCATTTAAAATAAATTTAAAAACACAGTATGGCTGAAAGTATGTAGAGACCCACCTGTAGTTTGCAAGTTTAGCCTCTTCAGCTACACTCATTACTAGCAGAGAAATGAAATCTAACCTGTTCAAAAAGCTAGGTCTATAAAGAAATTGTTTATGTGGAAGATCTTCTCTGATCTGCACAAAGCTCACAGTTAAACCCCACTAACCTTTAGGATGAATTGAATGTTCACTGTGAGCCAGATCCCATCACCCATCATCAGAGCCTGACCTCACTGGTGCAGATCCCCACAGCTATTTCCCAGAAGAGTGAAAACAGTTATTCACTGAAAATGTGCTCTAGTTCCTCTTGATGGGTTCATTAGAGAAGCAGTGATGTCTAATTTGTGAATGAATCATTCGTGTTGAATCAGGTGTTTTTAACTGTTGATCCAGTTCACAAAATCAATCTGAATAATTTATGATGTGGGATTTTTTAAAATATTTTCAGGTCAGAATAAGTTTTGCATATATACTGTATTTGTTTTTTTTGTGCAAAAAATGTTACCATTATAAATAAACTACAAGGGTCATATTAAAAATCCATGTCATGACCCCTTTAAAAAAAGTACAGTATTCCAGTTTTTCAGGTTTGGAAACATGTAAGGATTAAGAAATTATTATGACAATTTTTAAGGGGTGAACTATCCCTTTAACAAACGTATATTGGAGTGATGTTCATGTATCCACGTAGCTTTGGTGGTGTAATTTTATTGTTTTGAATTACTGTGTGTGAAAGTTGCTTATGCTGCATTTCTCAGTATTTGCTCTTTTGCAGGGAGGTTCGGTCAAACAACGCCACCTTTGGTTGATTTTTTGAAAGATATTTTGGGAAGATATCCAGAGGGTGGACAAATTCTAAAAGTACGAATATATGTTATGTAAAAATTGCAGTTATATGGTTATTGTGTGTGTGTTTTTATCGTTTTTGTTTTTATCATGTGACATGCCTTCTTGGCCAGGTCTCCCTCGAAAATGAGGTTTTAATCTCAATAGATACCTTGTATAAATAAAGTTTAAATAAAGCAATTATGCTTTTGTTGTTAAAATAGCGACTGTATCGTGAATTTTATAAAAGATGTTGGAGTCAGCAGTAATGCTGAAATCTTTGGCTATGTTTAAAAATGAGGATGGATATGAAGCAATAAAATATTGTGCCCAGTAATTGAGGGAATACATATTGAGGCTTTTTTTAATTTTTTTTTATAAATAACATGAGAATTTGTCAAGGACTGTAAGATGTGCCTGTCATGCAGGAGCTGATTCAGAATGCAGAGGATGCTGGGGCCACTGAGGTCAAGTTCATGTATGACGAGACGGAGTATGGAGTGGAGTCACTGTGGTCACATGATATGGCTCAGTATCAGGGTAATTCAAATATGCTGATTGATTGTCTCTTCACATGTTCAATATAATTCCTGGCAGTATGCAGAAAACAATGAATAGTAAAAAAGGTAAGTAATCTTGAAATACACTGTTACATTGAAATATGAATTTTTGTTTGTTTTTTGATTACAGGAGCAGCGTTGTATGTCTATAATGATGCCGTCTTCACCACAGAAGACTGGAATGGTATCCAGGAGATTGCACGGAGTAGAAAAAGGGAGGACCCTCTTAAAGTGGGAAGATTTGGTATTGGATTTAACTCTGTCTACCACATAACGGGTGAGAAAAGAGTATGTTATGATAGTTGATGAATAAAGCATACTTTCTTTTATTAACATAAAGATTTTAGGTTAGAATTTATATTATAATATACAAGAAATTTGTACAGTGTATTAGGTGCCTAATAAAGTTTTTCACCATTTATAATCACTTTAACTCTGACGGGATCATTTTAATGGTCCTGTGGTGTGACACATGAATTTTTAAAAATGGTTCATGTAGTGTATAAAGTAATATCAGTTACTGAAAGCTGCATTAGCATATATAATAATGAATTAGCAAAAAATCACTTAAGATGGAGTGTATCATGTCTTTTTGCAGGACTGTTCAACTGGTATTTAATGACAACCTAATTTTTTTAACCTTATGAAATAATTTTTCTTATTTGTGAATATACAGTTGAGCAGGGTGGACAAAAATAGAGGACCTAATGGAACGTTGGGTCACCGTTTATGTTATGTGTCCATAATTATGTGCACCCTTATATGTTTATATACATGGGTATGCCAAATTCATACATTTATGTGCAAATGCTAATATAATTCTTTATGGACTAATTGAAAAACTTGTTTTACTATTCTAAAAATGTTTCATCTTTTTGTAGATGTTCCTAGTATATTCAGTGGGGATCAAATTGCGATGCTGGACCCTCATCAGATGTTGTTTGGAGTCCATGAGTCTGGGCAGTGCTGGAATTTGAAGTCCGATATAAAGGAAATTACCGAGCTTAATGATCAATTTGCCCCTTACTTTGGCCTGCTCGGTAGCTCAGAGAAAACCATTAAAGATGGCAACTTTCCAGGAACACTCTTTCGTTTTCCACTCCGAATGAAACCCTCACAATTAAGTAACAACATTTATAATAAAGAAAAGGTTCTGGAACTCTTTGAATCATTCAAAGTTGACGCAGACACTGTGTTGCTCTTTCTAAAGAGCGTGCAGAAGGTCTCTCTGCATGTGCGGGAATCGGATGGAACAGAGCGGATGATTTTCCAGGTCACAGCAAGCGACAGTGAAGAAGATGAGATGGAGCGGCCCAACTCTCTGAAGACCCTGGGACAGGCTATAGATAGCTACAGTAATGGGGTGCTTAGCAGTTCGGTAACCTGTGTCACCTACCAACTCTCCATTGAAGTGCGGGATGAAACTGCCAAAGAGACTCAGAAGACCACCTGGTTGGTGTGTAATGGAGTAGGAGGGCGAGGCATGTGCAGTGAACTGGATTCTCTTGCTGATGATCTGAAGTACATCCCAACCATTGGTATTGCCTTGCCCCTTACGCTTATTGATGAGGACAAGGGGGCAGCTTTTAGTTTCTCAGGACGTGCTTTCTGTTTCCTTCCACTGCCCCTTGGAGAGGAAAGCATGACAGGATTGCCAGTCCACGTCAGTGGTTTCTTCGGCCTGACGGACAACCGCAGGAGCATCAAATGGCGGGAAGTGGACCAGTGGAGGGACCCAGCGGCTCTTTGGAACGAGCTTCTCATAGTCACAGTCATCCCAAGGGCTTACTTCACACTCATCATGGAGACCATCAGGAGAATCCAAACTAAGAAGGACCAAGATTTCCCCCTTTCCCCAAGAGGTATTTATGGAGCCTGGCCTGATCCAAACAGGATCCGACCTCGCTGGAAACCCATTCTTGAGCCCCTTTTCAATGACTTGCTTCAACAGCCAGTCATCTACTCGTTCAATGGGAGCTGGGTTCAAGTAGATGAAAGCATATTCTCAGACTTGGACTCCTGCTTGGACACTACAGAGACTGTCATCAAATACCTCCAGAGCTCAGGGATGATACTGGCTCAGGTGCCAGCCTACATCGATGCAGTACTGACAATGTTTGTCACCAAACCAGGGAGCCTGAGGAGAGTGAACCCTTCTTTTGTGCGCCAGACTCTGAGGAAATGTCGCCATAGAGGGTCCTCTAATGAGAAGCTGCTCCTGCTAGAGTTTATCCTTAGCGATGCCTGCTACAATGACCTCATTGGACTGGAACTTCTGCCTTTGCAGGATGAGACATTTGCTGTGTTCTCCTCTTCTGTGAATGACAAAGATGCTGTCTACATCACCTCTGAGGAGTATCCAAGGTATGGGGATACATTTGTATTTGCGTTCTTGGTATTAAGGTCATTCATAGTTTTAATTCACTGCTATCTAAATATATCAAATATAAATGTATCTAAATATATCAAATCAAAACAGCTTTAAGCAAAATTTGACTCCCTATCAGTTCATGAGTTTGAATTGAATTGAGCTATCTGACCACATGCCAGAGGATAGAGAATTTGAATTTCTAGAATTGTAACTCAGACAAAACCGTACTCCAATAATTAATTTTCACTATTTTTTTTTTTCCTTCAGGATCTGTTTGTCAGATTTAAATTTTTATATACTATACTATACTAGTTCATCACATTCAGATTTACATTACAACTTTACATTCTTGAAATGCATTTATGATTTATTTCTAGATAATGCTTATCCCTGACCAAAACTTAGAAAATGGAATACATTAGGTTATAAGTATATATATTTTTATGTTATAAATATATATATATATATATTTTTTTTAGGTCCCTTTATCCAGGACTGGAAGGAAGATTTGTCTTGGAAAGCATTGCCCCACATGTCATGACCAGCCTGAAAGAAGCAGCCAAAAGCAGAGGTAGACACCTGCAGCTCATAATGCCACTCACATGCTCTCACTCAGGATATAGAGCATCTGCTCTCAGTTCTGTTCCTCAGTGGTGAAACTTAACCTTGTTCATGCATAGTTTGCTGCAGGGAGTAAAATTTTTGAGCTTCATGCTTGCTATTACGGCTGTCAGATTTTTGAGTTATGCTTTTTCATGCTTAACTTAGCATATGCCGAAAAAGATGAAGTGCCTTTTATAAAATAAGCAGAATCTATAAACTCTGTCATAAAGCATCCATATTAGCTTAACTCAGAGAACACAGTTTCCTTTTCACTATTCCCAAATGACTAAATACAATATTTTAAAGAAAGGATTACTAATCTTTTTCTTACATTTGTTTTGTTCTGCTTGTGCCACAATTGGCCATAGGACATGTTTTTATAATAATAATAATGTCTTATTTATATAGCTCCTTTCAAAAAGCTGACAAGGATATTAAAATGACTGTTGATAGGAAGCAGCTTTCTTCCTCTTTTTCAGTAATTATTATTACACAAACGTTGTGTATAAATTTTAAAGGTAGTGGCATGCAATATCATGATTTTATATTGTGAACGATTAAAATGTCACCATGATCTGCTGTTGAAGAGAGATTGTAGTATCGTCTGTCATTAATGTAAATAAAACAACAAAAGACAAGGAGAAAATCATTCACATCTTTTGAACTTCAGTAGCTTTTATAAGAATCAGTGTTCATTTAATTCAGTGTTCATTTAATTCAGGCTAAATTTTTAAAATAAGGGAAATTAGTTTGGCTCTACTGCTCAGCGACTTGCGAAATAGTCTTAAAATCCCACACGAAAAAGAATGAAAAAACTATTTACAGTAGACTAGTAGCAAAATGCATTGCAGTTTATGCATCTATGGAATATCTCATTATTTGCTTCATAATTTTTATTAAAAAATTTATATTAACCTAAAAAGATTTTTTTCACCTTTTCTTGATTTCTGCATTTAATTTTCAGTTCAACAATACCTTTGGGGTTGTTCAGGTAAGTGCACAATGTGTTATCTAATGCCTGTAGAGCTGGTGTCGCTATAGCGCTCCTGGATCACACTACTTATATACTAACATGTGTGTATTTTAACTCATTAACCATATACTGTATCAAAACAAAACATACTAATGCATTTAATAATGTGAAATGCTTGTAATAAAGATTTTAAGATGTTGATTTTTCACTATCCATAACTTCAAAACCTTGGAAAGTTATAGACCAATTCCTTGTGTATAAGCAGTTTGATTTGGAATTTGTTAAGAAATAAAACTTAAGTGCACCATTTTAATCAGTCAAGTGGTAAACAAGCAGTAAACTGATACATGTTCATTGCAAGAAATAATGTGATACAAGACACACATATGAACATGCATGTGAACAGCAAGAATTTTCCATTACTTGAAGCCATTTTTCCATATATTCTATGCATATTTGGGCAACCTGAACAGCTGAAAATGGGAATGAATGAGACTTCTAATTAGAATATTTTCAAATATTTCTGGCATGTGAGCCATTTTAACAGGTTTCTCTGTTTTGTGCATTGATTGATTGTAAATGTTTTCAAATGCTAAAAATTATTATTCTTAATTTTCTCATCATCTGTGGTCTTTACCCATGAATGTGTATTTTTAGTGTTTCAAGCTATTTGTGTCTTAAAAAAAATATGTGAACCTCTGGATTTATCTGCATTTCTGCATAAATTTTCATTGAACAACAGTAGACAAACAGCCACATTTAAGCAGACTGAGTTAGTCTATTTATGTGACTATTTATGTGATTTTTGGTACATCATGTTTTGTGTTTGTTTGTGCTTTCAGGGAGGCCTTGCACTCAGGTTCAAGTGCTAACCCCAGAGAGATCGGCACGCCTAATTAAAGAAGTCCTTACCACAGCATGGCCTTCTAGAGATTTTGCAGTTCAGTGGTACCCTGGTGATCAAGAGAAGCAGCATCCCTCAGTATCTTGGCTCAGAATGATTTGGAAGCATCTTTACATTAACTTTCCAGATGATCTTAGTGTCTTTGAAGATTTGCCTTTGATTCCAAATGTGCCACTGACTGACACCCTAGATTCTCTAGAGCTACTACGCCTAAAAACTCCATCACCCATCGTTCTTGTAAAAGAAGAAGAGGGTCCTCCGTCAGATGACTTGCTTGAAGTTATGAAGAAACTTGGCTGTGTTATCTTGAAGCAACTTGATCCCTGCTTGCACCATCCACTCCTGAAAAATTACATTCACCAGTCATCAGCAAGCACCCTACTGCAAATTATGGACAGATCTTCATCCCAGAGATTAGCAAGCCAAGTTTCCTCTTTCTCTGTCAAACAGAAGGTTACCCTCAGAAGCTTTTTAGCTGGTCTTACTGATGTTACAGAAAAAGAAAAACGCATAATTCAAGAGCTTCCCATCTTTGACAAAGTTGGACAGAAGTCAAAGACAGACCCTTCACTTTTTACATTATTGAAAGGCACCAGAGTATTACATCATACTGCCAAGCATCCATTAGATGTGAAATTGTCCATAAATGTAGTTGACTGCAGTGATGAGGCAACCATCCGTTTAATAAAGCTGTTGAACATTGAACAGGTGAAAAGCACTGAATGTCTAAATGTGATAATTCAGGACATTGAGAAAGGATTCTACACCAAAGAAGAAGTCACAAAAATCATGCTCTGGGCTCTTAATCATTTGTCTTTTCTGAAGAATGAAAACAAGGCAGTAATTGGTTGGCTTTCTTCACTGAAGTTTATTTATACCTCTTCAGAAAAGCCTCATTTACCAACAGACTTTTTTGATCCAGAGTTAGAGATTTTGCAGAACCTTTTCTTCATGGAAGAAAAGACAAGGTTTCCCCCAGATGACTATACATCATCCCCTGATATCCTTCATTCACTGAGACAACTGGGGCTGAAAAATGAGGTTCAACTCAGTGAAAAGGATGTGCTCCAGGTTGCAAGAAAAATTGAGGAGTTGCAAGGGAATAGCAAACCAGATTGGAATCCCATTTTAATGAAGGCAAAAACACTTCTTACTATCCTTAACAAACAGACAAAGTTGGTGAAGTCCTCTGAGGTTCAGACAAACCTGCAAAAATTAAAATGGGTACCCGTTTGCAAAGACAGACCGTTGAATTACCCAAAGTCACTTGCTTGGAGAGGTGATTCCTGCAATATTTCCTCTCTTTCTGAAATGTGTGATATTTCTCATGCTGTGCTTGTTGGCTCTTCGGTTGCCCTGGTGGAACGTACCTCTGCTGGCATGAAAAAAGCCCTGAAATTGTCATTAGAGCCTCAGGTTGATCAAGTGCTCCAGCATTTGAAAGCAGTAAATGACTGGCACAGATCCCAAGCATTTACCACAGAGGACTGGTATCAGTTTCAGCAGATCTTGTTTGAGATATATGAGTTCATGCAAGCTCATTTGGAGGATGCAAGGGAAGGCGTGAAGTCTCTGCCCTTTGATTGGGTTTGGACGGGGAAAACCTTTGCTTCCCCTGGACGCACAGTTTTAAAACCCATACAAGATTTGGACCTCCAGCCTTACTTGTACTCATTACCAAAGACCATTGCAAAATTCAACAAGCTTTTTAAATTCTGTGGCTCTATTGAAGAAGTTGTTCCCAGTCATGTGTTTGAAGTTGTTGAAACAATCAGGCAAAGGAGTGAGCAGGAGATGACAAAAGAAGAAAGCAAACGCAATGTCCTACTCCTAATAAATATTTTACGGTGGCTATACAGCAGTCAAATATCAATAGATGCTACCATGCACGTCCCCATTCTTTACCACAAAGATCCAAGCAAACTGGTTATGAAACCTATCCACGAATGCACTTACTGTGACATCAAAGTAGAGGATCTGAATGACTTACTAGATGATGTTTCAGAGCCCATCATCCTTGTCCATGATGACATTCCAATGAAAACTGCTGAATGGTTGAGAGTTCCATGTTTGAGCACAAGATTGATAAACCCAGAAAACCTTGGGTTCGAACAGTCAGGCCAAAGGGAGCCTCTGACTGTGAGAATAAAGAACATTCTAGAGGAGTATCCTTCAGTTGCGGATATCTTCAAAGAGCTTTTGCAGAATGCTGACGACGCAAATGCTACTGAGTGTAGTTTTCTGATTGACATGCGAAAGAATCTTGAAATCAGAGAGAATTTGCTTGACCCTGGCATGATTATTTGTCATGGCCCAGCTTTGTGGTCCTTCAATAATTCTGTTTTCTCTGATACAGACTTCCTTAATATAACCAGGCTGGGTGGATCCATGAAAAGATGTGAAGCTGACAAAGTGGGCAAATTTGGTCTAGGGTTCAACTCTGTTTATCATGTGACTGACATACCCATTATCATGAGTAGAGAATTCATGATCATGTTTGATCCCAACATCAATCACATTGGCAAACACATTCGAGACAAGTCAAATCCAGGCATCAAAATTAACTGGAGCAAACAGCAGAAACGGCTAAGGAAGTTTCCCAATCAGTTCAAACCTTTCATCAATGTATTTAACTGTCAGCTTCCTCTGGCACTGGAGTCCCCTTACAAGTATGACGGGACCCTCTTCAGACTTCCTTTTAGAACTGAGCAAGAGGCATCTGCAAGTGAAATCAGCAGTATTTACTACAATACCACTGATATCTACTCTCTTGTGGATGAATTTAGCATCTGTGGTCACCGGCTTATTCTCTTCACACAACATGTTGGAACAATGGTCTTGAAGTATTTGAAAGGTGAGGAGCCAAACCCTGCTGCTGCACAGGATGTGGTCACAATAAATAAGAGTGTGTGGTCCTCCAAAGCAGCTTATGGTCCCTTAAGTATTCTGAAATCTGCTGCCAAAGTCATGAAAAAAGTCGCAGCCACCAACAGAGTGCCAGCTGAGGTCCCTAAATCTGGTTGCATCATCAGAATTGTAGTGGAGGAGTTCCACAATGTCTTCAGACGCATTGTTGATCTTCACTCCCCACTGTTCAGAAGTTCTGAAGAAGACCCATCGTCCTACTTTGAGATGGCCGCTAAAGGCACACAAACTAAAAGACTTACAGATGACATGCCACAGAAGGGAGTGGAAAATACAAACTGGCTTATCTGCTCATGCATGGATGTGACAGAAGCTCTGAAGTTCTCCTTGAGTGATAGTGGAAAACGCCTCGGTCTGGTACCATGCGGAGGCGTAGCTGTGCTGCTCTCTGAAGAAGACAATAGAAAATGGACTGTAAAGACAAGTGCCACACCAATTGGAGAAGTTTTCTGCTACTTACCCCTTCGAATCAAAACTGGCTTACCTGTGCACATAAATGGTTGCTTTGCTGTAACATCAAATCGCAAAGAGATATGGAAGACAGACACAAAAGGACAATGGAACTCCATTTTTATGAGACATGTGATTGTCCAAGCATACTTGGCTGCACTTAACATGCTGAGGTCAATGGCAGAAAGTGGGGAATTATTGGACTACAGCTATTATGCAGCCTGGCCTGACCCTGGAGTTGTCCATGATGATTTCAGTCTGATTTGTCAAGGGGTTTATCAAGAAATAGCTAAAGGTGTTGATGATGATCGTGCAAAAGTGTTTTCCGATGGAAAATCCTGGGTGTCAATCAAGGATGTCCGTTTTTTGGATGACTTGTTGCTTTGCAGACCAGACATTGGGTCTGCTGCCTTCAAGATATTCTTGAAATACCTCAGAAAGTGTGGTTCCCAAGATCTTTGTGCTGTTGAGCTGCCAGACTGGGTCAAGGAAGGCTTCGATGATGCTGGCTGTAAAGGAAAACTGATGGAGAACACCCTGACAGAGACACAGTTTTTCTCAGATGTGTTCTTCCCCCATATCCAAGACATTGATAAGGATCTACGTGACCCTCTGATGTATTATGTACTCAATGAAAAACTTGAGGATTTTGCATCCATACTAAGGGAAACCCCATGTATTCCATGTTCAGGACCATCACAGAAGCTTGTGTTGCCATCTCGACTCATACATCCTGAGGGCAGAGTAGCCAAACTGTACAACAGTGAAGATGGAAGGTTCCCTGAAGGAAGTTTGAGAGACTATGTCAATCCAGTTTGCTTGGTGAAGTTAGTGCAGCTGGGTATGGTCAAGGATGACCTATCATGGGAAGACTTGATTGAACGGGCTGAGTCTGTATTGGCTCTAAATGAAAATGACCACACACTTGCATGCCACAGGAGCAGTATAATCCTCAGTCTCACTGATGAAAAACTGAAAATGAGAGATCCAGCAGCAAATCAGTATCTTGCCAAATTACAAAATATCAAATTCCTTCCATTCTTGACAAAACCAGCTGGATTTTCACTTCCATGGCATGGAAACAATTTCCCCCAATCTACCATGTTCTCGGCAAAAGAGCTTTTTACAACAGACCATCAGGACACTGTGTGTTTAATGAAGCCCATTCTCAATGAAAATTCCCCTTCCTTTAAAGGATGTGGTCCTATCTCACTGGCTGTGAAAGACTTTCTTGGATTGATAAAAAAGCCAACGGTTTCATTAGTCATCAGCCAACTGAAAGAGCTCTCAAAATCCTTTGATGGTGTAACTCTGTATCAAGAGAACATAACCAATGCTTGCTACAAATATCTCCACGAAGAACTGCTGCAGTCCAATGCTGCGCAAGAGGAAATCATGGAGGAGCTAAAAACATTCTCTTCAGTTCTAGTGGAGAACACATACGTGGAACCAACAAAAGTAGCATTTCACTTAAACTTTGATGCTGCTCCATTCCTTTACCAGCTTCCCAACAAGTACAGGAATAGTTGCCGTGAACTTTTTGAAAATGTGGGCATTCAACCTAGCTTCACTGTTGAAACATTCGCAGCGGTTTTACAGCTGATAAAAACTGAATGTGGAAGAAAACCTCTTACTGAAGAAAACTTTCAGCTGTCTCGTAGAATAATTAGTGAGGGAATATGGAGCTTGATCCGAGACAAAAATCAAGAATTCTGCCAAAGCAACTATGGAGAGATACTTCTTCCTGACAGCAATTTCACACTACAACCTTCAAAATCACTTTGCTATAATGATTGTCCTTGGATTAAAGTCAGGGACACAACCGTTAAATACTGCCATGGTGATATTCCAAGAGAGGTGGCAGTAAAATTGGGAACAGTCCCAAAACGTCACAAAGCCTTAGAAAGATATGCCTCCAACATTTGCTTCACTACCCTTGGAAGTGAGTTTGGGCAGAAGGAGAAGCTCACCAGCAGAATAAAAAGTATCCTCAATGCTTATCCATCAGAAAAGGAGATGTTGAAAGAGCTCCTGCAGAATGCAGATGATGCAAAAGCCACAGAAATATACTTTGTCTTTGATCCCAGGACCCACCCAACTGACAGAATCTTTGATGACAAATGGGTTCCCATGCAAGGCCCATCACTCTGTGTCTACAACAATCAGCCTTTTACAGAGGATGATATTAGGGGGATACAGAATCTCGGAAGGGGCACCAAAGAGGCAAACCCTGGAAAAACTGGCCAATATGGCATTGGGTTCAACTCCGTGTATCACATTACTGACTGCCCATCTTTTATCTCAAATAATGACATTCTCTGCATCTTTGATCCGCATGCCCGTTATTCACCTGGAGCAACATCTGTCAGTCCAGGAAGAATGTTTAGAGATTTGGATTCAGACTTCAGATCACAGTTTTCTGATGTACTCAACTTGTACCTAGGAAATCACTTCAAGCTGGAACGCAGCACAATGTTCAGATTTCCCATACGAAATGCAGAAATGGCCAAAATCTCAGAGATCAACTCAGCACCTGCTTCAGACAGAATGGTTCAAAATTTCCTTGATAAAATACGAATGGATGGTGCAGAACTTCTCATGTTTTTGAATCACATGGAGAAAATTTCTATATGTGAAATTGAGAATGGAACTGGAGATTTAAAAACTCTATATTCGGTGACAGCAAAAATCACAGACGGTGATCGACTCAAACGGAAGCAGTTTCACGCCTCAGTTCTGGACAGTGTCTCCAAGAAAAAACAGCTGGCTCAAATTCCAGTGCAACAGATTACCTACACAATGGACTTAGAAGACACAGATGGTAATTCTACTACCTGGTTGATATGTAACAGATCAGGATTTTCTGAAATGGAGAAGGTCTCTAAGAGTGTCATTTCAGCTCACAAAAATGAGGACATAACACTCTTTCCACGTGGTGGTGTTGCTGCATGCACCAGCCACAACTACAAAAAACCACACAGAGCCTTCTGTTTTCTCCCTCTTTCTCTGGAGACTGGCCTGCCTTTCCATGTGAATGGCCATTTTGCTTTAGACTCTGCCAGAAGAAATTTGTGGAGGGATGACAATGGAGTTGGTGTCAGGAGTGACTGGAACAACAATCTAATGAAAATGCTAATCGCTCCTGCATGTGTAGAACTGCTAATTCAACTGAAACGTCGGCTTTTTCCAGGCCCTGACCCCACCATGACAATATTTCAAGGAACTCCAATCCATGTTGTCAGGGATATTTTGAGAAAATTTTTGTCTATCTTTCCTGTAAACCGACTGGACATTCAACCAGATTGGTATTGTTTGGTAAAGGCAATCTACCTTTCCATTCATGAAGATTTGAAAAGACTACTCCCTGTTGTTAGAGCACCCCACATTGATAACAGTGATATACACTCGGCAGTATACATCTCCTGGGTGAACACGTCCACCTCAACCAAAGGCCGGGCTTTCTTTGACAACTTACTTCAGGATGAGTTGCAGCATCTTAAAAACACAGAGTACAACATTACCACAAGAAAATCTGTGGCAGAAAATGTTTTTAGAATGAAGTCCATGCTCTTAGATGTTGGCTTCAACCTAATCTACAGCTGTGATGAGACCTCCAGTCTGTATTTCTGCCTGGAAGATGCTGGGATTCCAGTCAACAATGTGACTCCTGACGATGTTCGCAACTTTCTTCTGACATTTTCATCTCCAGACGCATCCTGCCAAGTTGGAAAGCTACCATGTCGACTGCAGCAGTCCAATTTCAAGCTCTTCCATGGTCTGAAACTACTTATCGACTACTGCTTCAAAGATGTGGAAGAAAATGATATTAACATAGAGGGACTGCCACTTCTGTTGACAATGGACAACATTCTGCAAGTGTTTGATGCCAGACATCCAAAGTTTCTGACAACTCATCATGAGCTTATTCCATCAAGGAAAGAGCTTTTCATGCACACGCTATACATAAGGTACAGTAACATCCTTCTAAAAGCAGGTGTGGCAAAGATCTTTGACATAAGCAGTTTTGGAGATCTCCTGGGATTTGTACTTTCCAGAGAGTGCAGAACAAGAAACTCAGTAAAATGGAAGGAGAACTTTCCTACTGAATCTTGGCTTAAGAGTGCATGGCATTTTATCGGTGAACAACTTGCGACCAAGGATGACCAGACAGAGATCAAGCCTAAATTTGAGACCATTATGGATATATTGAAAGATTGGGCACTTCTTCCAGGAATCAAATTTATGGTGTCAGGAAACAAATTGGTTGTGCCAGAGTATGACGTTTTGTTACCCCTGAGCTTGATCTTTGCAGCAATCTTTCCAAATGGACAAAATGACAAAGTCTTTCACACCCTGATGAAGGGAGGATGCTTTCAATTGGCTGTGAATAAAATATGTGCCAAAGAGAGTCTCATCTTGCCTCTATTGGCTCAGCACACAGCAAATATAGACAATCCTTCCAGCATACTTCGGGCACTTGAGTACATGATCCAGATGTCAGCTTTCAAAACAGCAAGTTTGATGGACAAAGACTTTGAAGCACTGTTGTTGTACTTCAACTGCAATTTGACTAATCTGACCCAGGATGATGTACAATGTCTTAAACTGTTGCCATGTTACAAAGCTGTCAGTGGTCGGTACATCTGCATTGCAAACTTCGGAGCATGCTATGTTCTAACAAAAAGCATTCCTTCTGCCGACATTGAAAAGTGGGCACACAATACATCCTCAGCCTTTCTCGCTGACAGTCCACAGCTGAAAGAACTCTACAGCTTTCTTGGGGTCACACCAATTGATGATCTTGAGGTCTACCTGAATCATTTAATTCCAAAATTTGACATTTTATCACATGATGCCAAAATCCAACATGTCATCTATCTGAAGGAGAAATTATTGGCAATGGAGGAGCCAAACACCACCAAGGATCAGCTCTTTGAAAAACTAGAATGTCTGTCTTTCATTTATGACTCCACCAATAGACTAAAACCTGCCAAAGCCTTCTTCGATCAAACAGTTAAAGTGTTTGAAGTAATGCTTCCACAAAAAGCCTTCATTCCCAATGATTTCTTCAAAAAAATTGATCAGGTCTCAAAGCCAAAAAGTGGGACATCCTATTTACCCTCATGGATAACATTCCTACGCAACATTGGGTTAAAATATGTTGTAACACAACAGCAAGTTCTACAGTTTGCAAAAGAGATCAGCATCAAAGCTCATACAGAAAACTGGTCCAAGGAAAAAGTTCAGACAGTTGTTGATATTCTCCTAAATCACATTTTCAATGAGAGAACGGATCTTTTTGATGGGGCATTCCTCAAAGAACTCTCTATGATACCATTCTTATGCCCAGAGCGTGCACCAGCCGAGCTTGTTCGCCTCCACACTCAGTACCAAGAAATGAATGGCACCATCCCTCTAATTCGCTTCAATGGGTCTCAAGTAAATCCAAAGTTCAAACAAACTGATATCATGCAGTTGTTGTGGACATCTTGTCCTATTCTACCAGAGAGAGCCACCCCAACAAGCATAAAAGACCAGGAAGGAAACACACTTGCCAGCCAAGAGCAGCTTGATCTTATTTTGAGCCTGTTAAACGTCAATGTGGACCCACCATTGGAAAAAGTAATTAGCAATTGTAAAAACATATGTAGCATTACTAACTTGGATGATGACACAGTGAAAACACGAAACAAGGTCTTGAGGAGCATTTATGAATTTCTGAATGCAGAAAAACATGAATTCCGCTGTCAGTTACGAGGAGTAGCCTTCGTCATGGTTGAAGAGGGTTGGAAACTCCTTAAACCAGAGGAGGTTGTCATTAATTTGGAAAATGAATCTGACTTCAAACCCTACTTGTACAAACTTCCCCTTGAGCTGGGTACATTTCACCAACTGTTCAAACTGTTGGGAACTGAGGACATTGTTTCAACAAAACAATATGTTGAAGTTTTGTGTCGAATTTACAGAATTTCAGAGGGCAAGCAGCTTGACCCAAATGAAATGAGAACAGTGAAAAGAACTGTCTCTGGGCTGTTCAAAAATCTCCAGAATGACCCAGTACAGGTCCGTAAAGACCTTGAGAATCTCAGAGATTTGACATTTTACCTTCCAAGTCATGATGGACGATTGGCCAAATCAAACACTTTGGTCTTTGACGATGCACCACACTACAAGAGCCGAATTCAGGGTAATGTAGGTGTTCAGATGCTAGTTGACATGAGCCAGTGTTACCTAGGCAAAGACCATGCCTTTCACACAAAGCTGATCATGTTGCTCCCCCAGAAACTGAGGCCCAGACTTCTGAGCAGTATCTTGGAGGAACAACTAGATGAAGACTCTCCAAAAATGTGCCAATTTGGTGCCTTTTGCTCCCTGCAGGGACGGCTTCAGTTGCTCCTGTCATCAGAGCAGTTTATCACTGGATTAATTCGGATCATGAAACACGAGAATGAGAATGCATACATGGTGAATGAGGAGAAAGCGATACGGTTATGCAAAGCACTGTGTGAGGGCTTAAAGGTATCTTGCTTTGAGAAACTACAGACAACATTGCGAGTGAAAGGCTGCAGTCCAATTCCCCACAGCCGTAGTGAAACTCTGGCCTTTCTTAAAAGGTATGGAACTGCTGTTATCCATCTCTACATTCAGCACTCTGACAGCAAAGACATCAATTTTCTTCTTGCTTTGGCAATGACCCTTAAGTCAGCGACAGACAACCTGATTTCTGACACCTCCTATCTTATTGCTATGCTGGGTTGCAATGACATCTACAGAATAACTGAGAAGCTAGACAACCTTGGTGTCAAGTATGACACAACTGAGCCCTCAAAGCTAGAGCTTCCACTTCCTGGTACACCCATTCCTGCAGAGATTCATCATTTACTGCTCATGGATCCCATGAATGTCTTTTACCCTGGAGAATATGTCGGTTACCTGGTAGATTCAGAGGGAGGTGATATTTTAGGCACTTACCAGCCAACTTACACATACGCTATCATCGTTCAAGAAGTAGAACGAGAGGAAGACGAAAGTCCAAGTGTCCTCGGCAAGTGCTTTCAAATTGACATTGGGTACAGTGAGTACAAAATCGTGAGTTCTCTTGATCTGTATAAATTTTCCAGACAGGATGATAGCACCCATAATCGAGATAGCACACCAACTCCAACAAGCCCCTCAGAGGGTCGTTCTCCTTCTGCCAGAATGGTCCCTCCACTATTTCCTGGAAAGGAAAATCACAGGGCTCTTCCAACAGAGGCATCCCCCAAAAAGATAAAACTCAATGCATTACCAGAAATTCTAAAAGAAGTTACCTCAGTCATAGAACAAGCTTGGAAGCTTTCTGAAACCGAACGCAAGAAAATTATACGCCGCTTATACTTGAAGTGGCACCCTGACAAAAATGCAGAGAATCTTGATATTGCTACCGAAGTCTTTAAGCACCTACAAAATGAAATTAACAGGATGGAGAAACAAACACAGGCAGAGCAGACCACTGATAGAGGATCAAGGAGACCTTTCTCTGCATCTTCCACTCGATTCCAGTCAGAGAAATTCTCATTTCAGCGATTTTACACATCATGGAACCAAGAAGCAACAAGCCATAAATCGGAAAAGCAGCAGTTCCGAGAACAATTTACTAGCTATGCAGGTTCATCGCATTCAAATCGCTTCTTTGTACCACCGTCGTTTAAGTCCGTTGGGAACCCTGTGGAGGCACGGCGGTGGCTAAGGCAAGCAAGAGCCAATTTTTCCGCTGCAAGAAATGACCTTCATAAAAATGCCAATGAATGGGTATGTTTCAAATGCTACCTGGCAACAAAACTTGCATTAATCGCTGCAGATTATGCAGTGAGAGGAAAATCAGACAAAGATGTGAAGCCCACAGCACTTGCGCAAAAGGTAGAGGAGTACAGCACCCAGCTTACGGGGTTGGCCAAGGATGTACACATCCTCGAGGGTTATGGTGTGGACAGCCTGAGAACTCGCTACCCTGACCTTTTACCCTTCCCCCAGATTCCTAACGACAGATATACTTCGGAAGTAGCAATGAGAGTAATGGAATGTACAGCTCGGATAATCATCAAACTTGAGACATTTGTCCAGCAAAAAATCTGAATGTCCGCATTAGAAAATGCAAAACCCTAACAATTAAATTAACAAAGTTGTGGTTGTGCAATATAGACCAGTAAATATTTTAAAAGGCTTGTTAAAGGTAAAATGATCTATTTAGCTGATATTTTATTTTAACAGTGCTATCTCTGATGCTGTGACACGTGCTTATTATTGCGTACATACCTGCTCCATTTTTCTGAAAGGTAGCCTGAGTTTAAAGAAAAAGTGTTTGCTATTTAACATGCAGCAGTGTACATATTGTTCAAAAACATAGCAATACCTTTTATTATTTTAAATACATTTGATTATTGTTGTTCCTTTGTACATAATGAATACCGATGCTGCTTTTTTATCTTTTTTAGAAATGGATTTTTCCTGCCATAGTCATTAAGTTGACGGTATTGTGATTTAATAGCATGAGTTGCACTGCACTTTTATGTAAATAGCACTTGAGTGATTGCTGGAATTTGAATCAATGAATCATGTGCAATCCAGCAATGGCAGGCAAATCAGCTCATGGTTTCTTATGGGATCTATATCAGTCATGTGCCAGTAGCTCATTCTAAAATAAAAATGGCAGGTTATAATGTGCATACTCCATTTTATCAGCTGGAAAATCCATATGGTAATTGACATGCTCCTTTCATTGTATATGTAATACTGTGCATAACCTGAACATTAAACAGTGAAAATTAAAATATTTGAAAGACTATAAATTACATCCTGAAGATGTAATATGACAGCAGGTTCACAAGGGTTTACCAGTGCAATTACTGTATCTGTCTTGTTGCAAGATTACAGTATGCAAGAATGAAATTTATTCCATATTTCACAATCAACTTTATTGCAGCTGAACTATATATGTGTACATTGTTGGCTAGGGGCACAACAGAGCACTTTTTATTTCCCATACAAGGACACTGGATGTAGTTTTAGCACGTATTACTATTTAAAAAATGTACCATTTAAAAATATAACGTGACATTTTCTCTTAAAATTTCACCTGTCAGTTAATTGCTGTGTACATATCATACAACATGCATAGTTCCTCAGAAACGCACTGAGTAAATATGCATTTTCTATTATTCACAATGGGAACCTCTTGTCCTCTACTGCTGAGAAATTTTTTGCATGAAGTTCTCGGAAATGTGTATAAGAGGAACATAGATGCTCATATGGTGCTCAATGTCAATGATGTTTTTCATCCATTTCCTTTGTTTAACTGTGAGAGACTGAAATTAAACACTGGTCTACTGTATTGTTTGGACAAATATATTTTGTCATTTGTTTCAATCGTATAATGTCATATTACAGCTCTGTAAATTTGAGACCCATTGACAGTGGGTCTTATTTTTATTCTTAAAAATATCTTCTGAATCTACTGTTCAGTCATGTAGTATCAGGTAATAATGGTACAAAATATACATTTTATTGTGGCCAAAATGTAATGTTTAATTTAATGATTTTTTGAATGAAATGATCATGTCAACTCATGCCACTGAAACACATGTAAATTGGTTTTTCCACATTCTGTGTTCATACATGGTTTATAGTTAAACTATAATATAATTCAAAGGTCAGTTATTGTAATTATTTACATTTGTAAACCTCAAAATATGAGTTTTTCCATTGAAAAAATATACATCACCCAAAATATAATACACAACTTATATATGAATGTGAAGATCACCAACCAATGTATATACAAACATAATCACTCAGCATTTTCAAACAGAACATATGCAAAACAGAGAGAGAAAAACACACACAAATCCCAAAGTTTCAAGCGGCCATAGGAAAATTAGCATTTTGATACTTATTCTGAAATAAATGGCCTAATTGTATATCAAACCATTGTGTATAAAGTTCAAAATTCAAGAGCACTTTATATTTTACAGTAGTTTTTTTTTTTTTTTCACTAGATCAATTATGTTGATTTTTTTACATACAGAACAGAATGTGGTTACTCTCAATATCCCAGCTGTTTTGGCACTAACACACAGATTTTGCCATTTGACAAAAATGAGAGACATTTGTATTCGATTATATTACAATGCTTAATGGAAGAATTCAAAGTCACTGCTTGAGGATTGTGGGTAGTGCGGTTTTTCAGACTGAAATTCATTATCATACATGACTTAAAAAAAGTTGAAATTAAACTGATCTCAGAAGTATATATCATAACCCGCAGAGAAGCACATGCGTATAATAATTTCTCTATTAATGAGTGCGTCTTTAACCAATAACTAGCTGATATGCAACACACGGAATTTGGTTATTTATTGCACCTCAAAATGATATTGCATAGGATGTCAGCTGTTTACCAGCCCCTTCATTGCCCAGCCTAATTTTGAACAATTTTCATACACAAAAAAAGAAAACATACAATAATTTTGTTCCATATAGTATAAAGTACAACCCAATCTCATTAGAAAATGTAACAATTTTACAAGGCGATTTTGTATGAATTCATACGATGTGCTTCATACATAGACATATTTCAAATAATAATAATAACCATAAAGGTTGTCCTTCAAACCTAAACGTCAGTGGGGAGTAGGCAGATTGTATGGAAACATATGAATGAGATTGTACGAATTTATAACCACCAATTCACCAAAACAAATGGTTACAAATTACCATGGGAGTGTGTTGTATATACTGTATATTTAATCTTCCCTATCATGATCACCCCTATCACCCTCTGATCTTCATTAACATGTTAATACATATTATGATGGGGTTTTATAACCTTGCCCAAGACAATGGAACAACATGATTTGTTTCTAGTGTGGGCGTTATGGTCATTCAGCAATCCTGGCGCTCGCTGCAGGTCGAAGAGACGCCAGCTCTGGAGATGAAGAGCTTACCGCTGGGACAAACACACACTTCATATGTGTTGTACATTCCCTGAGAGTCACCTGACGTTCTGGCTTCTCCCACAGGTAACGTCGGCAGACGAACACTTTCAGCATCTAAAATCAACTGAAACATACAATAAAACCTTAATAATGAGGTATTTAATGAAAGGTTAGGCCACACCTTATTTTAAGGTGTTCTTGTTACACGTTTCATGAACTTACTACTATAATTATAACAAATTATAACCTAACCCTGAGCCAAACCCAAACCATATAGTAAGTACAGTGGCATGCGAAAGTTTGGGAACCCCTTGCAGAAAATGTGAATAATTTTAACAAAATAAAAGAGATCATACAAAATGCATGTTATTTTTTATTGTCCCGAGTAAGATATTTTACAAAAAATATGTTTACAAATAGTCCACAAGACAAAAAAAAATAGCTGAAATTATTAAAATAACCCCATACAAAAGTTTGGGAACCCTTGGTTCTTAATAGTGTGTGGGATTACCTGGATGATCTACAACTGTTTTTTGATGGTTGTGTTTGAGTCCCTTGTTTGTTCTGAACAGTTCAACTGAGCACTGCTCTTCAGAAAAATCCTCCATGTCCTGCAGATTCTTCAGTTTTTGCATGTTTGAACCCATTCCAGCAGTGACTGCATGCTTTTGAGATCCATCTTTTCACACTGAGGACAATTGAGGGACTCAAACACAACTATTAAAAAAGGTTCAAACATTCACTGGTGCTCCAGAAGAAAACACAATACATTAAGAGCCGGGGGGTGAAAACTTTTGAACAGGGTGAAGATGTGCAAATTTTTTCTTATTTTGTTGAAATATATATATATTTTCCATTTATTACTGCCCTTCGGAAACAACAGAAGATGCTTGCATGATTCCCAGAAGACAAATTAAGTACAATTTACCTTGATCTTCAAATTCAAAAAAGTTTTCACCCCCCTTGCTCTTAATGCATTGTGTTTCCTTCTGGAGCATCAGTGAATGTTTGAACCTTTTTTAATAGTTGTGTTTGAGTCTCAATTGTCCTCAGTGTGAAAAGATGGATCTCAAAAGCATACAGTCACTGCTGGAAAGGGTTCAAACATGCAAAAACTGAAGAATCTGCAGGACATGGAGGATTTTTCTGAAGAACAGTGCTCAGTTTAACTGTTCAGAACAAACATGGGACAACCATCACAAAACAAAACAAAAAACAGTTGTAGATCATCCAGGTAACCACACACAGTATTAAGAACCAAGGGTTCCCAAACTTTTGAAGGGGGTTATTTTAATAATTTCAGCTATTTTTTGTCTTGTGGACTATATGTAAACATCTTATATGTAAAATATCTTACTCAGGACAGTACTAAATAAAAAAATAGCATGCATTTTGTATGATCTCTCTTATTTTGTTCAAATTCTTCACATTTTCACAGATCCTGCAGGGGGTTCCTTAACTTTCGCATGCCACTGTACTTACTATATGGTTGGGATTTGGCTCAGGGTTAGTTGCATGTAATTATGCATCATTTATTGTAATTATAATAGTAAGTTAATGTAACTTGTAACAAGGACACCTTGAAATACTTTTTTTCCACATCAAAAAACGTTTTTACAAATATGAGCGTTGGCATGGATCAAATCTGAGAGTGCGCACGCTTTATAAATGAGACCCCAGGAATCTTTGTTTTAACTAGAGTTTCAGAGATATACATATATTATGTATATCTATGTCTTGGACTGTGCTCAAATAATTAAAACTTCAATTTCTACAATCAAGAGTCATTACATTCTTCCAAAGATATGAGTTATGCCAGCTCATGGGTTGATTTTAGCTCCATACTTAATCAAATGCTCATGAAAAATCTGAGAAATCTAAAGCTTTCAGGATTGCTTACCAGTCCTGCAGTTGAGTGTAGCTGAATATCAAAGTGTGCCGTCACATCAACATTTCCAGCCATGGCTTTGACGTGAACGCCTTTTGGGGCATCCATGCTGAGAGAGCGTGTTGGAGACTCTAGTCTTAAAAGATAGGGAAGGCTTAGATAGCACATTGCAGTGCATCGTTTGGACACAAGATGGCCACAAGATACTCTCAAATTCAAGAGTTTGATTCTTAGAAACTGAAAGGAATCTGCATGACTGTAGGCATTATATTTACTGAAATACATTTTTAAAGCAGAAAAAATTAAGCCTTTGTTGAGAACCAGCCTTGGTAACTCGGGTCACAGCTGGCTAATTCCCTGCTGGAAACATCTATAAAAGTTATTTTAGGTAATATAATCAGTACCACCATTACTTTTAATGGGCTGACATTATAAAACAACAATGTTTTTGAGAAAAATAAATAAATAAATCAGATAAAATGCAGAGTTAAAAATGTAGCTATGTAGCAGACAAGCCTGGAATTAGTTTAACTGACAAAACTGTAATATCGGAAGTGAAAATGTTAATAATTATTTATACAGTATGCCTACTTACTTTAGCTCTTTGTTAAGTACTGCTTTGACCAATGGAGTCCTGACAGAATGCTCAAAGATAGCACCTTCTGGACCTGTCCAAACACCAGAAAACTTGCAATTATACAAAGGAAGTGGACAAATCATTCAGCATTGGGGGTTATATCCATATAGTCACATCATTGCTTTATTTGCATTATTTGCTAAAATACAGATTATCCAATATAATATAATATTATATAACATATTATATTATATTTTTACTGTATTTATTTTTGTATGTATTAAAGCATACAATGCAATACATGTATTTTAAATCAGGTGCTACCATAAATACTACATTCATGATTAATCAATGTACATAATTATATATTATAAAATATTAAATAAAATATGTTATTTTTGCAATTTGAGAATTGGCATGGACATGCGCTAAACTGTAATTAAAATGCTACTAATACTAAATAACCTGCTAAATGCATAAATGTAAATGTAACCTAAATGTCCTGAAACAGGCTTCATTCTTTAAATAAAATATTATTTGTTCTTCTTTTTGGGATGAAGTACGATTTTAAAAATGCTCCTGACAGGTATGAGATTCACCTTTGTGTAACAAAAATCAAAATAGCTCTAGGCTAGTTTAGATAAAGTATTAATATTTAATCTAGTGTGTAAACCCCATTGTGCATCATGGGATACCAGGCATGTGTTGTTATGGCTGGATCTGTTGTTTACAAAATCTCAGTGTTTAACCAGTTAATTAATGGGGCTGTTTCATATGTTAGAATATACTTACTATTCTCGTCATATTTTTCTTAATTCGTTTTAAATTAACATTTGAAGTAACACAATAAAGTGCAACATCGTAAACAATGTACTTCACTATAACAGCACTAATCATACAACAGCGCATTTCCTTTTCTTTTTTTAAATGCAGGTCTATTTCCAGGCTCACCTGTTACACGGAGCTTTCCTTTTCCAACAACAGCTCCATTTGCATCTGCATAAAATAAATTTTCATCATGGTTGGAACTGATATTAAAGTGTTGGCCAAAACCCTCGGCCTGACTGGGACCTATTGAGAATAGAAATAAATTGGTAGAAAATACATGTATTATATATATTCAAACAGAATATTGATAAAACAGACTATATTTATTATCATTAAATATCCAGTTTCACTTTCATATCCAGTTGTTCAGTTTTATGTTGCCGCTGGGCTCTTAGCTCATGTATTTTCTGTGTGACCGATTTGATTCACCCTGTAAAGCCTGACATATTGATAATGGAACTACAGTGGCCCAGTAGTGCACAACACAACGAAATCTCCACAACACAACAGAAACAAGACGCAACACAGCGTAATTAGCACAACACAACAGAAACAAGACGCAACACAGCGTAATTAGCACAACACAACAGAAACAAGACGCAACACAGCGTAATTAGCACAACACAACAGAAACAAGACGCAACACAGCATAATTAGCACAACACAACAGAAACAAGTCGCAACAAAACAGAAATAAGTCGCAACACAACAGAAACAAGCCACAACACAACAGAAACAAGCCACAACACAACAGAAACAAGCCACAACACAACAGAAACAAGCCGCAACACAACAGAAACAAGTCGCAACACAACGTAATTAGCATAACACAACAGAAACAAGACGCAACACAACGTAATTAGCATAACACAACAAAAACAAGTTGTAACGGAAACAAGTCACACCACAACGTAATTAGCACAACACAACAGAAACAAGTCGCAACACAACAGAAACAAGTTGCAACACGTAACGTAATTAGCACAACAGAAACAAGCCACAACATAACAGAAACAAGTCACAACATAATTAGCATAACACAACAAAAACAAGTTGTAACGGAAACAAGCCACACCACAACGTAATTAGCACAACACAACAGAAACAAGTTGCAACACGTAACGTAATTAGCACAACAGAAACAAGCCACAACACAACAGAAACAAGTCGCAACACAACAGAAACAAGTCGCAACACAACAGAAACAAGTTGCAACACGTAACGTAATTAGCACAACACAACAGAAACAAGATGCAACACAACGTAATTAGCACAACACAACAGAAACAAGTCGCAACACAATGGAAACAAGGCGCAACACAACAGAAACAAGATGCAACACAGCGTAATTAGCACAACACAACAGAAACAAGTCGCAACACAACGTAATTAGCACAACACAACAGAAACAAGTCGCACCACAACAGAAACAAGTTGCAACACGTAACGTAATTAGCACAACAGAAACAAGCCACAACACAACAGAAACAAGTCGCAACACAACAGAAACAAGTTGCAACACGTAACGTAATTAGCACAACACAACAGAAACAAGATGCAACACAACGTAATTAGCACAACACAACAGAAATAAGTCGCAACACAACAGAAACAAGGCGCAACACAACAGAAACAAGTCGCAACACAACGTAATTAGCACAACACAACAGAAATAAGTCGCAACACAATGGAAACAAGGCGCAACACAACAGCAACAAGCCACAACACAACAGAAACGAGTCGCAACACAACAGAATTAGCATAACACAACAGAAACAAAACGCAATACAACAGAAACAAATCGCAATACAACAGAAACAAATCGCAACAAAACGGAAACAAGTCACAACAAAACGGAAACAAGTTGCAACACAACAGAAACAAATCGCAACAAAACGGAAACAAGTTGCAACACAACAGAAACAAGCCACAACACAACGTAATTAGCACAACACAACAGAAACAAGTCGTAACACAACAGAAACAAGACGCAACACAACGTAATTAGCACAACACAACAGAAACAAGACGCAACACAACAGAAACGAGTCGCAACACAACAGAAACAAGCCACAACACAACGGAAACAAATCGCAATGCAACAGAAGCAAGCCACAACAAATTAGCATAACACAGCAAAATCAGCACAAAACAACAAAATTAGTCCAATGCGTTGTGTTGTGGAGATTTGTTGTGTTGTGCACTACTGGGCCACTGTATTGTGCCATTTATTGAACATTTAGACAAAATCTAAAAAAAATTAAAAAAGAGAGAATTGGAATATGTTTTTTTTTTGTTGAGTATCGTACTTGCTCAGTATCTGTTACATGTTGGGTTTTTTTGTGACTGTTCCATGTCGGGTTTTCTGTTTTCCCCTGTGTCCTAGTTCTGTTTAATTAGTCATTGTGTGCACCTGTCCATCCTCGTTATCTGTCCCTTTATAAGTTCCTGTGTTAGTATGTCTGATTGTCGGTTATTGTTGCTATCATTGATGTGTGTGCACTCCCCTGTTTGTATCTGCTCCTGGAATCCTGATTAAAGGAAAAACTATTGTATATCCTCGTCGTGCGCTCCTTGTTCCGCACAGCATCGTAACAGAATAACCGACCAAAACAGCAAGTTTGCGGCGTTTTTCCCCCGTTTTATTTTCCCGGTTTTTGCCAAGTTTTTTATTTTTTATTATGGATCCCGGTGTTCTCGTCCTCCTGTTGGAACAGGGGGATCGCTCTCTCGAGGACCACACAGAGGATTTTTTATTCCTGGCCAACTTAACACACTTCCCGGACTACTGCCTCTGCTCGTTCTACGAAGCTGGACTGAACAACACCACACGTGGGCAGTTGTCCGGGGACGGTCCTCGAGAGAGCCTCGCCGCCTTTATCGAGTGGGTGCTGGTGTCTTGCAAATCGCATCTCACCGTGGACCTCGCAGAGAATGACACCAGCCCCACTCGGGACCCAGCGCCCAGTCCACTACCACCCCGCAGCGCGGAGCTGCCCGAGCCCACCGCAGACGGAGAGCCAGAGCCTGCCGCGGTCGTTGAGCCATCGCCATCAGGAGCGACAGAGCTGCCGATCGTCCCGGAGCCCGAGCCCCAAACGTCTGACCAGGTGCGAGAGCCGGCAGTGCATCCGACGGTGGAGAAAGTTGTGGAGATCGCGGGGGCGATGGAACGCCCCGCCCACGGCGCCACCGCTGAGGGTGAGCATGAATTGGACCTGGGTAACCTCATTGACTTCCACTCTGACACGATCATCCCTAAGCCAGCTCCTGTATTGAACTTCTGGGAAATTATCCCACCCGACCTCCCTCTCCCACCGCCTCTCATTGATCTGGTTCCTACTCCAACACCCTCATCGCCTGAGTTCGTCAGCCCCTCTGCTCACCCTCAGCTCACCATCTGTGGCGTGGGTTCGCCGCGGGTCTGCCGACCTCCAGCTCTGTTGGCGTTGAGTCTGGAGGATCCCTCGTCTCCGCCCTCAGCCTCCGAGACCCAGACTCCGCCTCAGTCCGGCGACCCTGCGGCTCCACCATGCCTTCAAGCTCCCTCGGCTCCACCGGATCCCGTCTACCCACCAGCTCCACCGGGCTCCCTCGTCCTTCCGGCTCCGCATTGGTCAGTCGTCCCCCTACCTGCACCTCAGGACTACTCTCCTTGGGCTGCGCCCCGTCCCTTCGTCCCTCCGGCTCCGTTGGGCTCCTCCTTCCCTCCTGCTCCACCTATGTCCTCTGTCGCTCCGGCTCCGCCGCGGCCATCCGGATCTCCGCCTGCGCCGAGGTCGCCGAAGACATCTGCTCCGCCTTGGACCTCCGGATCTTCGGCGTCACCCTGGCTCTTCGGCTCTCCGTCTCCACCTCGGGCTCCACCTCCACCTGCTCCGCCGCCGTGGGTCGGTCCCATGGAGTCGGCGGTCACTCCTCCACCATGGCTCCTCCCTCCGTCGGCTCCCCCGTGGACCACCATCATGACTGTGGCCTGGGTCGTCATCTGGCTCCTCCTGTTCCTGGCTCCCCCTTGGCTCCTCCCACCCTCCACTCCCCCATGGACTTATTGTTTGGACTCCATGTCTTGTCTCCGTCACCCTCCTGTTCCACATCCTCCTCCAGAACCCCCACCCGCCCTCCTCAGTTGTTACGGTACGGCGTGAGGCCACGCCTTGCGGGGAGGGGGCGATATGTTACATGTTGGGTTTTTTTGTGACTGTTCCATGTCGGGTTTTCTGTTTTCCCCTGTGTCCTAGTTCTGTTTAATTAGTCATTGTGTGCACCTGTCCATCCTCGTTATCTGTCCCTTTATAAGTTCCTGTGTTAGTATGTCTGATTGTCGGTTATTGTTGCTATCATTGATGTGTGTGCACTCCCCTGTTTGTATCTGCTCCTGGAATCCTGATTAAAGGAAAAACTATTGTATATCCTCGTCGTGCGCTCCTTGTTCCGCACAGCATCGTAACAGTATCACACTTTTATAATTTGATGTAGTGAGAATATGGAGTGGATATAGGCAAAAAAGTAAGATGTTTGTCAGGCGTTGCGGTGGTAATTCAAAAATGAAAGATACGCGATGCGGAATGAGCAATAAACACACTAAGAAAAAAAAAGAGCACTACCGCAACATAATGAACATAAATTCAACACGAGAAAAAGAAACAGAAGAGAACTCAGGGTTTAAATATACAGAGGATGATGATTAACAGAATGGGGAACAGGAGAGGATTAATCAAAAACCACTGTAACAAAAGAAAACATGAACATGACTGATATATTAAACTGCTTATTGTTATAATCAAAGCTCTGTAGGTTTTGGATCAAAATTAATAATGCATTGCAATGTCAAAATCATGTAATCAACCAATAAATGTTTTGGATATCTCATACCTACGGACACACTTCCTGTTACATCACCATTGGCATTGCGAGCATTGAGTGTAACATTTTCAGAGGAGTGCACCAGAAGAGCTGAATCCTGTAATGAAGATGAGAACGAACAAAATGGGCAACTAAATCAATCTATTTATCCGTGATTAAGTGTATACTTTAAATACCTCTTACCTCCCTGGAGTCAATTTCCTGGGCATAGACAGGGAACAAAAAGTCTGATTCTCCCTCCAGTCTCAGGCCATCTTCATTGACCTGCAGATATCCCATGCCTTCCTGCAACAGCCAACAACACAGAGTGCTTTCTCAGTATCAGTGTGACTTCATGTGACAGCATGCAGTGGCCAGCTCAGATAAAGAGGCTCAACCAAGGGCAAAATCTAAATATGGATTAATTTTTCTATTAAACATGGATTACATATGTGATCTGAAGTTCTTTAAGTTCTCTCACCGTATTGAACCACATGACTCGCAGGATCCAGATCGTGAGGGCAACGTTCACCACCAGAATGATCAGGAGAAGCAGAAGAAATAGATAGAGGCAGCGTTTCCTCCAGCCGTAGATACCGATCATGTAGATGTACTCGGTGACTGGAGCCAGAGCCCCAGACTCATCTGTGGTGGTGCAATACTGCTCACGCACCATCTGGTAATGAAAAATAGTGGTCAACAGCACATTAAAACTACAATTCATGAAAAGTACACATGATATTTTACAGCCTGAACTAACCTTGCTTTGTCATTAATCAAATTATCTGATACATTGACCTTGACACACCTTGATTTTTTTGTTGTCGTTGTTTGTACCACATGACTTTGATTTGGTAAAGGTGAGTTTTTAAATAAGCAGTGAATCAGAATCAGCTTTATTCACCAAGTGTGCGCAAACACACGAGGAATTTGTTGTTTTTTAAGAAGCTCTTGGTACATACATGAATATATACATACAAACATACATATCTGACATGAGAACAGAAACATTTAAATTAGGCAAGGCAAGGCAAGGCAAGTTTATTTATATAGCACATTTCATACACAGTGGTAATTCAAAGTGCTTTACATAAAAGAAAGTGAAAGACATTTAAAATCAATAAAAACATGGAAATAAAAATAATAAAAACAAAGAATTTTAAAATGATATAGAAAATGATTTAAAATAAATTTAAAGAAAATGATTATACATAAAATGTATTGCAGTCAGTTCGGACATATAGCACAGTGCTCATTCAACAAATGCACAGTTAAACAGATGAGTTTTGAGTCTTGATTTAAATGTGGCTAATGTTTTAGCACATCTGATCTCTTCTGGAAGCTGGTTCCAACTGCGGGCCGCATAATAGCTAAAAGCAGACTCCCCTTGTTTTGTGTGAACCCTTGGTATTTCTAACTGACTCGATCCTAACGATCTGAGTGGTCTGTTTGGTTTATATTCAGTGAGCATATCAGCAATATATTTAGGTCCTAGGCCATTGAGTGACTTATAAACGAGTAAAAGTACTTTAAAATCAATCCTAAATGTAACTGGAAGCCAGTGTAAGGACCTGAGGACTGGTGTGATATGCTCAGATTTTCTGGTTCTAGTCAGAATCCTGGCAGCAGCGTTCTGGATGAGCTGCAGTTGTCTAATGGTCTTCTTGGGAAGGCCGGTGAGGAGACCATTACAGTAATCCACCCTGCTGGTGATAAAGGCATGAACAAGTTTCTCCAAGTCTTGACTGGAAACAAAACATCTAATTCTTGCAATATTTTTGAGATGATAGTATGCTGATTTAGTTATTGCTTTGACATGACTACTGAAACTAAGGTCTGTCTCCAGAATCACCCCAAGATTTCTGACTTGATTTTTAGTTGTTTGACCCCTAGAGTCAAGGTATGCATTCACCTTGAGAACGTCATCTTTATTTCCAAATGCAATGACTTCAGTTTTCTCCTTGTTTAACTGAAGGAAGTTCTGGCACATCCAACTGTTAATTTCATCAATGCATTGGCAGAGGGAGTCAATGGGGCTGTAGTCATTTGGAGATAAGGCTAGGTAAATCTGGGTATCATCAGCATAGCTGTGATAGGCAATTTGGTTCTTCCTCATTATCTGACTTAGTGGGAGCATATACAGATTAAACAAGAGCGGTGCAAGAATTGAGCCTTGTGGGACTCCACATGTCATGGCCGTCCACTTAGACTTATGTTCTCCTATACTCACATAATAACCTCTCCCTTCTAAGTATGATCTGAACCATTTGAGTGCCATCCCAGAAAGCCCGACCCAGTTTTCCAGTCTCTCTAAAAGTATGTTATGATCTACAGTGTCAAACGCAGCACTAAGATCTAGTAGTACCAGCACTGATATTTTGCCAGAATCAGAATTGACGCGAATATCATTTATTATCTTAACGAGTGCTGTCTCTGTGCTGTGATGTGCTCGGAAACCAGATTGAAAATTGTCCAGGTATCCATTTGACTTTAAGTAGTTGTTCAGCTGATTAAAAACTACCTTTTCAATTATCTTACCTATGAAAGGAAGATTTGATATGGGTCTATAGTTGCTCAACATGGTGTTATCAAGATTGCGCTTTTTCAGAAGGGGCTTAACAACTGCAGTTTTAAGGGAGTTTGGAAAAGTCCCAGAGAGAAGTGAGGCGTTCACCACTTCTAAGAGATCAGCTTCTAAACAGTTAAGCACATTTTTGAAAAAGGATGTGGGAAGTGTGTCAAGATAGCAGGTTGAAGATTTAAGGTGCTGTACTATTTCTTCCAAAATTTTGTTATCAATTTCTTTAAAAACACACATAGTCACTTCTTTTTGAAATTGCGGTCGAATCTGTGTGACCTCTGCATAACTTGAGGATGTGCCAATCTCCTTTCTGATATTATTGATCTTCTCAGAAAAGAAGGAAGCAAACTCATTGCATTTGCTGTCGGAGAGCATTTCACTGGGAATCTGACTTGGGGGGTTTGTCAGTCTCTCAACAGTCGCAAAAAGAGTGCGGGTGTTGTTTAAGTTACTGTTTATAAGGTTTGAAAAGAAAGTCTGTCTAGCTGTGGCTAGTTCCACATTGAAAGCATGAAGGCTGTCTTTATAGATGCTATAGTGGATTTCGAGTTTCGTCTTCCGCCACATCCGCTCAGCTTTTCTGCATTGTCTTTTCATGCTCTGAACTGCTGTTGATTTTCTCCAAATTGATTTCTGTTTCCCCGTCTTCTTGCTGACCTTTATCGGGGCAATATCATCAATAACATTCTTAATTTTTGAGTTAAAAGACTCCAGGAGAAGATCAACAGAGTCTGCAGAAATGCTTGGTGTTAATGATATTGCCTCCATAAATAGCGCACTAGTGTTGTCGTTAATGCATCTCTTTCTGATAGAGACAGATCTAGATTCAGTGGTGACCGAGATCAATATATCAAAGAAAATACAGAAGTGATCAGATAGTGCTACATCCTTAATTACAATGGATGAGATGTTTAGACCTCTACTGATGAGTAAATCTAGAGTGTGTCCACGATTGTGTGTTGGTCCGTGCACATGCTGACTCAGGTCAAAAGTGTTTAAAACAGTTATAATTTCTTTTGTAGTTTTGATTTCTGCATTATCTATGTGAATATTAAAATCCCCTGCAATAGCAAAACAGTCAAACTCTGAGGAAATCATTGATAACAGTTCAGTGAAATCATCAACAAAGGCTGGAGAATATTTTGGAGGCCTGTAAATAATGATAAACAGGGTGTGTGGAGCACCTTTCAGCACAATACCTAGGTATTCAAAAGATGAATATTGACCAAATGACATTTGCTTGCACTGATAAACATCTTTAAACAGAGCAGCTACACCTCCACCTCTCCTAACAGTCCTGCAGACACTTATAAAATTAAAGTTAGGAGGGGCTGTTTCAGTGAGGACTGTTGAACTGCAGCTGTCTTCTAACCATGTTTCATTTAAAAACATAAAATCCAGGTTGTTTGTGGTTATTAAATCGTTGATCAGAAATGATTTATTTTTAAGTGAGCGAATGTTTAAAAATGCTAACTTGATGGAATTACATTTTGTCTCTACAGCAATCTTAGATTGATGCATTATAGGCCGCAGGTTAGATGGGTCAGCCGTACGGCTTGAGAAGGCCTTAGACTTTCTATTGCTTAATAAAACAGAAATAGAGGAGGCTACAGGCACACTGGGTTCCCGCTTGTTCTGTAAACATTTGTGAATGTTGCTGCTAATATAGCGGGGACCCGACACACATCACTGAGAGCTGTTATCAGTTGTTTTTGGTTCACCTACACCAGATGGAGAGGGGTTTGGGCCCTGACGTTGTGGCAGCGGCCGGAGAGCTCTCGCAGGAGGAGGAGGGTGAGCTGGGCCTGCAGTCTTTGGTGGTTGTGGGGCCCGCCGTTTTTTAGTTGATATCTGGGGACTTGAAGCGAAAGAGTGGGAGAGTTTGGTCCCAGCATACACCAGTTCCTCCATTTTCTGTGAGAAGCTTAGAAGTGGAGATTCTGGGGAGAGTGATAGTGTATCTGGTGAGCAGGGCTCTGGCTCTGGTGTTTCCGCTGGCTGTGAGATGTCGTTCTGGCTTCCCTGGCTGTTTTCCAGAAAGTCGTCCTTGGGTGCTGAGTCTTGGAGCTGTTGTAGTACGTCACAGTCTGCATGTGATGAGCTCTGTGGGCAGGGCTCAGCTGGGATGTCCATGAGCAGTGCTTGTTGTGGCTGCGTGGTGTTATCAGTGTCCTTGTGGGATGTGTCAACCACATGTTGACTCAGAAGCTGACATGAAGTCCTGTGGTCACTCATATACTGTCCAGGTGTGTGTGTGCCATTCAGGCCGAGTAGATTGGCACACACCGCTGAAGGATGACGGAGGGAGAAATAGATATTGTCCTTAAGCACTCTTGCACCGAGTCTGTTTGGGTGGAGGCCATCTAGTTTAAACAGTTGTCTGTGGCCCCAGAAAAGATTGAAGTTGTCGATGAAGTTGACTCCTTTTATACTGCAGGTTCTTTGTAGCCATGTATTCAGCCCAAGCAACCGTGAGAACATGTTAGTTCCCCTTGCTGGGAGTGGTCCACTGATGAACGACTGAACTTCAAGACTTTGAAGCGTTTCAAAGAGTTCACTGAAATCCTTCTTAAGGAGTTCTGACTGCTCCTTCCGAATATCATTCTTCCCCACATGGATGATGACTCGATTTGCAGTCTTGTGCTTCATCAAAATGTTCCGAAGTTCTTTGTTCACATCAGAGACATTTGCTTGAGGACGGCAGTATGTAGTTGTAGTCCTGCAACTGATGTTTCTGATAATAGAGTCGCCCACTATCAGAGTCCTGGGCTCGGCTGCGCTCTGAGCTGAAAGCCGCTGTCTGCTCGACCTTGAGCGCCTGTTAGTAGCGATGTTAGCTGCTGGCTGATTCGATCCGTGTTTAGTCACATTTGCGGATTTCTCACCCACATTCATTAATGCTTCAAATCTGTTCTCAAGATGTATTGGGGGTGGTAGAATGCCAGTGTTTACAAGTCTTGTCATAGCCGTATCTGGGGTAGAGGATGCTACGGCAGCAATACGAGATACTCGTGATAATCTGATGTCTCGATTGCCTTTGGGTCTTGCTCCCTGTTTGTGCCATCGATTTGTCTGTCGATCTGTTTCGGCTTTTTCCTCTACACTTTGTATAAACTTTTGAGATTCAGAGGACTCACCAGCTGTATGCTGAGGGGGTCCGTGTTGACCGTCTGCTGTGTGTTCCGCCTGTTTTGGAAGTCCAGTAAGTAACTTTGTTTCAAGAACCGCAATCCTTTGTAGAAGTTTGTGGCAGTTCATGCAGCAAGTAGATTCCACGAGAGGCATTTTCTCTAGTCTGTTTGAATGTAGACAGCTGTATTTTTCCGTCTCTGGAATGTAAACTGCTGGGAGAAAGTCTTAAGTTTCCCCCCCCAAAAAAATGTGTTGTCTGAGCACTGTGCTGATCTGCTGAAGTTAAAATCTTGGAGAGATATGAGAAAAATGCAAAAATAGGGAGCAAAGCGGAGAGCAATAAGCAAGAGCGTCCGAACAGTAGCAAAGCCGGAACTAAATTAGACTTAACAATAATAATAATGGAACAGAATCTGGAACAGAAGATTTATGTACAGATTTTCCAAACTCATCCTTTCTAATTATCCTACTACTTGTCCGTTTGATCCTATTCAATCTCATCTCCTTCGAGCTATTTCTCTTGCAGTTGTACCTGCACTCACTCACATCATTAACACATCCCTTCACACTGGTGTTTTTCCCTCAGCGTTTTAGAGAACTACAGGCCTTCTTCCTTTCATTGCAAAAACACTTGAACGAGCTGTGTTCAACCAAGTCTTTGCCTTTCTTATACAGAACAACCTCCTCAACAGCAACTGCCTTGCTCTCAGTTGTTGAAGCCCTAAGACTAGCAAGAGCGGATTCCAAATCTTCAATACTTATCTTGCTGGATCTGTCTGCTGCTTTTAACAAGGTTAACCACCAGATCCTTCTGTCAACCCTATTGTCAAAGGGCATCTCAGGAACCGCACTTCAGTGGTTTGAGTCTTACCTCTCAGATAGGTCCTTCAAAGTATCTTGGAGAGGTGAGGTGTCCAAGTCGCAACATCTAACTACTGGGGTGCCTCAGGGCTCAGTTCTTGTACCACTTCTCTTCTCTGTCTACATGGTATCACTAGGTTCTTTCATTCAGAAACATGACTTTTCATACCACTGCTATGCTGATGACACTCAACTCTACCTTTCCTTCCATCCTGATGATCCGACAATAGCTGCCTGCATCTCAGCTTGTCAAACTGACATTTCTTGTTAGATGAAGGACCATCACCTTCAACTCAACCATGCCAAGACAGAACTGCTTGTGGTTCCAGCAAACCCATCGTTTCATCATAATTTCACCATACAGTTAGGTACATCAACCATAACTCAGAGAAAAAACAGCCAGAAACCTTGGAGTTATGATTGATGATCAGCTGACTTTCTTGGACCACATTGCTAAAACTGCCCAGTCCTGCAGATTTGCTTTATTCAACATCAAGAAGATCAGGCCCTTTCTTTTGGAACATGCTTCACAACTCCTTGTTCAAACTCTTGTTCTGTCCAGGCTGGACTATTGCAATGCTCTCTTGGAAGGTATTCCAGCCAGTTCTATCAAAGCTTTACAATTAATCCAGAACACGGCAGCAAGATTAATTTTTAATGAGCCAAAAAGAATGCACGTCACACCTCTGTTTATCAATTTGCACTTGCTACCAATAGCTTTCAAGGCATTAATGTTTGCCTACAAACCCTCCACTGGCTCTGCACCCCTTTACCTAAAGTCATTACTTCAGACTTATGTGCCCTCTAAAAGCTTCCGTTCTGAAAGTGAACGTCGCTTTATTGTGCCATCCCAAAGAGGCACAAAGTCACTTTCACAGACTTTAAAATTAAATGTTCCCTACTGGTGGAATGACCTGCCCAACTCAATCTGAGCAACTTAGTCCTTAGCCATCTTCAAAAATCGTCTAAAACACATCTCTTCCATCTTTATTTGACCTTCTAACTTTAAGCACTCTCTATTCTAATTTTATTCTTTCAAAAAAAAAAACTTGTCCATTTTAGACTTACACTCTATTCATTACTGCTTGTAAAATAAAAAATAACACTAGCTTTTCTAATTGTTTTGTATTCTATCTATTTGTTTTCTTTTTATTTATTATACAATTAACAAAAGCAAAAAGGCCTCTAACACTAGCTTGCTCTATCCTTTTTCTATTCTATCTGTTTTCTTTTTATTTATTATATAATTTAAAAAAACTTGCTACGTGTGCTGCATTAAGCTAACTGAGACTTGCACAATGATATGCACTTACATTTCATTGCTCTTTTATTGATTTTGATTGCTTCCATTGTCCTTATTTGTAAGTCGCTTTGGATAAAAGTGTCTGCTAAATGACTAAATATAAATGTAAATGTATAAAAACAGTAATACTGTATAATATTGGTACAATTTTAAACAATCTTTTTCCAAAATATAAAGTGTAATCTATTCCTGTAATGCGAATTTTCAGCATCATTACTCCAGTCACATGATCCTTCAGAAATCACTGTAATATGCTGATTTGCTGCAAAAAAAAAAATCTGTTAAAAACAGTTGTGCTGCTTACAATGTTTGAGGATTTTTCAGGGTTTTTGGTGTACAGCAAGTTCAAACGAACAGCATTTATTTGAATAGAAATAATCTGTAACAATATAAATGTTTTTACTGTCACTTTGGATTAGTTTATGCATCATTGCTGTATAAAAGGAAAATATCTTACTGACCTGAAACTTTCAAACAGTGGTGTAGCAATGTGCTTAACACCACTCAAAACATCTTCAACCGATTAAGAACATCCTAGTAACCAGCCTCACATTTTCTTGATAAAATATAAATTTCATTATATTTGCTGTTTTCTGTCAAAACAGAGATCTCTGGTTTTTGTCAAGAGAGTGCTGTATGTAGTACAACATTCACTTTTAATCAAATCCTGAGTGAACATGCCATTGTCAAATGAAGGAAAAACTGAACAGACTTTGTGTCTCCACAGCAACTCATTCAAACATTCCTTGGGTTTGGAGTTGCATGATCCAATTCCCATTCCTTTCTAATCCCTTTCAAAACATAATTACCAGCCAGAAATTAAACATTCATATGATATCAATGGCTGCAGAGGATCATTAAAGTCGTACAAGGAAGTAAACATCTTGACTCCACAAGTTGCTCACAAACAGCCTCTCGCTTTCTTTCTTGGTCTACCTCAGGACTTTTTTTCCATTAACCCTCCCTACTGATGCTCTTTCTCTGTTTCCAGTCTTGTCTAAGCTGCCAAGAGAAAAAATTACAGCAGAACACTGTCTTTCCAAGCCACCGGGGTCTGACTTTGTTTTTAACAGAGATTCCGAGATCCTAGTGGTGTCAAAGCTGGACCTGATCAAATATCAAGAGGACCCAGGAAGACTGAGTGGGTGTAATATTGCTGTTTCTGTGGAGGTCTGCTGGAGGATAAACAGTTAGGATGTGGGAAAACCAGTTCTCTGAGGAGCCCAGATAAGAGCTTGTGGAGAGAAGCTGTGGGCAAACATAGCAAGCTGAAGTTCTCCCCACTCCGTCTAATCTTGCCGTCTGCATAACTCCAGAGCGCCGTAATGCCTCGGCCCTCTAAAAATAGGTCTCACATTTTAAAGAGGAAAAACAGCCAAAGTGTTTGAAATAATGATCAGAGTGCAAAAAATATGACTGATAATTCATATGTTCGGCCTCAGAAGTGCGACTATTTCTTCATTTCAGTGGCTCACGGTAATATTTTAACAACATGAAAAAGGGTTTAAAATACAGTTCGGTGCAAAAGTAAAAGTTGTGTTTTTATTGGATATGTTGGCATTTTAATACTTTATTTGGATTATATTAATGAGTAAAGATGATATAATTTACCAAACAACAACGAATACTGTTTATTCAGTGTATACTGTGATTATAATCAGGTTTTCATTCATTTATGTCTCCAGTTATTCCACATTTTCTGGTCATATAAACATTAATAGGCATGAGAAACAAGACTGATATTAAAAATCAAGTCACAAATCAAACTTGACTAAAAGAATAAGAGTTAAAGTGTGACTTACCCTTGCTGTTTTAGTGTGATCTGACACACTCCTCTGCAGACTTGAATCTGCTTGTGTTACGCAGCTCCAATCCGTCTGTCTGTCAAACCCTCAACAGCTGCCTTCCATAAATCTGATTCTGGATCAGTCTCAGCACAAACACCCTCCAAACTCCCTCTCAGGAGCTCACATAGCCTTCAGAGGTCTCTACACCTCGTGTTACACAAACGTAAGACTTCAAAGATCACTTAGGAGTGGATTCATTAGCGAGACCCATAAACACCAGAAGCTAGTTTTGTTGTTTCTCGGGGAGTGAGGGAAGGAGGAATAGAGAGAGGGGGAAGAAGGAAAAAATGACTGCCAAGAGAGAATTATAGAGCGTTTTCTGCACTTGTTTGGCTTTTATGCATGTGAGTCACTTTCTAAGTAAGAGCTCTGGATAGGAAACTAAAGTTAGTGGCTTTGCTCATTGAGGATATCTGCTTGTCTGTTGGACAGCGAGTCTTTCTTTATTAAGGCGGGTCACACTAAAACAGGACGGAGTATTAATAGATGCTCCTCTGCCAACAGCAGAAGCTTCAGGCTTGTTATGTACTGAGCTTTGTCTCTCTTACATAGTTTAAGTAGTTTAGGAGTCAGAATGATGGATCTATTTTTTAGGACATTTAGGAGATGTGTGCTGATAATTGTTTTTATAACTAGACTTACCAGACTTATGGAAATAGTGTTCTTCTTATTTGGGTCAGTAAGGAACCACCTACAAACACTCAAAACATGTTATAGCAGTAATGTATAGCAATGTTATAGTGTCAGTGACTTGCTTACCACAGCTGTATTTGTTTGAAAAATACAGTTAAACAGTAAAAGTGTGAAATATTATTACAGTTTCAAATACCTACATCTCAGCATCATTACATTCAGTGTCACATGATCCTTCAGAAATCATTCTAATGTGCTGATTTGGTGATCAAATGACATTTCTTATTATAATCAATGTTGAAAACAGCTGTGCTGCTCATTTTTGTGGACAGTGATAAATCTCTAAGGAGTTTTTGATGAATAGAAAGCATTTATTTAAAATCAAAATATTTTGTGATATTTATAATTGTCTTTACTATCAATTTTAATCAACTGAATGCATCTATGCAGATTAAAAGTACACATTTCTTACTAAATAATAACATTTTTTATTTTTATTTTTTAAATTTATCTCTATCTTAAAAGGATGCTGATAGGTAGCATGAGAAACTGTAACTCAGTCAAAGCTTAGGCTGGATGGCACACAGAAGTGTGCAATGATAAGACGAACAGCTGACCAGATCCATCAGTATCTGACTTCCCTCTGCCGGCAAAGACAATGACGGCTTTCGTCGCGTTTATTCACCATTCAAGGCGGTTTGTAGCAAATACTATTGCAAACAGCACAATGTACAATAAAGACCTTACTTATTCTTTTCTGTAGAAATTATTACTCATAAAATTTGTCTCTCATTTTGGGGGCCCGAGCATAACATAAGACGTTGGCTTAGTTCTCAGGACCTCAAAAGATACACTTTTTTCTAGGCCATAGCTTCGTGTTTTTCATTAAAAACGGACCTTTCAAAATCTTTACATACTTTGATTGCAAGAAAATTTAATCAGTTAGAAGGTATGATTGCCATAAGGATATGAATATATTCTTAACACTTTACATTGATAGTGATAGAGAAATAAACAACTCTAATACTGTATGCACATTCTGTTATGTAGCTTATCACCGTTTTCCAAGAAATATTGTTGTCTGTCTCCTTGGGAGCTCAGAAACCCCAATCTCTCTTTGAGCCGCATGAAAATATTATTTTACAATTTGGTTTATTAAAATTTTTATATAATTTTTTAAATATTGGTAACTGAATTACCAAATGAAAATGTCCACACGATGATTTTACGCATTGGCTGTAATCAGAAACAGCTGTGATTGGTCCTTCCTGGAAGCGTTGAGTAAAGTAACAAGTGTCATGTGATAATGCCTACTCGGTCTTTGTCAGTATATTTCACCGTAATAACGATCAATGAGAACTGACCGGAAAAATGAAACATTAAACTATCATTATTATTTAATACCATTGTGCAAAGCCCTGTCCAATAATATTCAGAAAGTCATATAATATGCGCTTCAACTAATCAGTGCACGCGGTGAAAAACGGTCAAAAGTGTTTATTCGTTCACAAAAATGCTCCGCAATAGTTCTTACTTTTTTTATTAAAAATAATAATTTGTAGCCAGCATGGTATGCGCTGTTGTTATTTTTTTTATTGCTGTTATTTTATATTTTCCCAACGTTACGAGTCACGTGACTGCCCCGTGACAGACAGGAAGAAAGATGGCGATCTTCAGTGTGTATGTCGTCAATAAGGCTGGTGGACTCATCTACCAGTACGATAATTATGTTCCTCGAGCTGAAGTTGAAAAAACATTCAGCTTTCCGCTTGATTTAGTTTTAAAGATTCATGATGAGAAGGTGGTTGTGTCATTCGGACAGCGGGACGGGATCAGAGGTTTGTGTGTGTGTGTGTGTGTGTGTATATGTGTCTGTGTGCCTGTCTGTCTGTGTGTGTGTGTGTGTGTGTGTGTGTGCATGTGCATGTTTATGTGGTTAATGAGGACACAAATTTGTATAATGACATGGGTATGACAGAGGTATTACAATATGAAGGTGGTTTATGAGGACACTGCCTATGTCCCCGTAATTCAAAAGGCTTAAAAAACATACTAAATGGTGTTTTTTTGAAAATCTAAAAATGCACAAAGTCTCCTGTGAGGGCTAAGTTTAGGTGTAGGGTTGGTGTAGGGCAATAGCACATACAGTTTGTTCAGTATAAAAACCATTACGCCTATGGAGAGTCCCCATAAACCACAAAAACCAACATGTGTGTGTGTGTGTGTGTGTGTGTGTGTGTGTGTCTGTGCGTGTCAGCGTCTGTGTGTGTGTCTGTGTCTGTGTGTCTGTGTCTGTGTGTGTTCATACACAGTTACAGGAGTTTAGTATGTGTTTGTCGTGTGCAGTGGGTCATGCGGCTCTGTCCATTAACGGGGTGGATGTGAATGGTAGATACACGGCTGAAGGGAAGGAGATCCTGGAATATCTGAAAGATCCTGCCAACTATCCAGTGTCCATCAGATTTGGGCGACCTCGTCTCTCCTCCAATGAGAAACTGATGCTGGCATCAATGTTTCATTCGTGAGTAGATGTCATTAAACAGTAGTTTAACCCGTTGCTGTAATGTTGTTTCAAACACGTATGACATACTTTAGTCATTGAAATGCATTAGGAGATGTTAAGGCATCTACAGAACAACACAACTGTGTTGTTTATCTTATGTTGGTATGTTTTTATTTTTTATAAACCAATTAATCAATAAAAAGTCACCATTAGGATTTACATAATACTGATGAGTCTAGGATTTATGGAAGCCCGTTTCCGCCAATGAATAAAAAATAAAACAAGGTAATTGCGACTTTTTATCTCACAATTCGGACTTTTTTTCTCGCAATTCTGACTTTATAACTCGCAATTCTGACTTTATAACTCGCAATTCTGACTTTATAACTCGCAATTCTGACTTTATAACTCGCAATTCTGAGATATAAACTCGCAATTCTGACTTTATAACTCGCAATTCTGAGATATAAACTCGCAATTCTGACTTTATAACTCGCAATTCTGAGATATAAACTCGCAATTCTGAGATATAAACTCGCAATTCTGACTTTATAACTCGCAATTCTGAGATATAAACTCGCAATTCTGACTTTATAACTCGCAATTCTGAGATATAAACTCGCAATTCTGACTTTATAACTCGCAATTCTGAGATATAAACTCGCAATTCTGAGATATAAACTCGCAATTCTGACTTTATAACTCGCAATTCTGAGATATAAACTCGCAATTCGGAGATATAAACTCGCAATTCTGACTTTATAACTCGCAATTCTGACTTTATAACTCGCAATTCTGAGATATAAACTCGCAATTCTGACTTTATAACTCGCAATTCGGAGATATAAACTCGCAATTCTGACTTTATAACTCGCAATTCGGAGATATAAACTCGCAATTCTGACTTTATAACTCGCAATTCTGAGATATAAACTCGCAATTCTGACTTTATAACTCGCAATTCGGAGATATAAACTCGCAATTCTGACTTTATAACTCGCAATTCTGAGATATAAACTCGCAATTCTGACTTTATAACTCGCAATTCTGAGATATAAACTCGCAATTCTGACTTTTTTTCTCACAATTGCGAGTTTATATCTCACAACTCTGACTTTCTCGCACCATAGCAAACCACTCTCCGTGTAAGGCTTTTGGACGCGGTTGGACAGTAGCCTACCATTACCGCCGGGCTTTCAGAAAAACATTCTTAATTTCTTTATAGTTCTGAGTTTGAGGCAGCTTCTATCGCGTTATTTTAATAACAGCTGTCAAGTAAAGCGCGTATTATTGTAACACGAGAGTGGATATATATATGAATGCACGCAGGTGGATTTCCTTCACTCTCGCATAAAGCGCGCTTTCATCTCTATGTTCTTGCTATAGAATTATCTTATCTCCTGTATTTAATGTTGTAAGATATCGACCAAGCAAGACATCCCCAATGAAAATTATAAATAAATTATAAATAAATGAAAATTATTTAGTCAATTATATATGAAGAATTCAGATGCAAAAGCTTAAATGCCATCTGAAATCTTCTTCTAAAATTAGTATTTTTCGTTTATATTCAGTTATTTTACTTTAATGACAATGAAAAGAACCTGTTCCTGAGAAAAATGCTCATTTTAGAATAACATTTCAGATGGCACTTATGGCTTTTGCATCTGAACTCTTCATTGACTAAATAATAATAATACAATTAATGAATCCTTTATTTATAATTTTCAATGGGGATGTCTTGCTTGGTCGATATCTTACAACATTAAATACAGGAGATAAGATAATTCTATAGCAAGAACATAGAGATGAAAGCGCGCTTTATGCGAGAGTGAAGGAAATCCACCTGCGTGCATTCATATATATCCACTCTCGTGTTACAATAATACACTCTTTACTTGACAGCTGTTATTAAAATAATGCGATAGAAGCTGCCTCAAACTCAGAACTATAAAGAAATGAAGAATGTTGTGTCTGAAAAGCCCGGCGGTAATGGTACTGTCCAAACCGTGAGCGCAAAACACAGAAATAAAGAAGAATGAGTAATTTTTATGTTTGTTCAAAAATCATATTCGGACGCAACATTCATCTAGTTCAATATATAGTTCAGCTAATTGAACAAAGTACTGCAAAGCCTTACACGGAGAGTGGTTTGCTATGGTGCGAGAAAGTCAGAGTTGTGAGATATAAACTCGCAATTGCGAGAAAAAAAGTCAGAATTCTGAGAAAAAAAGTCAGAATTGCGAGTTTATATCTCAGAATTGCGAGTTATAAAGTCAGAATTGCGAGTTTATATCTCAGAATTGCGAGTTATAAAGTCAGAATTGCGAGTTTATATCTCAGAATTGCGAGTTATAAAGTCAGAATTGCGAGTTTATATCTCAGAATTGCGAGTTATAAAGTCAGAATTGCGAGTTTATATCTCAGAATTGCGAGTTATAAAGTCAGAATTGCGAGTTATAAAGTCAGAATTGCGAGTTTATATCTCCGAATTGCGAGTTTATATCTCAGAATTGCGAGTTTATATCTCAGAATTGCGAGTTATAAAGTCAGAATTGCGAGTTTATATCTCCGAATTGCGAGTTTATATCTCAGAATTGCGAGTTATAAAGTCAGAATTGCGAGTTTATATCTCCGAATTGCGAGTTATAAAGTCAGAATTGCGAGTTTATATCTCCGAATTGCGAGTTTATATCTCAGAATTGCGAGTTATAAAGTCAGAATTGCGAGTTTATATCTCCGAATTGCGAGTTTATATCTCAGAATTGCGAGTTATAAAGTCAGAATTGCGAGTTTATATCTCCGAATTGCGAGTTATAAAGTCAGAATTGCGAGTTTATATCTCCGAATTGCGAGTTTATATCTCAGAATTGCGAGTTATAAAGTCAGAATTGCGAGTTATAAAGTCCGAATTGTGAGATAAAAAGTCGCAATTACCTTGTTTTATTTTTTATTCATTGGCGGAAACGGGCTTCCATAAGGATTGGATCATTATTGAAGTGATTAATACATATCTGGCATGTTATATATTTTGCAACAGTTCTTTTAGCCCTAACTGATGCAGTGTGTAGCTTTCCATTTCTTAAACAACCATGTTGGAATTCATGTGTATATTCCAAGATGACAATGCCACGATTCATTGGACCCAAACTGTGAAAGTGTGGTTCAGTGAGATTTCATGTATGAATTGGCCACTAGAGGGTCCTGAGCTTAACCCTACTGAAAGTCTTTAGGATGAGTCAACATTATAGAGTGGTTCAACTCTCTCGTCATGGCCAAAAATGAATGCAACTTTTGGAAAGTCAGTCCAAGGAAATATTACTGTGACTTAGGGGTGGGCGATATGGGAAAAATATCATATCACGATTTTTTTTTTAGAAATATCACGATTTTATCACGATTCTTTGTCATGTTGGTTTTACTATTTTGGTTTTACAAGTTTTCTGAGCATTACAGCCAAACTAGAAAGACAAAGCCTTTCAAGGTAACAAAAAAAAGACATGGCAGATATTTAGGCCAAAGTGGGCAAAGATCAAAATCTTTGTCATCATTTTATCTTTCTTATTAAAAAATAAGAACAAAGATACGCATTACAAATACACATAATATACAAATAAAACAAACAGTGCTTTATTTTCAGGTACAATAGGTGTATTTAGCAGAGCATTCGATGAAATTGAATTAACAAGTATAAAAATAAAACACTAGATAGACTGATTCCTAAAGCAACTGTTTTAAAGATTTTCAGTCAAGAATAGTGAGTGATTTTTCTCTTTGCGTTTTGTTGTTTTGTTAACGTTAAATGAATAGTTCCCCCAAAAATAAATATTCTGTCATCTGTCTGTCAATTCTGTCATAATGTTTTATTTTTATACCATCATTTACTCAAAAGTTGTTTTAAACCTGAATGAGTTTCTTTCTTCTGCTGAACATAAATGCTATTTTGAAGAAGGTGGAAAACCAAACACTTGCTGGTCGACTTCCATAGGATTGTTCTTTCCTGCTATCAGTCAATGTAGACCAGCAACTGTTTGGTTACCCTCATTCTTCAAAATACCTTATTTTGGGTTCAGCACAAGAAATTAATAGAGGTTTGGGACAACATGTGAGTGAGTAAATAATGACAGAAATTAAATTTTAGGGTGAACTATCCCTTTAATGACAGTCGACAGCATGTTTAGTGTCCTGTCCCTTTAAGAGCTGCACGCATCTAATATACAGGCACGCATCCGTTTCTCTCTTAACCATTTACTTTTATTTTAGAGATAACCAACTGAGTCTTTATGTAAACCTTGTGTGTTTTGACAGTATTAGAGCAAAAGATAGCTTGGTTGAGTAATCGGGCGCTGTTAGACAGGCTTTTTAATGCGCGTGCTTCAGGTGTATGCGCTCAGAAAAAGCGCACGTCAGACCAGCGCGTGAATTAAACATTTAACCAGCAAGGCTTGTGTGCAAATAATGTACTTCTGCGATCGCGAATAAGTGCAGTGTCCTGTCAGAGTAACTCTACTGCTGTATGTCGTGTTGTACAGTTTATAGAGACGGAGGCGTCAGAACTGTATTTGATATAATGTGTGCTATACTACGATATTTCTTCAAAAGCAGATCGTGGAGACATTTTTATCGTCAATGATCAAAAATCGTCATATCGCACACCCCTACTGTGACTTTTTTTTTTTTTTTTTACACTGCCATACAAAAGTTTGAGGTCGGTAAGTTTTCAATGAAGTCTTTAATGTTCACCAATGCTACTTTTATTTGATCAAAATATAGTAAAAACTGCAGTATATTACAATTGAATATTTATAAATTGTTCAAAACAGTTGTGCTGCTTAATATTTTTTTTTTCTAGAAATCATGATACGTTTTTTCGTTTCTTTGATTAATAGAAAGTTCAATAATTTATTGGAAATCAAAATCTTTTGTAACAAAATAATTTCTTTACTGTCACAATTGAATGTGTTCTTGCTGAATAAGTGTTAATTTCTTAATAGAAAAAAGTTACTGATCACAAACTTTTGAGTGGTAGTGTAATATATAGATTACTCATAATCAGAAGCATAACATTATTAATAAACCCCTGATCATGAATAATATATAAAATACGGTTGTACCTGCATTGTACCGGTGATGATTAGATATATTTTCTTGTCTTTTCTAAGGCTGTTTGCCATTGGATCACAGTTATCACCTGAAGTTGGCAGCTCTGGCATTGAAATGCTGGAGACAGACGTGTTTAAACTGCACTGCTTTCAAACACTCACAGGTCTGTTTTTCTCTTGTTGTAAGGACAGATTATTTTTATTCATAGAATGCAGATTTTTTTGCTGAACAAAACCAGTGATTTTGACAGAACTGTTTTTTAATTTTGCAGGTATAAAGTTCATTGTATTGGCTGACCCTCGACAGTCTGGTATTGATGCCCTCCTAAGAAAGATTTATGAGATCTACTCAGACTTTGCACTGAAGAATCCTTTCTACTCTTTAGAAATGCCTATCAGGTGTGTCATTTGTTTTTAGTTATAATTTTGTGCTTTGCATGCAGTCCAATTTGTTGATTTCCAGAAAGGTGTTGTGTGTAACAAAAAATGCATAATTTCTTTCAGATGTGAGCTTTTTGACCAAAATTTAAAGAGTGCCCTGGAAATAGCAGAGAAAGCTGGAACATTTGGACCTGGATCCTGAATTGGACTTGCATTGAGTGTGTTCATTCACCTGACTGGATCTCCAGATGCTCTGAGGTCAAACTTGTCCAGAAAAAAGGGATAAGGATTTCCATAATTTTTTTTAAGGAATATGAACAAGCGTTTTCCTCAAGGTCAAACTATTTACCTTAAAGACAACTATGACTGGTTAATTTGCATTTGTCTTAAAATTACCTCCCAAATTTACAGTGAGAAACCTATTTCACAACCTTGTAAATAATGTACATGGACACAGTTTAAGTTTGTATTGTGCAGAACATCTGTGCAGCTCAATACATGCTCATTGAAACATGTTTATTAGTGTCTTTCTAAATTAAATTTACATGTCACTTGCTTTCTGTCCGCAGAATATCAAAAGGCTACTGTATACCTTGGATCAGTTTCTGAAGTTTGGTCTTACTTTTTATTTATATAAACTCATTACATTGTGCTATTAAACATTCATGTGCTATAACACGGTCATATTTCATTAGACATGTTTATGAATTTGTAATACTGCAGATGCAGAGGTAAGACCAGTTAAAGCTCTAAAACGGATGGAAAGTACAATAAATAAAATTTATTTATTTGACCTGTTTTAATAGCAATAAAATGTTAAGAAATGGCTTTAACATGCCTTAACTGTATGACAAAGTTGTACAATGTAAGTGAGCAGATTCCAAAAAATGTAAAATCCCGTCAAATTTTCAAAATGAACAGAATAAATAACACGTGCAGAAAGTGACAACATGGAATCCTATTTCATATGTGGCCAAAAAAAGTGTAATACCTTAGGGATAGACATCCACAGTGAATTTATTATATTTCATAAACACAAAAGTAAAGCCCTAGACAAGCTGTGCCCTTTAGTTTTCATACCATATCTTAAAAACGAGTTAAAAGACATTTAAATAATATTCCGTTTAGTCTGCCTTCTTGGGTAAACTTCCCATCTTGGTGCGGATATTCCGGAGCAGGAAGTATCCAACTGTGGTGACCGTACAGGTTATCTCTGCTACCCAGAATGCTGTGATCCAGCCATAGTGTTTAGCAATGGTGCCAAATGGCAAACCTGACAGGAAACCACCAACTGCCAGCAAAACAAACGCAAAAAACTCATTAGTATTTTTTGAAATGGGCAAATGGTTAACATGAAATTTTTCTTTGGGAATGAGATTATATACTACAGAAAAATCCAAAGTAAAGTTCCAAATCTAACTAATGGAAAAGTTCCATGTAACTAATGGAAAATTAGTTTAGTACAATTTCACTTCTGCTGTAAATTTGAGAAGATGATCACCGTTTGCCATCAGGGCCACAATGGCGTGAGAGGTCCCACAGTAGTTCGATGGAGCGCTTTCATTGGCAAGAACTCCAAACAAGGCCATCGGTCCATAGGAGGAAAAGCCAAAAACAGCACCCAGCAAAAGAATCCAGACCTGTGTGTAAATTGTAATAAAACCAGTACATTATAGAACCCATAAATCCAGTCTTCTTTCCTGCATTGACGTATTTCCTATTGCAACAGAAAGTTTGGGCAAAACATTTGGTCAGGTTTGTCTGTTAAAAAACAACAACAACATCATCCAGTAGGGTTTAGTTTAATGTCAAAGCCAGTCATATAATTCCCCATTGCACGATGTGGGCCGCGGGCGGAATATTTTCTGCCAGTTTTGTTCGTTTGTAATGTGTAAGTGATACTGAACTTACATTTGAGCTGTGTGCCGTGACAGTAGTGCGGAAGAGGTACATGGAGACACACATCCCAGCCATCATGGAGAGCAAGAGCCCATGGCGAGGGTTACCATACAAACTCAATCCATGCTGAAATGAAAGAGAACGAGAAACTGCACCATCTTATACACAACTCCCATTCAAAAGATAAGTGGCCAAATATTCAAATTGAATGGATTTAAACATCGTTTAATCACGCTGTAAAGTGAAACATCACCAGGCCGGTGGCGCTCTCTGCAGATATTTGTTATAATACATAATGTACTTAAATTGGTTATGTTAATATTATGTATATGCATATTACAGTATGTATTTTAACAGTGTTGTTCAATAAAACCATGCAGTTACTTAGTTTTGATATTTTATTTGATCCAGTTATTATTGCCTCATCGTTAGTTTATATATAAATAGTAAATAGTCATATTAAAGCCTGGTTTTCACTTAGGCCCGTTTGTGTTACTAAAAGTATCAGATTACTCAATTGTCAAAATAATCAGTAGATTACTTGATTACCAAAATGATCATCATTAGTTATAGCCCTAGATTAGTTAAAATATTTTAAATTACAACTGCATTGGTTGACTTTTTGTAAAAGACAAATATTTTGTTATTGAAAATTTAATAAAAATAGTATTAAAATATTGTCTCATTCTAGTGAACCAAGTATCTGTATTTTGTCTCAAGTGTATTGTTATACACCCTAGTGTTGATAAGCGGTGATATAATTCTCCAAGTGTATGATATAGCTTTCATTCTTCAGGTCAACCATATATTCATGAAAAAAATTAAATAAAATCTGTTTGAATAAGGAAAGCAATAACTATGCCATAGTATTCTTTCAAATGTTTAAGTTGCCACAGTCATGTGCTGCCAGCCCCCGGGAAAAAAGTTCAGGCTCAAGATTTTTTTTTTTTTTTGCTTTAACCCCTGCATTTATAATTTATAATTCCTATTTTAGATTTAAAAAAAAAAATCATTTCTGAATCACAGTTCCTAGTAAAATATTAGGCAGCACCACTGTTTCAACATTGATAATAAATGCAAATCAGCATATGATTTCTGCAGGATCATGTGACACTGAAGACTGGAGTAATGATGCTGAAAATTCAGATTTGCATCAATTACTTTATTATTGTTTTAAAATATTTTTTTTATTATTTTTAAATATATTCAGATTTAGAATAGTTTTAAATTCCAATAATATATCACTGTATTACTGTATTTTACATCAACTAAATTAATTTATTTCATTAATTTAAACACATTTTAAAAAACACACTGCTACTTCTGAATGGTAGAATATATACAAATTTTCAGAAGAAAACGTGATTTGTCATAAATAGTATAACGATTTTGTATAAATATATATTGATGGTATAAACGCACCTTTGCCACAGCTCTATCTGACAGAAATCCTGCGGTTAAACTACCCAGCAGTCCTCCAATCTCCAGGGCACTCATAAAGGAACTTCCTGTTAAAATCAACAGCAATATGCATTTCAGTCCATAACCCAAAAGTCTCATCACACCCTTAGCAGACCATTTCTGAAAGAGGACATCAATTGTGAAATTGTGCCTGATCTTTTAAGTTAAGAGTTCATTGTACTATGAAATATGAAAACATAAACTCTAACTTTTCAGAACTGAAATATCTTCACACTATAAAATCTTGCCATTGACATCTTTATCACAGGCCCTCATTAGATCACACTAGAGGCCTGTCCACCTTATTGGGCAATGCTGGAGTAAGATATTTTCTGTGAATGTGCAAAACTTTTGATTCATTAGCTGCTATAGGTTGAAAACTAGAAGAATAACAAAGTGTTAAATTACTAAACAGTAAATCTATCTGCACTACAAACCAGTGTTTATGATTATAATATGAACTAAAATAAAATACAATAAGATATACCAATTTACAACATTAGGCAGCATAAAGGCCTGTGCTTGTACAGTTAAAATAACAGACAACACAGAAACCTTTGCACATTCATGTTAAAAATTGGCTTACATTAAAAATAAGGTGGATACTAAAACAAAACTTAAAACTCAATACATTAGACAACACACAATACCCATTAGTGCTGACTGGCCCTTGTCCTGGATAAGGAAAAGTTGCCCCCAGTCGGTGTAAGCAGTCTTCGTCCCAAACACCACCAGGTATCCCAATGACAACACCCACAGATATGGAGAAAAGATGAACTCTTTGAAGGTGCTTTCATTTTTGCTGGAGCCTAAAATCAGAGGAAGGTACCAGATGGATCAAATGTACAGCTGTTGTTGGAGGACAGACACAAAAGTCCATTAGTTCAACATGAATGACCTTCGATGGAAAAACATGAATTATCACACAGGCCTAGTAAAACACACCCCTTTGTACTCTGTTTTGGTCCAATAGTTCATACTTCAAAGAACAAGCAAGTGAAACCTTTTATCTAATGCAGACTTTCACAACATAGAACAGCAAGACCTATATAAGCAAAACTAGCCATAATAAACAACTAAGTATGGAAAATGAAGATGACATGAAACCACATTGCAATCCTTAATGTGATGTATTTCCTACTGAAACAGGATATTCAGTTAAATTAATTATACATATAAAATGTATGTGTGTGTGGATGGGGAAGTCATACCTCCTTTGCCTTTCTTTGCACCAGCTTCAATATTTGGCAGGCCAACTTCACTGGGCTCATTTCGGATGATGAGTAGACAGAAGATGGACACGACCATGCAGGTCAGGCCAGAGATGGACAGGGTGAACCTCCAGCTGTAGCTTTGGGCCATCAGTGTGGCAATTATAGGCCCGAGACCCCCAGCCAAATTCATACTACAAGACAGCACTGCCCACCAGGTCCCAAACTGAGATGGCTCAAACCACTATTTAAACAAAATAATCAGTTAATTTCAAAAGCATTGTAAAAAATAAATAAATTACTGGCCCCAAACTTTTCAATAGTAGTGTTTTTTCAAAAGATTCAATAGTAGTGTGTTCAAAAACCATCTGAGTTCCCCAAGGAACCTCATAGTGAAGAGTTCTTAAAGGGATAGTTTACCCCAAAATGAACATTATTTCATTAATTACTCACCCTCATGTCGTTCCAAACCGTAAGACCTTCGTTCATTTTCGAAACACAAATTAAGATATTTTTGATGAAATCGGAGAGCTATCTGACCCTCCATAGACAGCAACGCAACTGAAATTTCCCAAGGTCCAGAAACGTAGTAAATACAGCCGCAAATCGGGGGAGAAGAAAGGTTGAGTAAATTGTTATTTTTGTTTTCTTTGCAAAAACAAGTATTCTCATAGCATCTCAAAAGTGAAGTTGAGCCACTGATGTCACATGGACTGTTTTACTGATGTATTTACTACGTTTCTGGACCTTGGGAAATTTCAGTTGCGTTGCTGTCTATGGAGGGTCAGATAGCTCTCCGATTTCATCAAAAATATCTTAATTTGTGTTCCGAAGATAAACAAAGGTCTTACAGGTTTGGAACGACATGAGGGTGAGTAATTAATGACATAATTATCATTTTGGGGTAAACTAATGCCAAAATGAATTTTTCTGAAGAACATTTTATTAATCTATAAATAACCTTCGGTGCACTGGAAAGGTTCCATGGATGTTAAAGGTTCTTAATGAAACCATAGTTTTATTAGTTTTGAGTGAATATACAGTGCCCTCCAAAAGTATTGGAACAGTAAAGACAAAATTGCTCTGTTGGCTGTGGAGTCAAGACATTTACAAATATGATTAAAAGATGAATATGAGACAAAACTACAGAATGTCACATTTTATTATTGGGTGATTCAACACATAGATGTTTTACCAGCTAAGAAGTTCAGCGCTTTTAGAGTTTCATCCCTCTATCTGATGTGAGCATAAGTATTGGAACAGTTGCCTCACAGGTCTTTCTAAGTGATCAGCTGGGTCCTGTTGCATTAATTCTTCAGATATTAAAAGCAGGGAATGTGTCGCATCAGTTATATCCATTTCTTCTGTATTCTGAATCTTGCATTCGATGATGACACACAAACCAGGATGAAGATGAGGAAGCTGACTTTGAGAGAAAAGCAAGCAATTTGGATGCTAAAAGAAAAGAGGAAGTCAATTAGAGCTCTAGCAAAAATAAAGGGAATGTTGAAATCAAGAGTTTGGAAACCACCAGCAACCAGCAACCTGATCGGCTGAGAAAACAACAGTAGTTGATGACAGACAATTCATAAAAGCTGTGAAAATGAACCCTAAAAGACGTGTCTGTAAAATCACCAACAACTTCCAGAAAGCTGGGGTGATGCTCTGACAATCTACTGTCCTCAGGAGACTTTGACACAGAATTACAGATGCTACACAGCAAGATGCAAACCTCTGACCAGCACCAAAAATAGAAAGACAAGATTAGAGTTTGCAAAAAAGCACAAAGGTGAGCCAAAAGAGTTTTGGAACTGTGTTTATGGACCGAAGAGACAAAGATGAACCATTATCTAAGTGATGGGAAAGCTAAAATGTGGAGAAAAAAGGGAACCGCAAATGATCCCAAGCATACAGCCTCATCTGTAAAGCATGGTGGTGGTGGGGTCATGGCATGGGCATGCATGGCTGCCTCTGGAACAGGCCCTCTCAACTTTACTGATGACTTAATGTATGATGACAGTAGCAGAATGAATTTGGAAGTGTACAAAACCATCTTGCCTACCAATATTCAAGAAAATGCCACCAGATTCATTGGGAAGTGCTTCATATTGCATCAGGACAATGACCCAAAACACCCTGCCAGTTCAGTCAAGGAATTTATAAGGGCAAAGAAATGGAAAGTCTTAGATTGCCCAAGTCAATCTCCAGATTTAAATCCGATTGAACATGAATTTCACCAGCTGGAGAGGAGAGTAAAGGCAGAAACTCCCCAAAACAAGCAACGATTGGAATTGGCTGCATTAAAGGCTGGGAAAAGTATTTCAAAGGATGAGACCAAGAGTCTGGTGATGTCTATGGGTCACAGACTCACTGCTGTGATTGTGTGCAAGGGATCTGCAACTAAATAATAGCTTTTAATCTTTTATATCTGCCTTATGTTCAACTGTCCCAATACTTATGCTCACATCAATGAGTGGGATGAACTCTAAAAGTGCTGTTCTTTTTATTTGGTAAAAATAAACAGCTGAATCACCCAATAATAAAATGTGGCATTCTGTAGTTTTGTCTCATATTCATCTTTTAATCATATTTGCAAATGTCTTGACTCCACAGCCAACAGAGCAATTTTGTCTTTACTGCTCCAATACTTATGGAGGGCACTGTATATTTCAATGTACAATGCAAGTCCATGGATTACAGGATCAGATCCATACCTTGCGTAGTACTTTTGCACATGGTGGCCATCCTAGACCTTGACCCAGTCCGTTCAGAAACCACAGGCCTGAGAACACCCCCACTGTAGAGGACTGAGAGAAAACCACATTGATGCCGCCAACCATAAACAGCCCAATAGAGAAAAGCCATCGTGCGCTCATCTGATCGGACAGCACACCGCTTATGAACTTGCTAATAGCGTAGGCCAGTGATTGACTGCTAGTGATAAGACCTGCAGTGCACAAAGAAGAAACAAATATTGATTAGTCTTCAGTAGAGAGTGATTCCCATTCAGAATCACTCAAAAACATATGGGTTTGCAAAGATAGGGCAAAGGAGCATTTCTTTAGTTGTTATCACTCTGCATTGGCTTAAGGACTTTAAAGACTTAAGCGATAAGATGAACTCAATCACTGTGCTGATAAAATAGATCCAGGGCAACATACCAAACTCATGCTACATCTCGTTGTATGGCTGCATCTGTTGCTTTTTCAATCTCATGACATGTTAAACATTTTGTCAGGAAAAAGATGTGTGTTCAGTAAACAAAACTAGTTTAGCTCAAACAGCACAGAGTTTTATCCAACCGTATGAAATAAATGATAATGGAATATAGTATAACAGTGTGGAAGAATGGCCTAGGTCATGTGTAAATGTAGCTACTTTTTAACCTATATTTTTCTGTTATGCATAATAATGACTAACATTATTTGAAAAGCTAAACTAAACATTCATTTCACTACCACACGCTAGACATTACAACCTCTACAGTCTCACAGGGTGGAATGTAACATGGTGTGAGTGGGAATATAAAAACCTGTTAGTGATCTGTTGATATATTTTATATTTTCAAATGAAAAATATATATATTTTTATTGAAATTGTAGTTTAGTTGCAGGTAATGTTACATAACAGGGTGAAAAGTGTATGAGCATATTGTATCTAAAACTCCAAAAAGTTAAAAATAAAAAAACAGTATTAAGACATAAGATGATTTTAGTTGAGTTTTTAAAATTAGGATGTCACATGAAAGGAAGTGATGTCACAGTGTGTTAGTTTAATTACATTAATAGTTTAAAAACATTGCTCTATAATGCATTGTCAATGACTGGTAGTGCTATTTTCATTATTTTCAATATCCACTACATCTAAAATATAATCATGTGGGAGCTTTTTTTAAAAAATCGATTAAGATTTTTGTCAAGGACAGAAAAGGCACTGCATGCAGAGAATTCCGCAATGCACTTCTGTCTGTTGTTTATCCTCATTTACTGTAAATTAATGCATGTGTGAAAGGTTATAAAACATGTGTGGCCACACGACAGAGAGGAAAGACAAAGTACAGGCCACTTGTTGCACATGCTCACCTAGATCATCCTTATCCAGCGTGATCTCCTGCATTACAGAGGGCATCACGAAAGAGAACGTCTTCCTGTTAAAATAATACAGCGTGTAGCCCACAAACATGGCCAGGAATATAGTAGTTCGGTAGTAGCCATATCCACTCTTCGCCATGGTTGGCACAACTTTAAAACGATTAAGAAGGAAGCGTAAGGGTCTTCTTCAGCTCGACACAGGAGTTACCAGGTGCATCTGAGGGCTATGAACTCAAACGTGTGGATCTCTGAAACATGAAGAGCTGGTGAGGTCAGGGGAAAGAGCTGTAATCAAGGCAGGGTTAATGGTCAACCTGGCAGAGATCTTTGGAGTGTTCTCTGGCAAACAACTGCTTTCAAGGGAACAGTGTCAGGAGACGGACTTTAACATACTCTGTTGAACTAAAACACAGCGTGCCACTGACATTTCAGTTGCAGCAGATCCACTGTAGCCAATGTTTTTCTGTTTTTTCTACTTTGTTGTCGTTTTAAACGTGTTGTGAAGAGGGTTATTGAAAATTCCCTAATCTGAGGAGTTTAATGATTGACGTGGGGGTCTGTATGTAACAGCTTTATAGATTTGACCACTGGTGGTGTGTATTGTGTAAGATTCATTGTACAATGACGATCTCTCTTCAGACAGGGGCAGAGCACCAAATGTGTGCCACCAACAGCTCAATGTTACACTCATACCATATGTTAGATTAAAACTTCTACACTTTGTAGCCTAGAAATATTGTTGGTTCATTCTGAATCAAATCTATTCCATGCTTTCTGTCTAAACAGATTTTCCACCTTTTTTAACATTCTGAAAAACCCATCTTTTCTAACTACAAACGTTCACATCAGATATCTTCACCAATTTGTTTCAGATGTACAACGGTTCAAATGAAACGTTAGCTCGGCATAAGGCCTTAGCAGTTTTGTAGAGGACAACACCACGAAGTGAGGCTGAATGGCGCTATACAAGTAGAAATTGAGTTCTTCGGCCATGGTAGCTTTTTACAAGTCGAAATATTGTGAGTATGGAAATTCCAAAATAATGTGAACACGCTGCATTTTATCATAAAATGATGTATTTTGTCGCATCATGAAACCTAGTGGGTCATCATTAGCAATACTGAAGATGTCTAACAAGTGTTGTGGCCATCAAAATGAATATGTTTTGATTATTTTGACTTAACATTATGACACTGTCTGGTTTTAGATTAATTTGGTAGTCAGTAATGACACCTAGGTCTTGGACCTTGTCTGTCCGTCCATTTTAATTGGAAAACCTTCCTTTGGATCTCCTTTTACTCGCATTAATAGTTCATCACAAATAGGTTAACTGTGGCACATGGTCAAACGCTATAAAATCATGGGGACAGTGGTAAATCAAATGTTTATTCAGATTAAGTGTATGGCAGATATGTTTTGTGTTTGTCATCCACAGACCTGACTGTTATTACACCATTTGTGCTGGTATTTCTCGTCCTTTTATGGTTGAAAGTGTGTAAATGCTGCATAGTGAACAAGGAGCTGGTTTGATTCTGCAGCTCGCAAACGTGGCAACACAATCAGTAAAACAATCATCTTTACAGGTCTCAGTGGCCTTCACTTTGAGTCATAGGATTAGTCGAAGGGACAACTGAGATTTTACAAATGTCATAACAGAAACAAGGAGTTAGTGATGAAAGCAATAGCATGCCTACTTCCGTGAACAAGGTTGCCTTTCGGATGTCTGTTCCAGCAAGCACAGTTTTCATTAACCCTTTATCCAAACCATGTCGATCCGACACACTGTCCTTGGTAAATGTTACGTTTAAACGGGGATTTTTATTTTATTTTATTTTATTTTTTCTTATAAGCAGGCATTACTAGTGGATCTCGTCTTCATGCTGTAAATGTGAATCCTGAAATACTAGTCAAAATAGTCAATTGCTGCCACCTACCGGACTAGTTATAGTAGAACAGTTTATGTTCAAATTCTGTTATGCCATCTCTAAAAGCAGAACATTACATAAAAATGTTATTTGCATGTATTACATGAAATGGTACATTTGCAAAGACTGTTTAATGCTGGTTGAAATTAATTTATACAGAATTTACAATTGCAGAAGTACTGTATTGTTATATAATTGTTTTTAACAGTTAAATAGCCTATTGTCATACATTAAAAGGTGAATAAAAAAATATTGCTTATTAATATTTCATTAATTTAAAGAAAATAATACTTTTATCAGCAAGGATGCATTAAATTGATCAAAAGTGACAGTATAGGCTACATTTATAATGTTAAAAATCAAAGAATCATGTGACACTGAAGACTGGAGTAATGGCTGCTTCAGCTTTGCCATCACAGGAAAACATGTATTAAACTTATTTTAAATTGTAATAATATTTCAAATATGATCAAATAAATGCAGCCTTGTTGAGCATAAGAAACTTTTTTCAAAACATTAAAAATCTTACCAAATATTAAATTTTAAGCTGCTTGGCCCTTCTTACAAGCTAGATAATTAAGTGTATAGTTATTAATTCATCAATTAGCTGAGGGTTTCTATTATAGAGACAGTCCCTCTGAAGTTTAGGCACTCTGCTGAAGGTTCAAAGTTTGAACCTACAAGCTCTTTGGCAGATCTTCAGCCATTTCGGCTAACTATGTGTGATGAGTGCAGGGCAATAAAGCAGAATTATGTGAAGTGTACATAAGCAGTGGAGAGGGCAAGGATGATCATGTTTGGCTTTTGCTTTACTTAGCAGCCAGTACAGCATTTTCTGCAGCAGCTTCTGTATTTGAAAATAGACAAGTATAAAGCTTTGATAATCATTTTAATTCTATGAGAATACCGAAGTCGCTATAATGATAACAACACTGAGGAATGATATCACTGGAATCATTTTAGAACAGTTTTTTTTTTTTTAAAAACATTGAAAACTAAACAGAATCCTTCCAACCAAGACACTTAAGGCCCGTTCACACCAACAACAATAACTATATCGTCCACACCAATTGATGATAATGTTCTGTTTAGTATAATGCATGCTTCAATTCTGTCAATTCTTTAAATGGTCACTAATTTGTTATGGGCACTAATATAGTTATTGTTATAGTTAACCCTTTTAAGTGTGAACAAGCCTTAACTGGCAACATTGTGTCTAAATTGTTGCAAAACCTTTTTTTCAGAAAATCGAAAAATATACACCAAATCTAAATGAAAAAATATATTATCGAACCACTCTTTAGTCCACTGATCTATTTCATTAGCTACATTTCTGTGTCCATATCAGGTTTCAGGATGGCAGCACCCGCTACACTGAATGGAAAAATCTTCCTTATCTTCTATGGGCTGTGCAGCCACCATTCTGTTCTTCAACCTCTCTCTTGAACGCATGATAACGCTGATTACATTCCTCACACGCAGAAGTCGAAAGCAAAAACAAAAAACTAAGCTAAGTAAAAGACACATTGTCCCCAATTTGAACACACAACCAGAACATGGAGATGAGCAGGAGGACTGGAAACCTTCTATATACTATGTAACCCTCATTTTGGCAACAGTTGCGATTCTGGTGGACTGCGGAGCATCAGGTCTGTACTCAACCATGGAGGATTGGAGCTACCTAGAGTCTATGTACTTCTGCTTCGTGGCTTTCAGCACCATGGGTTTCGGGGACATGGTGAGCGGACAGAAGGCCCACTATGAAGCACGTTGGGTCTACCAGATAGCCAACTCTTTAATGATCATCCTTGGCGTGAGCTGCACTTACTCTCTTTTCAGCGTCACCGCCATCATCATCAAACAGATGTTGAACTGGATTTTGGCCAAGCTGTTCAGTCTGCATTGCTGTCGGTCTCAGGGCTGCTGCTCCATCATAAGTCTGAAAGTCAAAGAACCGGCCAATCAGCAGATCTAGAACACAAGCAACCATCACGGCACCTGTCATGTGGTCAAGGCCTCTCGCCCCTCCAAGAGCAAGTGTAAGTTTGCCAGAGCCTGGACAACCTTTAAACACGAAATCAGAGATTCGTACAAACTTTCGAAGGATGATGCAGAGAAAGAAGTTTTTGGTGCTCTCAGCAAGAACTGTCACTTTAGGCAAGGCAAGGCAAGGCAAGTTTATTTATATAGCACATTTCATACACAGTGGTAATTCAAAGTGCTTTACATAAAAGAAAGTGAAATAGACATTAAAATCAATAAAAACATGGAAATAAGAATAATAAAAACAAGGAATTTTAAAATGATATAGAAAATGATTTAAAATAAATTTAAAGAAAATGATTATACATAAAATTCATTGCAGTCAGTTCGGACATATAGCACAGTGCTCATTCAAATGCACAGTTAAACAGATGAGTTTTGAGTCTTGATTTAAATGTGGCTAATGTTTTAGCACATCTGATCTCTTCTGGAAGCTGGTTCCAGCTGCGGGCCGCATAATAGCTAAACGCAGACTCCCCTTGTTTTGTGTGAACTCTTGGTATTTCTAACTGACTCGATCCTAATGATCTGAGTGGTCTGTTTGGTTTATATTCAGTGAGCATATCAGCAATATATTTAGGTCCTAGGCCATTGAGTGACTTATAAACGAGTAAAAGTACTTTAAAATCAATCCTAAATGTAACTGGAAGCCAGTGTAAGGACCTGAGGACTGGTGTGATATGCTCAGATTTTCTGGTTCTAGTCAGAATCCTGGCAGCAGCGTTCTGGATGAGCTGCAGCTGTCTAATGGTCTTCTTGGGAAGGCCGGTGAGGAGACCATTACAGTAATCCACCCTGCTGGTGATAAAGGCATGAACAAGTTTCTCCAAGTCTTGATTGGAGACAAAACATCTAATTCTTGCAATATTTTTGAGATGATAGTATGCTGATTTAGTTATTGCTTTGACATGACTACTGAAACTAAGGTCTGTCTCCAGAATCACCCCAAGATTTCTGACTTGATTTTTCGTTGTTTGACCCCTAGAGTCAAGATATGCATTCACCTTGAGAACTTCATCTTTGTTTCCAAATGCAATGATTTCAGTTTTCTCCTTGTTTAACTGAAGAAAGTTCTGGCACATCCAACTGTTAATTTCATCAATGCATTGGCAGAGGGAGTCAATGGGGCTGTAGTCATTTGGAGATAAGGCTAGGTAAATCTGGGTATCATCAGCATAGCTGTGATAGGCAATTTGGTTCTTCCTCATTATCTGACTTAGTGGGAGCATATACAGGTTAAACAAGAGCGGTGCAAGAATTGAGCCTTGTGGGACTCCACATGTCATGGCCGTCCACTTAGACTTATGCTCTCCTATACTCACATAATAACCTCTCCCTTCTAAGTATGACCTGAACCATTTGAGTGCCATCCCAGAAAGCCCGACCCAGTTTTCCAGTCTCTCTAAAAGTATGTTATGATCGACAGTGTCAAACGCAGCACTAAGATCTAGTAGTACCAGCACTGATATTTTGCCAGAATCAGAATTGACGCGAATATCATTTATTATCTTAATGAGTGCTGTCTCTGTGCTGTGATGTGCTCGGAAACCAGATTGAAAATTGTCCAGGTATCCATTTGACTTTAAGTAGTTGTTCAGCTGATTAAAAACTACCTTTTCAATAATCTTACCTATGAAAGGAAGATTTTATATGGGTCTATAGTTGCTCAACATGGTGTTATCAAGATTGCGCTTTTTCAGAAGGGGCTTAACAACTGCAGTTTTAAGGGAGTTTGGAAAAGTCCCAGAAAGAAGTGAGGCGTTCACCACTTCTAAGAGATCAGCTTCTAAACAGTTAAGCACATTTTTGAAAAAGGATGTGGGAAGTGTGTCAAGATAGCAGGTTGAAGATTTAAGGTGCTGTACTATTTCTTCCAAAATTTTGTTATCAATTTCTTTAAAAACACACATAGTCACTTCTTTTTGAAATTGCGGTTGAATCTGTGTGACCTCTGCATAACTTGAGGATGTGCCAATCTCCTTTCTGATATTATTGATCTTCTCAGAAAAGAAGGAAGCAAACTCATTGCATTTGCTGTCGGAGAGCATTTCACTGGGAATCTGACTTGGGGGGTTTGTCAGTCTCTCAACAGTCGCAAAAAGAGTGCGGGTGTTGTTTAAGTTACTGTTTATAAGGTTTGAAAAGAAAGTCTGTCTAGCTGTGGCTAGTTCCACATTGAAAGCATGAAGGCTGTCTTTATAGATGCTATAGTGAATTTCGAGTTTCGTCTTCCGCCACATCCGCTCAGCTTTTCTGCATTGTCTTTTCATGCTCTGAACTGCTGTTGATTTTCTCCAAATTGATTTCTGTTTCCCCGTCTTCTTGCTGACCTTTATCGGGGCAATATCATCAATAACATTCTTAATTTTTGAGTTAAATGACTCCAGGAGAAGATCAACAGAGTCTGCAGAAATGCTTGGTGTTAATGATATTGCCTCCATAAATAGCGCACTTTAGTCATCATAGTGTGCGGGAGGATGTGAGAACAGATGCACAGAGGACATTTTGAAGTAAATTAAATCTCCCAACTTGTGAAGGGAAATGTCACGTGATTAGTTTTTGTGAAACAGTAACACGTTCTTGTTTGCTGCACCATAATATCCCCACAATGCAATGAAATTGTAAAGCTATTGATTTAAAATGAAATAATTGTATTCATTAATAAAGAGTTCAAACTCTTAAACCAACCAACCAGCCCTGAATTAAGGCATTCTGAATTGGATTTTTCATTTACTGTCCTTATACCTGCAGTCATTAGGTCCTATCATTCTATCATTCTATAACATTTGAACAAGTTTTCCAGCCTATAGTTTCCATTATTGTTAGTTTGTAAAATATATTTTATTTTTATTCAAAATGTAAGTTAGAAATTGACTTAAAGAAATGCATAATTATTTCAATTAGGCCTATGTACATCTTTGTGCCACCTGTATTATCATTGTATTATCAAGTTAAAAAGCAGATTTTGGTAGATTGGATAGTTTTGGTAGTTGAAGTAGATTGGTATACAGTATTAAAATTATATCACTTAATGAAACATAAGGTTATAAGTTGTGAGATAATACCAGAAACATTGTCACATCATTTTTGGTGTATTTCTGGCAACCACAGCTGCCAGTTCTTACAATAAAAAAAAATATTATATAAGAATATTTACAGTGCACACACTTTTGAGTAGATAGTCATTTAAATGGACACACAATTCAGAGAATATACATTTAATTAATTCATAGTGGAATACATTGGTTCTTGTTTTTGGCCGATGGTCCATCTGGAAGCCTCCAAGATACAGTCTTTCTTGACTTTGTACTTCTCTGTGAGGTATTTTCCATTAAATCATCACAAAGGAGACAAGCATCAGCCATTCTCTATAATAACTTTGATCACCGAACCACAAATCAGTGGCCAAAAATGTCAGATATCATCATGTTTCCAATACACTGCACTGAATGGTGATTTAAAATAAGTGGAGGTGAAAAGTTGAAAAATAAAATAAAAAAAATTAAAACATTTTAATGTGGAAGAAGTGTTACAAAGACATCATAATTCATAAATAACTTACAGCCAATGCCCAGTGCATGATCCTCTGTTTTGTCCATTTTTTCAGTGCTGCATGGACTGCAAAACCTCACTAAAAGAGTAGACCTTGAAGCAGGGCTCTTCAAATCTGGTCCTGAGGGCCACTGCACTGCAGAGTTTAGCTCTAACCCTGATCACACCTAATCAACGTCTTCGAGATAACTAATCACAGGTATAGTTTGATCAGGGTTGGAGCTAAACTCTGCAGGGCAGTGGCCCTCAGGACCAGATTCGAGCCCATGGTCATCCTGCAGAACTGGGCTACTTTTACACTTGCTGTGGGCTGATTTTTTCCTGCAGGTTTAAGGTTTGACATATACATAAATGCTATATTATTTATATTATAAAACTTTAGCTGATGAGACAAAGCAAAGAGATTTTTGTAAGGAAGGGGCATGATAGGGAGTCTGTGTTTTAACAGACTGGTGCATCTTTACAGAATTGTTACTAGCAAATTTTTAAAGAAAGAATATGTCATCTACGGAAGCATTTCCATTGATGTAAAGCTTGTTAGGAATATTTTGTAAACAGTACACAGTTCATTTTCAAATAATTTAAAAATAAAAGATTACCCCACCCACCAAAGGTAAGTCGTTGATTTTAAGGTAAGACGATTTATTTATGAAAACACTGTTTTGATTGTTACGCAGATCTGGCAACCAGATAAATGAGACTACAGAGATTGTCAGGAACATTAAACATCATCACACACAGGTAAACTCATCTACTCATTAATCTGTTTTTACAGCTATATGCTCAGGATTTGAAACAAATGAATTAATTGTCCTTGGAAGCTTATGGTGTTGATGTTGTGCAACCGTGGTGTACAGTGTTGGGGCTAATGCATTACAAGTAAAGCGAGTTACGTAATAATATTACTTTTTTCAAGTAACTAGTAAAGTAACACATTACTTTTTAATTTACAAGAAAATATCTGAGTTACTTTTTCAAAAACAGTAATGCCAGTGCACTGTGTGAACATGCTGTTACTGTAGTCCTAGACTAAATGTGAATGTGCATTAATTCATTCCACTCGCAAAAAACAGATTTAGTATTCATCAAAATGAATTAAAACAGTGAAGTGCAAACTCAGAATATGATGCAAACCTGCAATAATTAAATATGTTGAACAACACAAATGTATCTAATCCCATTTTATTAACCGATGTCTTTGCTGCTGACCTTTGATGATCCAGTTCAACCATACTCATAAGCAAAAATGACTTTAGATAAACTAACAATTGTGCTTCATTGTTTATTTATTGATGAAGAGTGTTGAACCTTCTTCTCCTGTGTTCTACTTGAGACGTGAATTTACTTTTCCTTCAGCCTGAGGTTTATTCATTACACTTTTTGGTGTGAAAGGGCTTTTACATTTGCTATAATTAGAACTTCTTGTATTAAAAACAATCAAGCACTGCTTATATTTAAAAAGTAATGCAAAAGTAACATAACACATTACTTTCCATAAAAAGTAGCTAAGTATTAGTTACTTTTTTAGGGAGTAACGCAATATTGTAATGCATTACTTTTACTAGTAACTTTCCCCAACACTGGTGTAGTTATAATTCATAAAGGTTGTGTTAATTTGTGATGAACAAATCAGCATAAACTTTTCACAAAGCATATTTTCTACAAGACTCCAATAGCCAGTGGAAAAATTCAATTGGCTTTTTGGCAGGAGAACCAGAGTGATGTTAACTTCTGGATTGGCCTAAAACACATCATCACTGCAGCACACTAATGGTAGGAGCAAACATGAATTGTGACCCTGGAGCACAAAACCAGTAATAAGTAGCAGTATGTGTAGCAATAGCCAACAATACATTGTATTGGTCAAAATGATCGATTTTTCTTTTATGCCAAAAATCATTAGGATATTAAGTAGAGATCATGATCCATGAAGCTATTTTGTAAATTTCCTACTGTAAATATATCGAAACTTAATTATTTTTTTTGCACCCTCAGATTCCAGGTTTTCAAATAGTTGTATCTCGGCCAAATATTGTCCTATCCTAACAAACCATACATCAATGGTGACCCATACTCGGAATTTGTGCTCTGCATTTGACCCATCCAAAGTGCACACACACAGCAGTGAACACACACACACACACACACACACCGTGAACACACACCCGGAGCAGTGGGCAGCCAATGGGGGAGCAGTTGCTCAAGGGCACCTCAGTCGTGGTATTGAGGGTGGAGAGAGCACTGTACATTCACTCCCCCCACCTACAATCCCTGCCGGCCCGAGACTCGAACTCGCAACTGGAGTCCGACTCTCTAACCATTAGGCTTATTTATTCAGCTTTTAGAATAGATGATGTGTAAATCTCAATTTCAAAAAATTGACCCTTATGACTGGTTTTGTGGTCCAGGGTCACAATTGATAACTTTGGAGTGCATCTATATTGCGGCAGGCAATGTTTTTAGATGATCAACATTGATCTCATTATGCTGATAGATATTGGGGATTCATTTTATTGAAATTTAACCAGAATATTCATAAGCCACAAAAGAAGTAAACCTTTATTTATCTTTTCTACTGTACAATGATTTTGTTGCAGGTGGGCTTTTAATCCAAACAAAATGTAGTATTTTTTTGTATCAAATAGGCCTAGGTTCAGGGTCCAGTTATTAGATTGCTTATAAAAAGGCATAAATATAAACAAACTTTTTTCAAGAATAGTATTACATTACTATGATTTGTTTATACAGCACAAATCATCTAATTTTCCTTCTCACTAAAAGCATTGCTGAAAATGACCGGAATCGGATCGCAGTCGTAAAGCATATGTTCAAAACCCAAAATTGGTTATATTCACTACAATTCACACTTTATTTATAATCCACCAAAGTAGAAGATAAACCACAGTATGAAAATGTATCTGTGGGTGGCATAGCATTGCCTATTCATCCTCACACTAGCCTATGAGTGTGCAATAATGAGATGAAGCTGGCGCGGAGGGATACAGTGTAAACGAGGCCAGAGCGCAGCGGCGGCGCAGCACTACACTCAATCAGAGAGAGGAGCAGATCCTGCCTTTAAAACACAAACAGCTTTCTGCTGCTGATTTCACACACATTTATCAGACGGGCCTTGTTTAAGGATGGTAAGTACAGCCTGATGTTTATGTTGGTTTTTCTTCTTAGCTAACGGTTTGGCCACTTTAGCATCCTATCGGACAGCTAATAATGATTGTACCAATTATTTAAGCTTTATTTTACCGTTTGTGATGTCAAACGCTTAAAGATTGCGTAAGGTTTAGTAAAAGTGAAAATGTGTCGCAACACATCGATGTTTTATTTAAACAAACAGCTAATTAGCCAGTTAGCGCTATCCAACAGATGCACATCAACATGTGTTGTGTAAATTAAAGGAAAAGCATGTACGATTCATTATGAATGAATCTAAAATAGATTTTAGAAATTGATAAATTCGACTAGTTACGTTGCAATTGAACGCGCTCCGGCTATTGCTCTCGCGCCAGCTGAAGTCTGTCAATCACACGCGCACCAGTTTCTGTATTAGGTTTCTTGAATATTCTTTAATGCAAACTAGCCGTTTTTAGTCACAAGTGGTTGCAAATGCATGCTTAGCATTACATTACAAATATGCATGATGTAAATTCACAGCTTTTGAGTGTCTCTCGGATGCATATTACTATTGCAACGCATCATGCGTGTTGCCTTCACGCAGTGTTTCTGCTCATCTCGGTGTGTGAACAGTGACTGGCTGCTAATTTTACATGGGCTGAGCTCATTGCCTTTAACAGAAGGATAAGGGTGGGCGTGGTGGTGTAAAAATAACCATAAGCAAAGCATATGCGCTCAAGTTCTTCATTTCTGGAAGAATCTGCCGCTTAGCTTGCTTTGCCTCCATGTATTTGCTTTGCATGCACGTTCACAAAGTTTGCAAACGTCCTGCGGATATGAGACTGTCTCTCTGTTGCATTTGCATGGGCCAAAGTTGCAACATGTAGGGTAGCTGTTAAGCACCGGTTGTTAAAAAAAAATGTGATTCCGCATCACCCAACCCCAAGATGATCATATAGCTGTATAAGGCATAAATATGAATGGAGTGGACAGTGAGGTTGCATATTGCAGCAGGCTGAACTGCAGTGACGGATCCCGGTTGTCCCCCTCCCCCCTTTCCCCCTGCATTGAACCAAATGAAAGCTGGTGCAGCAACACGATGACACTGGATCTGCAGTGCAGACGCCCGCTCGCGCGCATCTAATTGGAATGCAACCCTTGTTGCATGACAAACATTTGTCCGCTCATGCTCCGCTTAATCCACAGTAATTGCTGCAGTCATTGAAATGAGGTAACGGGCTTGAGAAGCATAGCGCAGAATATGTTAGCCGGAAGCCCACCTGCATCCAAACCAGGCGTTTAGCCATCCGTGTGCGTCTGGTCCTGGAGGGCATCTGTGCACCTGATGTCTGATGCAGGCCCGGCGTTACGTTGCATTATAGCCTAAAGTTTGAGTAATATAGTTCTTCTCCTCTTTCTAGGAGAAGCATTGTTTGCATGGGGCTCGAGTCACTCAAGATTGTTTTTTCAGTAAGATTAAGCGGGTTTCGCTTAAATGAGCAGTGATATGATCAAGAAAAGTTTTTTTTTTTTTTTTTTTTTAACTAGATTTAAAAAATACGTGTCAGGTTTTGCACACTGTTCATTTGGTTTGGGTAAAAAAAAAAATTATTCAGTTTAATAAAATGTCAAGTGGTATAACCAAACAAAGTTATTTGAACATTTTCCTTTAACTTTGAATGCGAGTCTACACAAAATGTTAACGTTTCAAATATATGCTACCATTCAGAAGTTTGGGATTTGAGAAATATAATAAATGCTGTTATTTTAGAATATCAAAGAATCTTGGGAAAGAAAATGAATCATGCTTTTCACAAAAATATTATGCAGCACAACTGTTTTCAACATTGATAATAAGAAATGTTTCTTGAGCAGCAAATCAGCATTTCTGATGGATCATGTGACACTGAAGAGTAATGATGTTGAAAATTCAGCTTTGCATCACAGGAATAAATTACATTTTAAAATGTATTCAAAAAAGTATTTTTATATATTTCTTTATTGTATTTTTGATCAAATAAATGATGCCTTGTTGAGCATAAGAGACGTTTCAAAACAAAGATATTTCAAAAAAGTTTTTAATTCAGCAAATATCAATAAATATGAATTTTTTTTTTTTTTAGAAGTCTGACACATGGTTGTTTTCAAAATCTCCTCCATACCCTCATTTGCTATTTTCTATTTCCACGAGTAAGCGAATTTGCACACTGAGGCCCTGTTTCACAGACGGCTTCGACTAAGCCAGTATTAGGCCATAGTTCAATTACGACATTTAAGTACTTTTTTTATAAATATGCTTAGGAAAAAAACATTACTGGTGTGCATCTTTCTTGAGACAAACCACAGGGACTGATATATTTTAAGATCAGTCATTGCAAGTTTCTTTCAGTTGAAACAGCTCAGACTTGCATTTTAGGCTAGGACTACAATTACAGCCTTGTCTGTGAAACCGGGGGTGAGTGTACCAGAGGGGCTACCACTTTCACATTGTGCTTGCCGTTTAATATTAATTATAAAACTTTACAGGCTGCCACCTCCAGTAGTAATAAAAACTGGAAACTAGCATTGTATAAACCTCCATTAAACCATTTAATAATCAAATAAATGTATACCTGTATGATTTTCTGCTATACTCAAATCGGACAAAAGTTTTGGAAAATAGATGGATGGATGATTCAGCTGCAGTCGCCATCTTCTGGCCAAGCGTGGCACGACCCTCACAATGCATTATGGGTAAATAGGGTGATTTTTGGATACAGCCCTTGACATTTTATGGCCTGCCTTAATCTTGCCTTGTTTTATAATAAGGCCAAATTATCTGATATTTTAAGATACACATTGACTTTGACACACAGTCACGAGGGTCTGCAGAGGCCTAATCTATAATATCATTTTTTTGTGGGCATGTTGTTTGAACCATGACTTTGTTGGTCGCACCACATGACTTTTAGACAAGTTTATATATATATATATATATATGCGCATATATGCATATGCATGCGCAATAGCTGTAATTTATACACAGGCACACATCTTGTTTTGCTGTGCCCTCCTGTTATTAAGATTACCATTTATATCAGTCATCTTCTCATCTCACAAATGGTGAGCCAAATGTGTTAAAGCTAAAGTCATTGCCTCGAATGTGGATGAGTCAGATCCATGTCCGCTGTTTCCTTAAGGATCATTTTACACCCTGTCCATTTTAAGCTCCAAGCTTTATGAATCACCCGCCTTTGAATACAAGCGTGCGTGTTCTGCTGCCTCCTCTCAGAAAAGACACGGCTGAATCACACCGAGTGAATCACGTGCACAGATGAATCCTCTCCTCTTTAATAATTGAATAATGAACTCCGTGTCAGAGCGAAGTGCAATCATTTTAAGTGTGTCGCATTCATGACCCCCTAAGTGGCACTGTCTAAATATAACTGCCGTGGATATTTTTGAAGAAGTATTTTTATGCATGTCCTTCATTATACTCATTTAGTCAGAGGTGTGTGTGAGAGCACTGCAAAACTGGAGCTTTTTTGATAGCGATGTTGCACTGAGCTGATTGACTTCCTTTTTTTTTTTTTTTTTTTTTTTTCCATTATAGGCAGATCAGCTGACCGAGGAACAGATCGCTGGTGAGTGAACTCTGACAGTCAGCTTCAAAAAGGCCACTAAAGCTGTCTTGCACATTACAACATCAGTGCACAGACATACATGCACCATATTGCAACCTCAAGAACAAGTTAAGGCTCAAAGCAACCTCACTAAGTATGGGCTGACAGACTAATTCACTGCCCCTCATATTTCTTGAGATTCACTGAAAAATTGTCTAGTACCATGGTTCTTGTCCAAAGGGCCAGGACCCACTAGGGGATTTTAGCGCACTTCCAAGGCGGCCGCAGTATGACTTAAAATTATTTTTAAAAAAGTGGATTTTGAAAATATATAAACTGACATTCTATTTGTTTTTTGTTTTCCCTTAGCAAGTGTAATTTGTATTTTAATTCTGGATATATGAGAGAATTTTAAAAGTGTGATAATATCTTGGCCTAAATGGGGGGGGGGGACAAGACGGTGGTTGTGATTGGCACACTACCATGCTATTTTCACACTTTGTAGTGTACTTTTGGTAGTATGCAAATTTTCTTTATACACTGAATATCCAGATGACCTACTTCGCAAAATTTGAGAAGGTTAAGCCCGAAGTATACTTCGTTTTTTTTTTTTTTTTCTCACATTTGCGAGGGTGCACACACTGCCCGATTTTTGTTGTTTAGTTTAAAAAAAGTACAAAGATATTTTTATTTGCCATAACTTCTGGAGACAAATAGTGCAGACAGTGGACAAAGATGAAAATTGCTGGAGTGCATATGTCGACAGCTTGCGTCAAATTGAGAATACTTTGAAAGGATATGCGTTCAACTGGATATATACACTAGAGTACGTATACTTCGAGCTTTAGGGTTAGTATGTGGGTTTGTGCTCTACAGTAGAGGCTGACAATTTTTTGGGAATCCCGCAGGGTGGGGAAACAAAATCGCTACGAATCACGTGATTGGGACGGGACAGGAAAAAATGTCAGCGGGAGTGAGCGGGACCGGGAATAGTAATGATACCCAACTTTATACACACACATACCTTTTATATAAATAAACTGTATATTTTAATTCTGAACTCCATTCTAGTTGCCCTGTCTCTTTATGTTCTCCTCCTGTTTGCTTTGGTTAAGTGAATGACGCAGTCCGTGACGGACAGATTGTTAATGGCTGGTATATGTGGTAACTGGTAATACACTCGGGCAGGACGTCCGAACGCTCCTCTATCATTCATCGACCTCAAATATGGTTTTTCTTCTGAAAGATGTATATAGTAGCAACTTTACATGGCTGCTCAATATGATGTTAACCTAGAGAAATGTGTGCTATTGAAGTGTTTGTGTGGAGAGCGGAAGCTCAATAGCGCGCTCGCTGCAGGACAGGCGCCGATGAGCTCACTTGCTCTTAAAATCTCTGTAATTTTTGGTCATACAGATAAAATTAGCCTAATACATCTTTTGATGTATTAGGTCTCTGTGAACTTGAGAGAGACACTTTGAAACTCCGTCTTTGAAAATATCTATAGAGAGAAATGTCTACTTTCAAAAAAAAAAAAAAAAAAATTCAAATATAAAACGCATGGATGATTTACATGAAATTTAATGTGTGCAATGCGCAACGTGCAAAACTGGCTTTGTTCAATATAACAAACTACATTTTGTGTTTTTATTCAAGGTGGGCATGCTGTGATCTGTGCTATATTTTTACTGTTACTGACAGATTTTGGCAAAAAAACAACATTATGGGAGTCATTCTTCCGGGAGTGGAACGGGACGAGATTTTCCCCCAGTTTTTTTGTGGGATTGGGACGGGACGAGATTTTTTTTGGGATTGGGACGGGAGAGGTTTGAAATCCACTCCCGTGTCACCCTCTACTCTACAGTGCAATGCACTGTGGTCTTGACTTATCATTTCCAGTTAATTAGTCATACAAGAAGTAATATCAACTGCACTTTTTTTTTTTTTATTAAACGATTAATCGTTTGACGGCACTAATGAAAACTAGGCATGTAACGATTCACTCGAGTCACGATGCGATACAATTCGTATTTCACAATACGATTTTCTTTTAACAAATTGAGATTTAAGAAGAATTATACATGATAATGTGTCCTTTTATCATGTCTCAGACAAAATGCTGTACATTTCTTTGTGAAATTTAAATGTCAAACAAAATTAAACTGAAATTGAAACCAACCACAAATCAAATAAATAAAACGCATAAAAGTAATCTCTTCATAGAAACAAACTAAAGCTTTGTGCATTTTAAAAGTGCTCTTTGCATTTAAAATGAGGCAACTACTGCATTTTAATCACGATCCGAACAAAGCTGCTGCTTGCATCACGAGCAGTTTATAATTTAAATTGCATTGCACAATTCTAAAGTTTGAAGCAAAAACAGAATGATTTGACTTTAGCTTTGTGAAACTGTATTGCATAAAATATCTGAACAAAACAAACCGTATATGGGCTTCATGAGAATGAAGATAGTTCCCCTCAGAGATTCCTTCATATAAACCCCCTCTCCCAAATGTTTCCCAAATTAAATTAACATCTCAGCTGACTTCATCTCAAAATCATCACACATTTTTATCAATTTTCAACTGGCTCGGAGTGCATCGTGACATCCCTAATAAAAACTGTAAAGTTGATATACTGCTAGTAGTATTATATTAAAAGTATTACCATACCCCGTTTTAAGAGTTGCTTAGACTTCAAAAAAGTTGATGTACTTGCATATTTGTAATTCAAAACAGAGTTCAAGGAGGCGTTCTCACTCTTTGACAAAGATGGCGATGGCACCATTACCACCAAAGAGCTGGGCACAGTGATGCGCTCATTGGGTCAGAACCCCACTGAGGCTGAGCTCCAGGATATGATCAACGAGGTAGATGCTGATGGTAAGATCACAAACAATTATAACTTTCCACAGTCCTGCTGTCTTTTCTGTTTGATACTACAAGTGCATTATTTTAGTCAGGTAAAGTTATGTGGCTTCTTATGTCCAATCCTGCTCAAGGAGGTCCACTATACTGCAGACTTTAGCTCCAGTCATCATTAAACACCTGGGCCAGCTAATGAGGGTTTTCTTCCTGGAGCTAACCTCTGCAGGACGCTGGCCCTCCAGGAGCAGGATTGGACACCCCCGTCCTAGATCAAGCTGGTGTTGTGTCTTTCTCAGGAGGGCAGATTAGCATTGGCGAAGATGGCCCTGTGAGTCCAAAGTGATAAGATGGTTGGTCTCATCCTCAGTCAGCATGCCCATAGAGAATCGTTCTTGGACCTCCCGATACATATTGCACATCAAAATGGCAAGAGCTGTTAGGAAGTGCATTCTGATTTGCTGGAAGTTACAGGCATCCTTTAAGGACCAGGGGTGTACAGGTTTATATCAGGCCAGCAGGTAACAAGGTGTTGTTTAGAAGTTGGCAGGCTTCTCTGGCAAATCTTGACACAAGCCTGCAAAAGTTGAAGCTTTGAAAGATATTGAAGTCTACTGCCTCATGCAGATGCACTGGTGGAAGTGTTTTTTTTTTACTTTTCACTTAATCTTGTGGTAAATGGCAACAACATGGTCTGTCCACAGGCAATGGAACTATAGACTTCCCAGAGTTCCTAACCATGATGGCACGGAAAATGAAGGACACGGACAGTGAAGAGGAAATCCGAGAAGCTTTCAGAGTCTTTGACAAGGTGAGGAAATGTCACCGTTCACCGCAGCTGCCATGAACTTGAAACCTGATGAAGCACTGAACTGATTCATGAAACTTAATCTTGAAGAATCTTAATGGAGGTTCAGGGTAGCTGCTTTTGAACACAAGAACACTTCTGACCCACTTCTCAGGGTCAGGTGAACCAAAACCAGCTGACATATACAAGGCTTCCTTGAAAATGATCAGTCAACTAGTCATCCAGACAACCCGCTGACTAACTGACATTGAAACTGTGTAGCTGCTGTGACGTGTTTACGAAAGAACTGCGCAGGTGTGTTTTCCAGACAGTGGGTGAGATTATTCACCATGTGGGCACAGGCTGCAGCAGGCCGTTGGCATAAGAGAGTGCTTGAAACGGCTTGAGTTGATTTTGGGTTTTCTTGATTGCTTTGAACTTGGGATGAATATTTTGTTGTCAGATATTTGAAAACAACAAATAATAAAATAAATAAAAAATAATCAATAACATATAAATGAAATCACATTTTTGTTTCGTGTGTCCTTATTCAGAAAAAGAGATGAAAGTTGACTTAAGATTCTGATATGCTTCAAGCTAAATTGACTAAAAGTTTACAAACGGGTGAAAAAAAAAAATTATATATATATATATATATATATATATATATATATATATATATATATATATATATATATATATATATATATATATATTTTTTTTTTTTTTTCAAAGAATAATAACATGCAATATTTTATAAAGAAATAACATCAAAAAAGAAAAGCAAAATAAAAAAATAAATTGCAACAAATAGGAGTTGCCAGGGGGAGGCAAGTATAAAAGTTCAAAGACACAAGATATACATACATGCACGCATGCATATCAAAATAAAATAAATAGAAATTTCACAAGCTTTCAAACTTCAAACCAGTTCTTAAAGAGATTTGTGTTTGTATAGACTGTTTCTATTATTTCATATGAAATAGCGATGCAGAGAAAAATTATGCTTAAATAGGCTATTGATGACCAAGATGGGATGAGCATTTTTTGTTAACTGCTTGAAAATTAGCATTTTCAGTATGGGTGTTAGCAATTTGCATTGTAGAGTAAAAGTATTGTCAAGTTGTTTATCACAGACCTTGTTTTATTATTCATAAAAACCCATTGGAAAACCTTGAGGTAACCAGCAGAGAATTAGTCATTATTAGTCAGGTTTTGACATCGCAACTAAAACACTCTATTCTCAGGCAATACAACTGAAACCTGTTCTAAACCTATTATAAATCTATTATTATATCACTTATATGCAGGGATAGGCAGTATTTCAAATGCATGTATTTAAAATACATATTTGAAATACAAAATACTATTTTGTATTTAAATGCTTTTAATCTTAGTATTTTGTATTTTCAAAACGCATAAAATAATTTTGGCAATCAACCTCTTTGTTAGACTGCTGATTTCCTGTATCAACTAGCTCAAACATGCCACTTTCATTCATGTGAGCTGCAGCTGTGTGACTCCATCTGGAATTGGGTAATTAAATTTTCTGGATTCCTGTAAGGAAACAAGGGGTTATACTGCCTACGTGTGCTATCAAGATTTCTTATTTCCAATGTCATAAGTCCTGATTACAATCATGTCGGATTCAAGTGCTTTGCTGTTGGAAAGAATAGGAATAGTGGAGGACGCCAGGTTTCCTGGGAAAATCTTATTGAAGTCGTAGATATTTAAGATTTAATTTTTGAATAAAATGTAGCATCCCATTTGTTGACAACTATATCATCATTCACAGTGCTATCTTTACAGTTAGCTTGTTGATTCTGGATTTTCAGTTAAGTACATGCTGTGTATAAAACCATACAAAATGCTCAATGATTATTGCACTACTATGTGCATGACTTTAACATTAAAACAAGGTGATCTTTCTTTTGTGGGAAAAAAGCATACTTGTCTCAGCAGGTAAGAAAAAAGAAATACTAGCAAGGGGAACATAGCATTAGCACTAATCAGTCTTGTTGGGTTTTTTTTTTTTTTGGTCCGATTTCGGTTTTGCCAACTAGTCAAATGTGTTCATTAAACTTTAATTATTACCTACTTCCTATGGTGATATGACAGTATAAATGTCAACAATGATATAAACTGTAAATTGATTGAACTTTTTCTATATCATTTACAGTGGTGTGAAAGTGTTGGCTCCCTTCCGGATTTTTTTTTTTTTTTTTGCATGTTTGTCACACTTAATGTTTCAGATCATCAAACAAATTTAAATATTAATCAAAGATAACACAAATACAACATGCAATTTTTAAATGAAGGGTTTTTTTATGAAGTGAAAACAAAAACCAAACCCACATGGCCCTGTGTGAAAGTGTTAAACCACAGTTATGTTTTAACAGGGGGGGGGTTAATCACATCTGAGTTCAGTTTCTCTAGGCACACCCAGGCCTGATTACTGCTACACCTGTTCGCAATCAAGAAATCACTTAAATAGGACCTGCCCGACAAAGTGAAGTAGACCAAAAGATCCTCAAAAGCTACACATCATGTTGAGATCCAAAGAAATTCAGGAACAAATGAGAAAGTGATTGAGATCTATCAGTCTGGAAAAGGTTATAAAGCCATTTCTAAAGCTTTGGGACTCCAGCGAACCACAGTGAGAGCCATTATCCACAAATGGCGAAAACATGGAACAGTGGTGAACCTTCCCAGGAGTGGCCGGCCGACCAAAATTACCCCAAGAGCGCAGCGACGACTCATCCAAGAGGTCACAAAAGACCCCACAACAACATCAAAAGAACTGCAGGCCTCAGTTAAGGTCAGTGTTCATGACTCCACCATAAGAAAGAGACTGGGCAAAAATGGCCTACATGACAGAGTTCCAAGACGAAAACTGCTGCTGAGCAAAAATAACAAAGGCTCGTCTCTTTCTGTTTTTGCCAGAAAACATCTTGATGATCCCCAAGACTTTGGGGAAAATACTCTGTGGACTTTTTGGAAGGTGTGTGCCCCATTACATCTGGCATAAAAGTAACCCAGCATTTCAGAAAAAGAACATCATACCAACAGTAAAATATGGTGATATGGTCTGGGGCTGTTTTGCTGCTTCAGGACCTGGAAGACTTGCTGTGATAAATGGAACCATGAATTCAGCTGTCTACCAAAAAATCCTGAAGGACAATATCCGGCCATCTGTTCGTGACCTCAAGCTGAAGCGAACTTGGGTTCTGCAGCAGGACAATGATCCAAAACACACCCGCAAATCCACCTCTGAATGGCTGAAGAAAAACAAAATGAAGACTTTGGAGTGGCCTGACCTGAATCCTATTGAGATGCTGTGGCATGACCTCAAAAAGGCGGTTCATGCTCAAACCCTCCAATGTGGCTGAATTACAACAATTCTACCAAGATGAGTGGGCCAAAATTCCTCCACAGTGCTGTAACAGACTCATTGCAAGTTATCGCAAATGCTTGATTGCAGTTGTTGCTGCTAAGGGTGGCCCAACCAGTTATTAGGTTTAGGGGGCAAGCACTTTTTCACACAGGGCCATATGGGTTTGGATTTTGTTTTACCTTCATAATAAAAAAAACTTCATTCAAAAACTGCATGTTGTTTACTTGTTATCTTTGATTAATATTTAAATTAGTTTGATCTGAAACATTAAAGTGTGACAAACATGCAAAAAATAAATCAGGAAGGGGGCCAACACTTTTTCACACCACTGTATATATCGTCGTGGTATGCAAATATATCGGTGGAGCTTCTAGTGGGCAGGAGCTATTGACACGTGAGAGCGAGAAAGAAACATGGATAAATGGGCAATAAGCAGCTTTCTGTGTGTGTACCCCAGAACAAAGATAACTATAATGTTAATAATAATAAAAAAAATTAATTGGGTATACTCTCACTAGGCACAGCTGCCTTGTACTAAAGTTCAAGCGTGATTGTCCTTTCGCTAACAGACAGATATCGCAGGATTACAACCCAAATTCAGAAAATGTTGGGATGTTTTTTTACATGTGAATAAAATTAAAACTAAGACTTTCAAATCACGAGCCAATATTTTATTCACAATTGAACATAGAGAACATAAATGTTTAAATGGAGAAATTTTACACTTATCCACTAAATGAGTTCATTTCAAATTTGATGCCTGCAACAGGTCTCAAAAAAGTTGGCACGGGGGCAACAAAGGGCTGAAAAAGCAAGACATTTTGAAAAGATTCAGCTGGGAGAATATCTAGCAACTAATTAAGTTAATTGACATCAGGTCTGTAATGATTAGCTATAAAAGGGATGTCTTAGAGAGGCAGAGTCTCTCAGAAGTAAAGATGAGCAGAGGCTCTCCAAGATGAGATTTGCAAAGCCTTTACAAACAACTTTCCTCAATGTCAAATTGCAAAGTATTCCACAATCCTTTTACACACTCTCTCACAGATTGGAGAGCCTCTGCTCATCTTTACTTCTGAGAGACTATGCCTCTCTAAGACATCCCTTTTATAGCTAATCATTACAGACCTGATGTCAATTAACTTAATTAGTTGCTAGATATTCTCCCAGCTGAATCTTTTCAAAATGTCTTGCTTTTTCAGCCCTTTGTTGCCCCCGTCCCAACTATTTTGAGACCTGTAGCAGGCATCAAATTTGAAATGAGCTCATTTTGTGCATAAAATTGTAATATTTCTCAGTTTAAACATTTGTTATGTTATCTGTTATATTGTGAATAAAATATTGGCTCGTGTGATTTTGAAATTCTTTGTTTTCATTTTATTCAAATTTAAAAAAAGTCAGCTGAACTACAGTACCTGTTCATAAATAAGATGAGAACCAGACCCATTGTAAATCTAAATGTACTCAAATTCAATTAATTGAAAAGTGTGATATCCAAGTAGTTATCAAGATTTTTGCTGTCACAATGATAACAATAGCGCATACAAAAATAATAAATTAACTGTTCCATGCTCCGGCGTGGTTAGTGATCACACTTCATGCGTACCGCACATGAGCCACCTCTTCAAGCGGGGACAGGGCATGGTTAAACGAACCGCACTGGACACTAGTGATGCGCGGGTCGGGTATTTTTCCAACCCGCGGGTCCCGTTTTATGAAATTATTTGGCCCGCCCCAGCCCGCCCCGCACCACTGTATATATTTTTACAACCCGCCCCGCCCAGCACCCGCGTAAATATGTAAATTCCCGACCTCAATTTCTCCCGCACCTCGTCTTCCATATTCACTTTTATTTCTTTGTTTTTGTTGTGACTGGCAGCGGTAGCTGCTTGGCGCTTTCGTGACTTGTCACGTGACGTAACCTTATCAAAGAACTTAATAAAACATGAAAATAGATATTCCCAAATATTTAATATAGGCTATAGGGAATTGCACGCAACATACATGGATTTTTTTTTTTTTTTTTTTTTAATGACCCGCCCCAACCCGACCCGCGGGTTACCCGCGGGGTCCGCGGGTTACGAGACGACCCGCGCATCACTACTGGACACGGTACAGAGCAGTCACACTTGTGAAATGAACTGGACTTTGGGGGTCAATCGTGCTCAAGCACGGATCAGATCCTCTTTTGTGAGTACATCCTAAATCTAAGTGAATGGATCTAAGTACACCACAACTATAACCATAACAGCACGAAAAATTATGAATGATAAAAACATTGACAGCCAATCGGAATCATTTCTGCTTTAAAGAGCTTGAGCATTTATAGTGACAGATGACACAACTGCATTGTATACTTAGAATACCCTAATATAGTTACCTTTATAATTATCGTTCTTGGTGTAAACGGGCTGTAATAGTGTTACTTCACTGGATGTCCAATTTCAAATATATTTAGTGTATTTTCAAAATAAAAAATGCTGTATTTGTATTTAAATACACTTGTATTACACTGCACTGTGTCAGTGCATAATGTTTTACCATACTGGATCCATGAAGGATTATCAGTTACATTTCTTATTGTTTGGTGTGGAGTTTATATATTGTCTCCTGCTATGAAAATATAGAAAACAGACAACCAGTATGTCAATTTTTGATTTGTATTTATTGATTTTATTCCATTTTTTCAATGATGGTCAGTAGTGATGTATTTCCAGCAGAAACGGAACATTGAATAGAGGGCAGGGTTTTATTTTTGCACTCCTCCTCTCTGACTCTCACTCATAGCAAACTAACGGTTGGAGGGGTGTGTTTAAGGATATTTTGCCCAAGCCATCAAGCTGACGTCATCAAAAAAGGAATGCCATTGCAGAGCGGAAGTAAATGTTTAGATTTTGATTAAAGATTACCAAGACAATTTTTTTCAGTGGATTAATTTGCACTGATTATTTGTTAACATCAAGACTAGCAATGTGCGCTAGTAAAGTAAATAGTAAATTTTGATTTCATACCAACTTTAAAGATGTATTATTATTAGGGGCCAAGCACCGAAGGTGCTTAGGCACCTATTGTAATCGTTAGCGTTCTTATTCTTCTTCTTCCGTTTCTTCCGCCGAGAGTCAATGGCAGCCCATAGAACCGATTGTGGGAAAGTTGTAAAATTTGGCACACTGATAGATGATAGTGTCAATAATAACCACAGCAAATTTGGAGTCTCTAACTCAAACTCTCTAGCGCCACCACTTGTCCAAATATTCAATTTTGAAATAATAACTTTTGAACTGTAAGCCACAAAATGAAAATTATTTTTTACTCTAAATCCTTGGCCCAAGCCGAGTCGAAGTCCAAAATTCAAAAATCGTAAGGTTTAGTTTTTTCGCTATCTTCAATTGTTCGTAAAACCTACTTTGTCGAACTCATCCTAGACGATTCGTCCGATTTTCACCAAAATTTGCTCAGATCATCTACAGACCATGGCGGCAAAAAGTTATGGAATTCAAGTCTATTCGTCCAAGCGTTCTCGAATACAACTCTAACAAATTGCTTTTACGAACGCATTAATGTATCGTTACGAAACTCTGTATGCTTCTTCGGCGCCATGCCCTGAAGGGACTCAATACGTTTGGAGACAGCGCCACCTTGGGGTAAAAAGTTATAATGAAATTTCTAAAAATGCTATTAACTTTTGCTTACATTAGCCTATTGTAATAAAACTCATGTTGATAGATTCCTTGGTTCATGCCGAGAACATCGATACCAAATTTGCCATAATTGGATGAACTTCCTGTCCGCCATTTTGACTCATGTTGAAAACCTTTTTCGAACTCCTCCTAGACCGTTAGTCCGATTTTCACCAAATTTGACTCGGATCATCTTCAGATCATGCTGATAAAAAGTTATGGATTTTGTGTCGATATATGAAACGGTTTCAAATTTGTATGTGACATTGTGACCTCACACTGACCACGCCACGTCAGTTTGGTATCAGCACCACCTATTGGTCAAAAGTAATAAGCCATTCATTAATTATTAATAATGAAGTTTACAAAAATGCTAATAACTTTTGATTGCATTAGCCTATTGTAATAAAACTGGTCTCAAATTATTCCTTGGGTCATGCTGACAACACGCATATCAATCATGTCATAGTAAGTCGAAATTCCTGTCCGCCATCTTGATTTCTGTTGAAAACATACTTTTTCAATCTCCTCCTAGACCGTTGGTCCGATTTTCACCAAAATCGAATCATATCATCTTCAGACCATGCTGACAAAAAGTTGTGGATTTTGTTGATTGACAAAACCATTTTCACATACCACAACAACGAATTTGAGACATGATGCCAAAGTGACACTTGAGGCCGTATCGCTGCAATGCTTTGGTATATTGACACCATATTTTGTGTGTGCCATTGTCACCTCACACACAACACACCACATCGATTTGATAACGGTGCCACCTGTTGGTCAAAAGTGAAAAGTCATTAAATCATATTACTAGTAGCTTTAAATGATTTTTCAGCCATTTGGACTACAATAATCTTAAAATGGCTTCAATTACTCATTTCTGAAGTTGGTCTGATGCTCCGTGCTATGCTTAGCTCCTCGTTATGCCGCTGATGTGCTTGGCCCCGTCATTGCTGCTTGCAGCTATATTTTTGAAGTGGATCCTCATCTAGTGAGAAGAGCTAATATACCCATTAAAATCTAAAAATTGCCCCACATTTGTATGTGTCTGAAAACACACACCATCACTTCTCACCATCTCAACATCACGTATCCACAGTGACCGCCAGTGCGTTCAGATGTGACAGAGATTTAGGAGGGTTTCAGTGGGGAAATTGATGCTCGTGGTGGGCAAAGGGAAATCAGTCTGAGTAATTTCATTAGTGTCTGCGCAGTAGCTGACTGGTTGGTGCAGAGCCAGTAATCTTACACATCCCTGGTTTGAACAGCCTTTTGTAGGCGTGTTGGAACTGCATAGCATTTCAGCAGTTTCCAGTAGATACTGAACTGTTAAAATTTGCAATGTCCAAAAATCATGAAGCTATTGTGCATAATATTCTCTCTTCAGGATGGAAATGGCTACATCAGTGCAGCCGAACTCCGTCATGTCATGACCAACCTGGGTGAGAAGTTGACAGACGAGGAAGTAGATGAGATGATCCGAGAGGCAGATATTGATGGAGATGGTCAGGTCAACTATGAAGGTGAGCTGCTGTAGCACATTGTCATTCATTCAGGAACGTGTTTTTTTTTTTTTTGGGGAAAGCTGTATTATGTGACCAAAATGACATTAAACAAACAATTTATTTGGATGGTGAGGATAGAGGTTGTTCATTTACACTGTTGTTTAAATCAAATTTTAATTGGAGAAAGTGTTTTCATTCTTTACACCTGCATTGAATGTTCAACACATCAGTTATAGAATGTGATGGTATAATGAAATGCAGTGACAGTTCATGCGTGATATATCTAAAAATAGAAGACTTGTACCTGATAATTAGTGGTGTTTGCTAGGCAGGCATCAGACATGCAGCCTTTTTACTATTGCCATTTTGCTAATCCTATAAATCGTTACACTAAATACTCGCTAAATTGAAGAGTTTAAAAGAAATTAATACTTGAATTCAGCAAGGATGCATTGAATGTGACCGTAAAGTAATTTCTAATGTTACAGAAGATTTCAGTTTAAAATATATGGTGTTCTTTTGAGCTTTCTTTTTATCAGAGTCCTGAAACAAATGTATCATGGTTTCTAAAAAAATATTAAACTGCATTACTGTTTTCAACATTGATAATAACTTTAATATATAAATATAAAAAAAATTGAAAATATTTTTAGATGATCATTTAGAAGTACATATTTTTGATAAATTCAGCTTTGGTGAGCAAAAGTGACATCTTTCAAAACAAGGAAGAAAACGCACGTGCATTTGTGGTTTACAGGGACTCTCTATAGGCATAATGGCTTTTATACTGTACAAACTGTATTTTCTATCATCCTACACCAACCCTACACCTAAACCTTCCCCTTACAGGAAAACTACTGACAATTTTTGAATTTCATAAAACGCTGTTTTGTATTTTTTTTTTTTTTAAACCTTTTGTTTTGCAGGGACACAGGAAGTGTCCTCAAACCATGTTTACATTGTAGTACCCATGTCATTATACACGTGTCCTCATAAACTATATATATATCAACACACACACACGTTGGTTTTTTGTGAATTGTGGGGACATTCCATAGGCATAATGGTTTTTAAACTGTACACACCGTATTTTCTATCGTCCTACACCTAAACCTACTCCTTACAGGAAACTGTGTGCATTTTTACTTTCTCAAACTCATTCTGTATGATTTATAAGCCTTTTGAAATATGAGGACATGGGGTAATGTCCTCATAAGATACCTTCTCCTTGTAATACCCATGTCATTATACAAATATGTGTCCTCATGTCACAAAAATGCACACACACTACGGGTGTGCGATATATATCATCTGCGATAATATCATAATTGTTGTTTTAATGTGTGATTTGACTAAGTATTTTGCAAAAAAATTTCAAAACACCCCTAGAGAGTGCACGCTTGCATTACGTGAAGTCTAGTAAAATGAAATTAGAATGATCACAAAATTCAAGATATGGGGCCAAATGTATATTTATAACATTTCATATAGTTTTTTTTTTTTTTTTTTTTTACACAACAGTTCAAAATACAAGAAGTTAATTAAGAGACTTATGTTTTAGACACCATATTGCCTGTTTTTGCTCTATTTCGACAACAAAAATGATTCCAAACGCATCCACAACGCTGTTTTGCATCTTTGAGCAACATGACCGTGTTTCGTTCCTGAATGAATCAACTGTTTAAATGATTCGGTTCAATCACAATGACTCCCTAAAGGCCCCGAAATACTTCAGAAGAAATTGAAGAATGAGCTGATATGACGTCATTTCGAACAAAATCAGGCCGAAACGAAGTTAATTTTGGCAGTTCGAAACAGCTCACCAAAGCGAACTTTCTGGGGGAGTTTGTTTCGGCTACTAAACACCTTTGAGCTACCATTGGTCCGTGGCGGTTACACAATCGGTGGGTGTGTTCTGGAGCTCCACCTTCTTTGACGCTCAATTGTTTTTTTTGTTTTTTTTTCCGGTTTGTTTCTCATTCAACAAAGGTCAGTCAGGAGAAGAACAACATCTCCAAGTCACTAGCAACATAAATACACTGTGTCGAATAACTGAACTGCCACACCTGTACGATCGCTCGCGGAGAGACTTTAAAGGTTCAGAGAAACTAAACTTGCGTTGACGACCCGGAACGTAGAGAAACATCAGATGCAAGTTTTCCAAAGCCTTGAAAAGAATGAAATGAAAGAGTAAAGATATAAGGTAGCAAGTACCAAATACATGTGTTTCAAGTAAATGTTCCACCATGCTGCTGCTGTTCTTTCAATAAGCCAATTTAAAAGGTATATAATAAATGAAATGCCAAAAGAACATACAATAATAAACCTTTGTTTTTATCAAATTATGACACCACATAAAACGTGTAATTTATCCAGTTTAATAAAAGACCTAGCTACACATCATTGCGTCATTACAGTCCATTGCATTGGATTGTAAAACCTGACATTTTTGACATTGTGTAAAAAAAAAAAAAAAAAATTAAAATGGTAAATATTTATCTGAAAGTGTAACAATGCAAACAGGTATTCTGTAAGGGAGAGGTTTAGGGTTAGGTTAGAAAATATAATTTGGTCAGTATAAAAGTAATAGAAGTCTGTGTAAAGTCCCCACAATTCACAGAAACACATACACACAAATGTAAATTATATAATTGAATTTTCATTTTGCACTAAATGTTGCACACATGTATGGGAAAATGTAAATATGGAAATGCATTGCCATTTTGCATATTAAATTTCAAAACGAACTTTGCTACCCATTTGCTTCTATACACACACACACACACACACACACACGCAAATTGTTACATAATAAAACGGTCCTTAAATAACAGTTAGAAAATGTTTGGCATAACGTTGGTTCCAGCACTTTCCAAAATTAGTCATGGTCAAAAATATTGGCACCCTTGGTAAATATGATCAGAGAAGTCAGTGAAAATGAATCTGCATTGTTAATCCTTTTGATCTTTTATTTAAAAAATTCACAAATCTAAAAATCTTTCATTGGATAATAAGAATTTATGGGGGGAAATATCATTATGAAATAAATGTATTCTCTTATACACATTGGCCAGAATTAACGGCACCCTTTTATTCAATACTTTTTGAAACCTCCATTTGCCAGTTTAACAGCTGTAAATTTTCTCCTATGTCTGATGAGGTTAGAGAACACCTGACAAGAGATCAGAGACCATTCCTTCATCCAGAATCACTCCAAGTCCTTCAGGTTCCCAGCTCCATGTTGGTGCTTCTTCTCTTCAGTTCACCTCACTCATTTTCTACAGAGTTCAGGTCAGAGGACTGGGATGGCCATAGCAGAAGCTTGGTTTTGTGCTCAGTGGCCCATTTTTGTTGTTTTTGAGGTTTGTGTTTGGATTATTGTACGGTTGGAAGATCCAAACATGGCCCATTATAAGATTTCTAACAGAGTCAGTCACTTACTGATTTTTTTTTATCTGTTGGTATTTGATAGAATCCATGATGCCATGTGTCTAAATGAGATGTCCAGGACCTCCAGCAGAAATATAGACCCACAACATCAAAAATACAGCAGTATACTTCATTGTACACATGGGGTACTTTTTATCCCTGTGTTCACCAAACCCATCTTGAGTGTTTGCTAAAAAGCTTTCATCTGACCATAGAAGCCAGTCCCATTTGAAGTTCCAGTCGTGTCTGATAACTGAATATGCTGGAGTTTGTTTTTGGATGAGCTAGGAGAATTTGTTTTTAAGGTTTTCTGACCCCGAGACCAAACTATTTTCTGCAATTCTCCAGCTGTGGTCCTTGAAGAGTCTTTAGCCACTCAAACTCTCCTCCTCACCGTGCATTAGATCGATAGAGACATCCTCTTTCAGGCAGTTTCGTAAGAATTTATGTTGATTGGAAATTCTTAATTATTGCCCTGTTGGTGGAAATAGGATTTTTCACTGCTCTATCTCTTTTCTTAAAGCCACTTCACTAATTTGTGAAGCTCAATTATCTTTTGCTGCACATCAGAAATATATTCTTTGGTTTTTCTCATTGTGATGGATGATTAAGGGGATTTGGGCTTTGTTTTCCCTCCTATTTATATTTCTGTGAAGTCATGGCTGGATAATTTAATGTTCATAATCACGCTAGAGCGCTCAAAATTGTGAATGGGAATATACTTCAGAGATATTTTACTTATAAGAATTTCTAGGGGTGCCAATAATTGTGTCCAATGTGTGTTTAAGAAAAACATTTTTCATAATGATATTTCCCCCCTTTTTAAATTCTTATTGTCCAATGAAAGGTTAGATTTTTTTTTTTTTTTTTTTTTTTAATTAAAAGAACAAAAGAATTAACAATGCAGATTAATTTCCACAGCCGCCTTTGGCCATATTTACCAAGGGTGCCGATATTTTGGGCCATGACTGTATTTCATAATAGGCCTTAAGATTATTTGAGACTATCTTTTTTTTTTTTTTTAAACATTGGTCTGTCAGGAATCATCATTCGATTACTATTATCTGTTTTTCTGTCTTCACAGAGTTTGTCCAGATGATGACTGCAAAGTGAAGGATTGTCATATCCTATATCTTTCTCTCTTACATTGCTTGTCCTACTAAGATCACTCTTTAAAAAGAAAAAAATCTAAAGTTTACTTCAGAGAGTATTGGAATTTCAAATTCTGTGATCTCTTACAAAAAAAAATCTAATCAAATTTCAAAGTCAATTTGTGAAAATTACTAGCAGAATTGTCCCAGCAGAAGTGAATGGACCAAGCATAACTGCATGAGCCCTTTTGGAGCAAACGTCTCCAGACCTGACAAAAATTGAGGACAGGACGTCACTTTAGTCGCACACGAGTTGAAGTCCATGCCTAATATGGCAGTGTTAAAATGCAGAGAACATCTCCTTTCACGAGTGTTCATCACTGGAAAAATAAGAGTAAATTAAAATAATATATTAATAATTATAATAATGCTAAAACATTGTGGTAAATAGTCCAGGGTCACAGTGCTGCCTTCAATACAAACTGAGCAAAAACAACTGCGTGTGACCCCTGTGGTGAAGTCATGCTTTTGCGTATTGCCTTCTCCTGTTTAAGACTCCAAACACAACAAAAACTGGATGTTTATGAAGACGTACATATTGTAAAAACCCGACGTCATGCTCATACTCTGTATAACTGCGGTTTAATGGCGGCGTACGACTTGAAGAGTGTCTTTATGGGCTATAAGGCATGTACTTGGAGCCAGTGGTTTCTGTCAGCTGGTTTAAACCTTTGTTAATGTGGGTTTTGTCTCTGATGACTTCAAACATTGTGGGAGCGTGGAGATGCAAAGTATGTATAGCAGAATCGAAATGACAGAGGAACGCAAATAGCATAACTGTAAAATATATAGTTACATAGGTAATCATAATGCTATCAGTGTTATGCTTTATAAATGTACTGTTCTCCAATATTAACGTCTGGTAAAACTTTGCATTGCCTATTGTTATTCTAGTTAGGTCTGTGACTTTTGTTTGATCCATGCTCTTGAAATGTGCCATAATACTCGTAAGCCTCAACTTTCTTGCAAGAGATCTTGTAGTCTATTAAGAAATATGTTATCAGTCTATTATATACACACACATATCTATATTTGCACTTTGGTGCAGAGTATACATTCAACCACAGAAGAGGAACCTGCTGCTGATGCTTTACGGCTCATTTGTCTCTCGCTCTCGTGGGTTTGTCAGAACCTCTTGTTGTCAAGTGCTCCAAATTTCATTTGCGCTCTGCTTGCAAGATGAATGATTAAAGGTGAAACTGTCAATTGTTGGTTATTTTGAGATGGCGAAACGACAGTGTATCGGATTATGTTGCTAGTAAGACTATGAAGGGCTTGTTATTGGTCTAATAATTTTTTTTTTTTTATTCTAGCTGAAACGTATTACTCCTCTGGAAGAGCATTGCATAGCATATCTCACTCTGTTCTCGAGTGTTTGGACAGTTTTGCGTTGGCAGGGTTTGAAATTGAGTGACCAGACTGGGAATACTCAATATGTGAAATCTGTACGGATAATATGTGAAATATGTATCAGTGTTTTCCAATAAAAATAAATGTATATGTTTATGCATACACTTCTGTGTTTGCCGTTCATGTTGTCATATGCAACTGTGACTTGTTTGGTTTTGTCATCAGCTCCAAGCTAATCTGCTCGCTCTCCTGAGAGGTCTCCAGCTGACTCTGAACTATATTTGGGAACTCGTAAAATTGTGCTGGATGGAGCTGTAATCTGGGGTTAAATAGGGACATGCCTTCTTTTCTCTTTTGCACAAGACGTCCAATACAGAGTGATTTGCCTTTTTCATTATGTGCTGTCATGAGTTCGCGGAGAAGAATTTAAAAGGACTTTTGCTATTTTAAGATGCAAATTCATTGTAAATGCATATTAGAAGTTTAACAATTTACAAAGCAAGACGTCACAAGACCTACATATGAAACGCAGGTGAATCGTTAATGAGGCCTGGGCCCTTGAACAATATTGGGGTGAAACACTAAAAAAAACGACCACAAAAAGACATCTCCTGTGGTCAACCTGAATATAAATGAGGTAGCCTAATATTAAAACTGATTTCTAGACATGAGTACTAGTTAATACAAGCTCTAAATTATATTATTTACTTTTAAAAATGAAGGTTCTTTATTGGTGCCTATGGTTTCAAGAACCTTTAACATCCATGGTTCCTTTGAACAAAAGGTTCTTCAAATGTTCTTCACTAAGGAAAAATGGCTCTTTTAAAAACCTGGTTCCAAAAATGGTTTACACTGCAGTTCAAAAACAAACTTTGGATTCTTTATTTTTAACAGTGTTGTAGATTGAGCAAATTTTTTTAAAAACCTTATTCTTAGTCCTGCTTATCTAGTAAATTACAAACTGGAAGACACGTAACTTTATTGGTTAAAAACTGGGAACCTTGAAGAACGTTCTGAAATGATTAAATTGAATTGTTTTAATTTACTCAATGCATCGAATAATGTCGACTGTAAAGGGTAGAACCACCTCACTAGATGTGATTGGGAGTGAAATACAAGCTGGACAGTTGATGGCGCCATTGTGTTACCTATTCATTATTTAATTTGCATTACTCTGTCAACATATTTACCCGAGAATTGTTAAATAAAAGCGTTTGACCATTCTGGTAGACTGAAAAAAAACAACTGAATATTCTGAATGAAGTATTATACTTTGACAGTATAATAATATAAGTTTAGGCCTAGTTCTTCATACTTACTATTTTTATTTTTTTTACTTGTCAGCGATAAGATATTTTGCAGCAGCTTAGATTGTGTTACCTGAAGTACAACAGAGATTCATAAATGTCCAGATCTACGCAGTACTGTGTAACTGCTATCTTTAGTATACACATGGTTTTAAACAACTGTGAAACTACATATGTCTTTAAGATAATGCAATACTGTGTGTTTACGACTGAACTTTGGCAACATTAGCAAATTGCAGTTAATGAGAGATGCTAGGCAAGTTCACTATCAAAGCGTAATGGAAAAATAGCAGGGATGGTTGTGTGATGTTAATCTAAAGCACTCCCACTGTGACCTGTGGAAAATGTTTGTGTTGAAGCAGACGTGTATTTATTGATCCATTGTCAAATGGAGGAGAAAATAGTCTGGTTTCTTTCTTCCTCCCTTTACAGTTCTCCTCCATCCTCCACTGCTGTCCCACTGTGTCTACTGATTAAAAATTAGGAAAGGCTTTTGTGGCCATATGTGCTCATATTAACATGTGCATTGTCCAACCTCAACCCTCTTCTCAAATTTATATTGCAACATTTGTAAGTCTACTACTGTTTTGTGATAGCAGTGATTTTGATAATTACTGGCAGAGGTCACTGAGGGCATGCATTATGTATCGCGTATCATGTGGTTACTTTATATAAGGTAAAGCATAGAAACTAAGATAACCACGGTAAAATAGTTGATCTTTCAGTGACATAAGGCTGGAATACACTACATGACTTTTTAAATCTAGCACATTTATATAAAAAAAAAAAAATTGACGTCCCACACGCAACTGGATGGATTCATAGGTTGAAGCTAAAAAATGTATCTTTGCCCATCATACACCATACAACTTTCTGTGAAATGTCAAGTCAAATCTGCAGACTGGCTCTGACGTTTGGTAACTAGTGTTGGCTCATTTAAACTCTAAACCAGGGCAAAATCTGGACAAAAGTAGTGCAAGTATATTCCAGCTATTTATTTGTGGGACATGATTACTTGATTCTGATTAGCTAAGTTGGGGAAGTCATGGCTTAATGGTTAGAGAGTCGGACTCGTGATCCAAAGGTTGTGGGTTCCAGTTTCGGGCCGGCAGGGATTGTAGGTGGGGGGAGTGAATGTCCAGCGCTCTCTCCACCCTCAATACCAGGACTGAGGTGCCCTTGAGCAAGGCACCGAACCCCCAACTGCTCCCCAGGCACCGCAGCATAAATGGCTGCCCACTGCTCCGGGTGTGTGTTCACGGTGTGTGTGTGTGTTCACTGCTGTGTGTGTGCACGTTGGATGGGATAAATGCAGAGCACGAATTCTGAGTATGTCCAAAAAAAAAAAGTTTCTGTAACTTGCAGTTTCTTCATATCACTTCACAAAATAATTTTTGAATTGTTGCAAAGTTTGAAGTTAACACCAAAGAGCCACACACAGCAAGAAAAAAAGGTGTGAAAATAGACAGCATTTCTGTGAAAACGCAGCAGCTGTATGAAAGATGATATGGGTAACTGTCAGTCTGAAAATAGCATAAAAAGTAAGGGGTGAGAATAATATAGACCTTATGTGTCAGAGAAACAAGTGTGCAGCCTTCTTTTAAACGTATGTTTTTGTGGTAGCTCTGTATATTTCTATGGAATCGCTGTTGAAGAGCTGCTGAAGTGAATTTGCTTTTTTTGCAGATTTAATGAAAGTTATCGTGAGCATTGTAACATTGGAGCATAATGTTAAAACAAACACTTTATCCATAAATCCATGCGACCTTACCTTTTTTCTCTCTGAACAAACAGTAAGACAGAACACAATGAATGCAATGCTGAAAAGGGGCAGAGCTATATAAGGTCTATAGAAATGGAGAAGTATACACGGCACAAAAATGGAAGTTCAAACACCAAATTCTAAAGATGGCTGAATTAGAACCCCAACACTGAAACCCTCTTTACATAGAAGATATATTAGGGTTCCTTGAAAGATGTTGTTCCAGTAAGTCTGGTTGAAGAATTAAAGGCAAGTAATTTGAATCAATGAAAATTGAATTTCCAATGAAAATACTCGGTTACTAAATTAAAAAATTCTGGTTCAAGTTCTGTTTAACAGTTGAGCATGTTGATATCATTGATGATGTGTGTGTGTATAATATATATATATATATATATATATATATATATATATATATATATATATATATATATATATATATATATATATATATTACTCATTGCAATAAAATACTATTTAATATATGCTCGTACCTATTTAAAAGTGTTATAGCCTGATAGATCATTTCTAGACTTACTGCTGACTGGAACAAATGTTACTTTGAGCTGGTTCTTTTTAGTGAACTTGATGAACCAGTACACCAAATCGGACTGAATCATTTAAAACAGTTTGCAGCTTGAGTCAACATTTAGCCTGTTAACTTGCTCAACAAGCTATAATTTGCTAGCTGCCCAGTCAAAACTCATTTTTGGACATGTCTGACAAGACACTATGACTTGAAATGAAGTGATATTTATTATTGCTTGGACAAAATGCAGCACGTTTCTTTGTGAAATTGAAATATAACTATAATAATATACTAACATAGCACTTGCATATTATTGCTCTTTTGTTGGTTTTTATTGCTTCAATTCTCATTTGTAAGTCGCTTTGGATAAAAGCCTCTGCTAAATAAAATGTAAATATAATGTAAATGTAAATAACAAAACTATATTGAAATTTTAAAACAAGCTCCAAATCAAGTAAGTAACACACACAAAAAAGAAATCTCTTCGTATAAACAAAATAAGGCTTTGTGCTCTTTCCATTTAAAATTAGAAGCAACCACTGCATTTTAATCATGATCCAAACAAAGATGCTGCATACATGCAACATGAGCAGTTTATAATCTAAATTAGATTGTACAATTTCGAAATGTGAAGCAAAAACAGAATGGACTGACTTCAGTTTTGTGAAACTACTGTATACATAAACAATATCTGCATGAAATAAAACAGAAGACGAGCTGAATGAGACGCAGATTCACTCTCTGCCAGCAGGTGGCCCTTTAAGCATTTCCTTGGTTTGTGCTGTAAACAAAGCAGCGCTGCACTTATGAACTTTAATATGGACTATACAGAGGCAAGATGAAAATAAAAAATACCATCTAAACTTTTCTAAAGACAGTAAGTTCCTCTCAGACATACATTCATATAAACTCCTACCCCTAATTGAATCGCGATTTGTTTAGCATCTCAACCGATTTGAATCGTCATATATATGAATCGATCTTCAACTGGCTCGCGGTTAATCGTTACATCCATATTTTCTATAGATGCTCTCGGCATGACCCAAGAAATCTATCAAGACCAGTCGCATGACAATAGGCAAAACTAATCAAAAGATATTAGCATTTTTAAAAATTTCATTATAATTATTGACCACAAGGTGGCGCTGCCACAAAACATCTTGAATACCTTTAGGGCATGGTGTCGAAGAAACATACAGTACTGCGTTTCATAACGGTACACCAATGCATTCATAAAATACACCATTTTACAACTACATTCAAAATGGCCAGTGGATGACATTGGGTATGGATTGGGTATGCTCAACTCTAAGATACTAGTCTTGTGATTTTTGGCCGATCCATTCAGAAATTATAAGCAAAAATTGTCTTTTTTTCACATCTCATGACCAATTAGATGGCACTATATACCGAAACTGCGCCGGTCATGGTCATTATAACACACACCAAGTTTGGTTTCAATATGTTAAAGCATTGCTGAGATACAGTATAGGCTCATGTCCATTTTGATGTGCTCTTTGTCAAATTTGTTTGTGCATTATTCGAGAATGGTTTAACTAATCAACTTGAATTCCATAACTTTTTGTCAGCATGGTCTAAAAATGATCAAAGTTTGGTGAAAATCAGACAAACTCTCTAGGATGACTTTGAAAAGTATGTTTTTAGAATAATTCAAAATTGCAAAAAGTCTTGACCCATAGAAATTTAAATTGCATATTTGTTCAACACAGCATGAGCTAAGGAATTAGAGGAAAGTATAACTTTATGGTTCAAAAGTTATTAGCACAAACTTGAATGAAACTAGACAAGTGGTGGCACTAGAGCGTTTGAATTAGAGACTCCAGATTTGGTGATTAATGTTCAGACTGTCTTCTATCTATCAATTTTCAGTTAAAGGCATTTCATTATTGAATTCAATGACATCTCTGAATTCAATAATGAAATGCCTTTAACTGAAAATTGAGTGTTTAATCTTATCATTATACATTACTGACACTATATCCTCCAATTTGATACTGTTAAGTGCTTTGACACAATCTGTATTATGAAAAGCGCTATATAAATAAAGGTGACTTGACTATCTGTATGCCAAATTTCTATGGGTTGCTATAGACTTCCAGAGCAGCAGCAGAAGAAGATTTACAAATATAAGCACCTTCAGTGCTTGGCCCCTAATAACAAAAAGAAATGGACTGAAATAACCAATCTTTCACTTTAAGCTTTTGTTTTGTGAAGAGTGATTTTTCCTTAACAATGGAAGAAGAGGCAAAAGCTATGAAAACAAGAGTGTTTCTTCCCGTACAGTAATATGAATCCTGCAGCAATAAAATGTACTGTATGGTTGTTGTCCACACAGGAAGTACCTACTGTAGCCAAAGCACAAGATGAAGACTTCTGGGAATCCATACTGTGCTTTCATTCCACCAAGTCTATCATTTTGGATCTAACAGCGACTAAAATGTATGGCGTTGCTAGGGAGAGAGGTACAGTGAGAATTTCCTGGTTCCCACAGTGAAATGGGAGATTAGGAGGTAGGTATATGAGTCCACCTGGGTTACAGGCCAGGGTTTGTAGATGTCTGGCCATATCCACTTAAAGGAATCAAATCTTGTAGGCTATATCTGATTCCAAGCCTTTTGAGCTCTACCATAGGACCAAGCTCCCTTCTGCTAAGTCCTTAGCAGGTAAGTCTTTTGTGGCTCAGGCTTTTGGCTGAAGGGGATAGTGTCACTGACAGCCACTGATGCGTCCGAGGGGCAACTCCGACAGTGACCCTGTGGGGTTGGTGCTTAGTGCTTGCCCCAAGTAATAGGCCTATGGCATGCACTCCCCTAGAGGGGACCACTAGAGGATGCAGTGTGAGTTCCCTTGAAAGGGAACGTCTCAGTTTACACATGTAACCATGGTTCACTGAGAGGGAATGAAACGTTCCTCTGGTGTCCTTTTATACTATGGTCGAACAGGTAGTGTCGTCATAGGTTGTCACTGGCCAATGTTATTGTCATGTTTAGACATGTGCTTCAGACACTGGTCACGCTGGAGGCATTGCCCATAGCAACTGCTAGAGGACGCAACATCTCGTTCCATCTCAGGTACCATAGATGGCGACAAGAGATGAGTGAGTCAGCAGTAAAGACTTGTATCCAATGAGACTGAAACAGGGTTGTAAACAAGTTATTTTTACTTTTAACAACACCTTGTAAAACGCAGCCAACAAATGCATTGAGCTGCGCTGTCACCTCAGCGGATATTCAAGCTAATGTTTATTGTGAATATGAGATTGAGCTAAAGAAGGAATGCTGTATGAGATGCAGGTAATCACATTTAGGTGGTCATTAATGCAAATGAATATGAACTTGAGTCATTAAAAAATATTGAACAGCTTTGAACATGGCTCATCAAATACAGATTTGGAGTAGAAATCATCTGTTTTATAATATAAAACATCAATTAAAATATCTTTAAATGAACGCTAACCATACTGATGCAACCATTCCACACTTCTTTTTTCAGAATACTTACATAAGCTAACAAAAAGGTAAACCAACTCATGTCATGCTGACCTGAAGTAATCATGTACTCTTGGAAAGGGTTAGTTAACCTTTAATAGATTTCAAATACACAAATGAGACCGTAAATTCCGACTGCTGTCACTGCTGTTGAAATGTTAACAGAGTTTGATTCATGACTCTATAAAAGGCCACACATCTGCTGTGTGCCTGACGTCAAATAGCATCTCACTTCCAATCAAACATGCAATTCTACATAATCATAAATCCCTGTTTAATGTCAGACTCATCGCTCCCTTTTTCTGTGGGAAACTGAAAATGATGCAATACTGAAAATACTGAACACAATAGGATCATGTGTGATTTTAACCTTTGGGTTAGTGGGTTAAAATCTGGTATGCATAATAATGCTGAGAATATGAGATAGATATCCAAAAATATTTGACTCATTTCAGCATTGGAATCAGTGGTTTCCACATCTGTATTCCTTTATGTGATCCTATACTTGTGCAATAAATAAAAAATAAAAATGTAATAATATTATTGCTAAAATAATACATTAAATCACATTCTTTCATCTCCGTGAACTAACAGGAAATTGTCAAATACTAAATCTGTGGCATCATGATATCATGCAAATATTATGAAGATTATGCAGCAGTCGTTATGGGGAACGAGAATATCCAACAACTGTTTTAGAGTTTGGAAAACTGCTATATCTTAGTTAGATTTTTCGGATTAATCTAAAGGCCACTGCATGGGGTATGCTGTCATTTCAGGAAATATGACATGAAAATATGACATTTGCTTTATGTACGTTTACTTGGATTTATTGCAAATGACCGACCTGTATTGTGCTGTTTTCCCACCCAAATTCAAGTTCCCTATCCTCAAACTAATCTGGCATGCATTTTTCTACACTTTAAAAGTGGTTTTTGTTGTCTTCAGTGTATTTCACTCCTAAATTGCATTGCCCAGAAACATTATGAGACTATTTAACCAGTGTTGGGTGTAATGCATTACAAGTAATACATGTATTTAAATAACTTTTTCCTTGGAAAAAGTAAGGGATTACTTGATTTTTCTGTAATTTAATTACAGTCACTTCTGATGTAATTGTTTTAAATACTCTATGGACTTTAAAACAATTCCAGTCCCACTTTATATTATGTGGCCTTAACTAATATGTGCTTACATTATCCATTTGATACAATGCACGTTTTGTTTAAATGTCTTTACATTGTACTTATATTTCTAAAAAATACTGTCATGTAATTAATTTCTATGATAACATTTATAGTTACACTTTTGACCCATTCCTTAAACACCTTACACCTTACACCTTAAACCACCCTTAAACCTACCCATACCGCCAAACCTGCCCTGGTAACACTTTATTTTAAGGTGTTCTCATTACACGTTACATGTACTTACTATTATAATGCCAACAAATTATGCATAATTACATGCAAGTAACCCTAAGCCAAACCCTAATCCTAAACCTAACCATGTAGTAAGTACATGCAGTTAATTAATATTACTCAGTACTTAAACGTATAATTACACTGTAACAAGGACACCTTAAAATAACCCCACGGTCCATAACCTTACCCGTAATCCACCTCAGTAGCAGCAAGAGTGTTTTGCGATACATGAACACAATAAGTACATTGTGCTTATTTTGATGTATATGTATGTGTGTGTGTGTATATATTATATATGTATATAATATATATGTATATATATTATAATTGTGAACAGATGTGTTCTTGAAGTTGTAGGGACTCAAATTTAGTACAATGCTTTCATGCTAGCTGTAACTGGAAAAAAGGTTAATGAATCACTGCATCCTAAAAAACTGCAATTACCATGCTTTAATTCCAGAGTTACAAATAACATACTTCCCATAATTTCTCTTATTACGTATAATCAGATTTGTTTTCTGCTACCAAGGCTCACTTTTCTGAATCTTTCGGGTGTAAGGACATGAATGTTTCTACATTTACACTTGCTTTATTAAATTGTATAATCATCCTTAACATTTGCTAACCAGTATCTTAAGTGAATTTGTCAAAACTATTCGTACGAACAGCAGAAAACAATGGATTACTGTATCTTGCTCAAAATCATTAATTCATCTTTTAAAAGTATTTGTGTCAGTCAACGTATCAAAAGGACCAGTCCTTCTGTCTCTATTCACAAACAAGATAATATCATAGTCATAATAGCCCTGTTGTGGATATAACAATGTAATCTGTCATCATTTCCTTATGTAAACTATGGCTAGTAATCTGGATTACATAATCAAATTCCCAAAAATTAAGTACTTGTATTTAGGTTAAATGAAATTTTAAAATACTCGGAATCAGACTAGGTACTTTTTTATCGATTACATGATTACATATTATTCACAATAGCAATAATTTTATTTATAATTTATTGATTCTCCCCAATTCCTTTTTTTCCATCTTTTAAATACTCATTTCTAAAATCCCAGGTGAAAACAAGTACACTTCCATAATGTACTTAAAGTGCTCTATTTATACACACTAATTTTGTACTTGATGTACTAAAAATGATCCTTTTGTACTTCTGATAAACTTAAGATCATCTAAAGATCATCATTCACACAAAGACCAGTCACTAGTCAGGTGGCTACACACATTTGACCTCTAGATTTACACATCATTTCAATTTTATGGCGTGTTTTCTCAGCATTTTAACATTGCTTCAACTACTGATGAACATTAATTTTTATTAGAATTTTCATTCAGTGTGTTATTTAATCGTGTGTTACTATGTCTTTGGAAGACTTTTAATCACATTAACATGCACAAATTCACGTTATTCTTTATTTACATGTAATGGAGGGATTTGTAAACTTGTACCCTTGAGATTTTAAGGCAATAATGTTCACTCTTCTCTGATGTTGGTTAATGGTCACATGACATGCAGTTAATGCACTTTATTGCATTTTTATATCAATAATCAACAAGATTATTGGGGAAGTCGTGGCCTAATGGTTAGAGAGTCGGACTCGTAATCCAAAGGTTGCGGGTTCGAGTCTCGGGCCGGCAGGGATTGTAGGTGGGGGGAGTGAATGTACAGCGCTCTCTCCACCCTCAATACCACGACTGAGGTGCCCTTGAGCAAGGCACCGAACCCCCAACTGCTCCCCGGGCGCCGCAGCATAAATGGCTGCTCCGGGTGTGTGTTCACGGTGTGTGTGTGTGTTCACTGCTGTGGATGGGTTAAATGCAGAGCACAAATTCTGAGTATGGGTCACCATACTTGGCCGTATATCACTTCACTCACTTTCACACGATTATACTATTTAAATCAATGTGATGAGCAATTTAGGTCCAAAGTAATCCAAAAATAATCTGACTATATGAAATGTGGAATTTAATAATAGATTGTTACTAACTACAATTTTCGTTATGTAATTTGGAATCAGTAACGGACTACAATTTGTAAGTAATTTACCCAGCTATGGTTTTTATGACAATGATTGAAAATTCACAGACCTGCAATTTTTCGGTATGGCATATATCAGTTTAAACAGTACAAATTAACACATTAAGTGTCTAAGATCTATCCATCTATACACTCATTACAGTATTGTATGTTTCTGTATAATGTATATTTACTGTATAATGTACAATGTATATGGACTACTGTAATATTTAAGCATTACAGTAAGTATACAGTATTACAGGAGTGCACATGAGGTCACAGATGTTCTCCCAGCAATGAGCTCTACTTTTTGACTCACCTCAGCCAATGTATGGTCATAATTAAGGACATTGTCCACAATTATGGCCCTTGTTTCATCAGAAATGTTCCTACGTCCTTGGCATCTTCTGCCTCTTCCTCTGTTTTGCATCACAACCTTACCTACTCTTTGTCCCCCTGTTCATTTCCTTTTTGTTCTCCTGTTCTCAGAAATTATGCTCTGTCAATATATGTTTTCCAAAGAAGCCTCATGACATTCATCTCTGAGATATTTTAGAGAACTGGATGAACATTACATAAGCAGTTGATAATGTAGGAAATGGCATACAAATGTACATAATCAGTTGCATGAATGTACTAAAGCATTGGCAATTTGTTCAAGAGAACAAGAAATTGCTTTTATGATGTGCACACACGACTAGATGAATAAGTAGTTTTGAGAATTTCAGCTGTGATCTGAGAAATGTCCCAAAGTGACTGAGAAAAATTGTAAATGTGTAATGTTACCAGGTTTGCCTGAAAGATCAGTTCGTGATTATGTAGATTACATAGTGTTATGTTTCTTAGCTCAACTTCCATTAACTTTAATTCATTGCTAGTTGATTGTAAAGTACTTAATGACATCTGAGCCGCTTCTTCAAATGAATGAGTATTAACAACAGGCCGTCTGTTGAGAGTCGTACTGGAGTGCCCATTCATTACAGAGAGGGACTGCAAACGCAGGACAGCGGCCCACATCTGTCACGCTTTATACACTAACTGAAGCGTTGCAGCATTACAATAGCCTAGATCAACAGCACAGAGCAAACATACATTTGCTCTCATAAACACACAATGCCTATGACACTCATTCACATTATGAAACCATTATGTATGCAAGTTTATTATCAACAGAGAGATTTGAAAAAAGGTTAAAGTCAGTGTGATGCAATCAAAAGTGACGCTATTTATTGTGAGCGATTCTCTGGTGCATTAGTAGGGTAAACGTACCTATTAAGCTCACGTACCCATTCAACACACTTCCATTTTTGAGATCAGATTATAAAAATAAACAAAATTATTTATTATCCTACTTGATGTCTTAACCAATTGATATGTTTGTTACTATATACCTCCTATCATTTCAAGTCAATCGGATCATTACACTCTGAGATAGACAGTTGAACATAAGGCAGATATAAAAGATTAAAAGCTATTATTTAGTTGCAGATCTCTTGGTCACAATCACAGCAGTGAGTCTGTGACCCATAGACATTACCAGACTCTTGGTCTCATCCTTTGAAATACTTCCCCCAGCCTTTAATGCAGCCACTTGTTGCTTGTTTTGGGGAGTTTCTGCCTTTACTCTCCTCTGCAGCTGGTGAAATTCATGTTCAATCGGATTTAAATCTGGAGATTGACTTGGGCAATCTAAGACTTTCCATTTCTTTGCCCTTATAAATTCCTTGACTGAACTGGCAGGGTGTTTTGGGTCATTGTCCTGATGCAATATGAAGCACTTCCAAATTAATGGGGAAGTCGTGGCCTAATGGTTAGAGAGTCGGACTCGTAATCGAAAGGTTGCGAGTTCGAGCCCCCGGCCGGCAGGAATTGTAGGTGGGGGGAGGGAATGTCCAGCGCTCTCTCCACCCTCAATACCACGACTGAGGTGCCCTTGAGCAAGGCACCGAACCCCCAACTGCTCCCCGGGCGCTGCAGCATGGCTGCCCACTGCTCCGGGTGTGTGTTCACGGTGTGTGTGTGTGTGTGCATTTGTTCACTACTCACTGCTGTGTGTGTGCACTTGGATGGGTTAAACGCAGAGCACCAATTTCGAGTATGGGTCACCATACTTGACAATACGTCACGACTTAATCTGGTGGCATTTTCTTGAATATTGGTAGGCAAGATGGTTTTGTACCCTTCCAAATTCATTCTGCTACTGTCATCATACATTAAGTCATCAGTAAAGTTGAGAGGGCCTGTTCCAGAGACAGCCATGCATGCCCATGCCATGACCCCACCACCACCATGCTTTACAGATGAGGCTGTATGCTTGGGATCATTGCAGTCCCCTTTTTTCTCCACATTTTTGCTTTCCCATCACTTAGATAAAGGTTCATCTTTGTCTCATCGATCCATAAACACAGTTCCAAAACTCTTCCGGCTCACCTTTGTGCTTTTTTGCAAACTCTAATCTTGCCTTTCTATTTTTGGTGCTGGTCAGAGGTTTGCATCTTGCTGTGTAGCATCTGTAATTCTGTGTCAAAGTCTCCTGAGGACAGTAGATTGTCAGAGCATCACCCCAGCTTTCTGGAAGTTGTTGGTGATTTTACAGACACGTCTTTTAGGATTCATTTTCACAGCTTTTATGATTTGTCTGTCATCAACTACTGTTGTTTTCTCAGCCGATCAGGTAGTTGCTGGTTGTTGTTGGTTGCTGGTGGTTTCCAAACTCTTGATTTCTCCATGCCCTTTATTTTTGCTACAGCTCTAACTGACTTCCTCTTTTCTTTTAGCATCTAAATTGCTTTATTTTCTCTCAAAGTCAGCTCCCTCATCTTCATCCTGGTTTGTGTGTCATCATCGAATGCAAGATTCAGAATACAGAAGTAATGGATATAACTGATACGACACATTCCCTGCTTTTAATATCTGAAGAATTAATGCAACAGCACCCAGCTGATCACTTAGAAAGACCTGTGAGGCAACTGCTCCAATACTTATGCTCACATCAGATAGAGGGATGAAACTCTAAAAGTGCTGAACTTCTTAGCTGGTAAAACATCTGTGTGTTGAATCACCCAATAATAAAATGTGACATTCTGTAGTTTTGTCTCATATTCATCTTTTAATCAGATTTGTAAATGTCTTGACTCCACAGCCAACAGAGCAATTTTGTCTTTACTGTTCCAATACTTTTGGATGGCACTGTATAATGAACTTAATACATGACCTAGACTATTATCATTTTAATAAATATTGCATTAAATTTATTAAAAACTGTTGTTGCTACCATTAAGCTTAGTGTGCTCTCTTTAAGCTATTTCACGAACGTCTATGTAAATACTTCATAAATAGACTTTAAATATTAACTGATGGTTGTCACTTTTAAGTTAAGTTAATCGATTTGCTATGGAATCTGTCAAATCAAATCTGCAGACTGGCTCTGATCTTTGGCAACTAGCATCAACTTCTCCAGACTGTAAATCTGTGGAAAATCGGTGCAAAAATCATGTAGTGTATTCCAGCCTTAAGAGACTATAGATAAGTTGACATCCGTTTAAAAAGAGGTTTCATAATGAGGCTAGTTTCTGTGTTCATCTCCATGAATGAAATGTTTTATTGGTTTGTTTTATTTTATTTTTGAATGTCACTTAGCTGAACGTGAACTAGTCTAGATGTTGCAATGTGCTTAAATGACACTTCACTATGAATATATAAGTGATCGACTTGAATGCTTGTTGCTTGATTTTAGTGTTGTTGTTTTTTTTGTGATTGACTTTGTACCTTTCAAAAAATATATTTTTACAATTATTCTTTAAAAATGTTCCTTAAAATAAGCAATAATTTGTAATAAAACATGATGTGAGCTTAATGGGAACAGTGGTGTGCTTAAAGGGTACAAAAATGTACCCATTAAGCACAGCCAGACTTTTTGAATTTAAAATAGAATTAAATATTTTTGTGTGAGAGATTTTTATTTTAACTTAACTTTTTGTACTGAAACCAATATCTTGTGCACTAAAAATGTCTCAATGTAGATTTTGGTGAGCTTAATAGTTACGTTTACCCTAATCGTTAATCAGAATAGCATAATTTGATCGCCCTGTGATATGATTCATGTGACATTGCTCACATTAGCTACATTTTGGCAAAATGGTCCATTGTTGTTAATCCCTTGTCTGTTTTCAATAATGAACTCGAAACGGTTTGCAAAATCTGAATGGGTAAATATTTTACCCTCACATGAAATATATGATCATGTGGAATTCTATTCAAACGACTGGATTCCATTCATGGAAATTCACAAATCAACTGTAAAACTGACTACATACAACACCACAGTTGAGCCAATTCAATTCTCTTTTTTTTTATATTTTCAGTAAAATCAATGTAATATATTTTTGTTCCATAATATTTTTTATTTTAGTTTGTATTTTGAGAGAATTTCATGGTACTAATGAATATTTATGCAATAATTATGATCAATATTTTCCTTTGAAAATAATAATAAAAAAAGATTTTGATATTACTTTTCAATTATGGCAGCATTTCATGTTAAAATAGAGACAATGCCTTTAAAAAACAATTTTGGAAGTCAGTTAGTGCCATCTGGTTGGAGTAAAAAGAGAAAAACATCTGCAATTCCATGGTTTAGCCACTAGATTCCTATATAGCTCTATATAAAATGCTTATATACTCGATAGTGGTTTTTAGGCATAAAGACTTATTTTTATTAAGTTGTTGATCTGGATATATATTTAGGCATTCTCAAAGACAACTTTTTGTAAAGGTTTAGATTTTTGTTTGAAATTTTTTGTTTGAAATGTTAGTTTTTGCATTAATTTTACTACAGTCAAACCTGAACAAAGAGCATTTTGTTACACATAACTTCAAAATTCAACAAAAAATGTAACAAAAATGAACAGGAAAGCTTTATCAGAGATTAATAAATCTGATTTCAACTTCTTATTTGAGTCTTCTGGCTCAATTTTGCCATATTGTTACAGCCACACTAGTTCATTTGTGTGTGTATAATAGTGTGTCGTGCGTGTTTGAGTGTGTGTGTGTATCTGTTTTGTACTCTTGATGTTTTAGTGTTTAACCCCTTACTTGGTGTCTGTGTTTTGACTGCATTTTTGCCCGAATTATTGATTTTATTTCATGCATTTGCAGAAACATGCTTTGTTACAGTCACACTCATTCATGGTGTCACCCCTTTATTGCTGTGCACTCTTTTTCTGCATCGTGAATGATTTGTAGATTGTACTCACAAAAAATTATTTGTATTTTCATATTTTTGCGTATTTCCCATTCATTTCCAATGGCGAAAAACACAAGTGTGACTATTTTTATTTTTACGGCCATTTAGCTTTTTGGTATCAAGTCCACAATTTTTTTGTGCTCACATAGCGACTGCCATAAAAGTCACCAAGTTTCATACCATTCCGATAAAGTAGCGCTTTTTAAAAATTTGAAACATTTATTTTTTCCAGTCTAAAATGACCGAGGACTAAGCTAATACTGTAGGATCAGTTCTGGTTTATTTGGACATTTCAGTATTGTTCATGTGTTGTGAAACCACAGAAGTGCTTCTATTGAAGGTTGTGTTTCATTTCTCTCTTAACCTCACTTCGAAATCCAAAATTGTGCAATTTATATTGTTTTATAAAATGGTATATAGATTATCCAAATTGCATGCCTGAAGAAACAGACAAAGATGCATGTTTGTTTGGACAGGGTGTTGTGTTCTTTACTACGGCGCCATTGTTTCTAGCTTGAGTCAGCACTGTATGAACAAACCCAGTGTACTGTACAACACTGTGCAAAGAAATATTAAAACACACAATATCATATCACAATAGATAGGCATCAGATTCACATCATGCATTCAGACACTGCACACATATCAAACTTGGTGAGGAAATGAATTTAAACTGCCACTCTACAGACTTTGTCAAACCTGTTACACGGTCTACATCAATGCTGTATGACCCGTTAATTATTTAGTTTAGTTAGTTAAACTTACCGATCCACCTGAACACTATACAGACTGTTAATAGGTCATTCTCAGAAAAAAACACTGTCGTTTGTGTGATAAATGTGATCATATAACAGGATACTGGAGTTATTAATATTATTTCTTAGATTTTACCATAAAACTATATGAACTTGAATGTTCCCATTCAACAATCAAATGTTTTGCTTTTATTAAAATTAAAATATGTAGTTTTCTAAAATGCTTTATATATTTTCTGAGAATATTTTCTGATTTGTCTGTTGTTTACAGAAAGAAAATATTACTAATAATATTAATATTATTAGCATTGCTAGCCAAGCTAAGGCTATTATTATGAATATTGCACTTCAACCCTGAAACATTTTCTTTGTAACAGTGCTGAAATAAAAGAAGAATTGTGGTGGTTATTACTTTTTTTCCTGTATGATTTAATTCAAGGCACAACAAAACTGAGCAATACTACAGAATATATTCAGTTATTACTGTACTGTATCACAAGTACTGTGATTAGGTTTAAAAAAGTACCACTTTTTAGTGTTTCCTGAGAATGACCTTAGTAAAGCATATAATGAAACTGTCCTTTTTGGTATGTTTTATAACAGACCAATGTACTATAGTGGCAGTTTTGGCTGCAGATAGCTTCAAACAGGGTATATAAATGTTTACAGTAATTATACACCTTACCGTAACTATTTTAAAGACAGATATCCATGTTTTTCAATGAAACATTTAGGGTGATATCAGTTGCTATGAAAGCAGACATGCATTGTTAGGATAGTTTACACTGTATACATCAGCTGAAATACATACTGTATGGTCGAATGTATATTTACACTATACATACGTCTTTCCTCTAACACCGTATAGTAATAGATATGACATGCTAAAGCATCTAGAGATAAAAGCCATCTCTTGCACGTAACATTTTGTTCCAATCAAGCTGATCGCTTGATTTCTATTTTGTTGGCTGGGAAGCCCCGCCCACAGTGCAATCTTATTGGTCCAAACTCCTGTACGACACAACTATTCATTAAAATCACACCTGGTTGTGATGCAATCTTACAGTCATTTGTTTTTGTTATTTACATTAAATTATTACAGTTAAATTAAACGAGCTATTCTTGCATACGTCTATGAAATAAGTGAAATGTAATTTTTTAATTTAAAATACCTTATCTTAAACTTTGTTTCTCACTTTGTTGAATTAATTCTGAATTGTTTTAAACTGTACATGTCGTTTAATTTTCTGAAATGTGAATTAACAACAATGAATAACTTCTGTGAAAATGTTTCTTCATGAGTTAATGCAACTGCCTTCACTGTTTGATGCTTTAACTGCTTCCTTCAGATTATGAAAACTGTATGAATATTTAATGAGACAAACAATGTGATTCGGTTGTCCTCAACTAAAAACAGCTGTAACATTCCAGCACATATTTTTTCACACCGTACACCCTTGACACTGCAGTTTGGGTTTGCATAAAAGTGTGCCGTTTTTAGAAGAATGTTAAACTTTAAAGCGTTAAAGTGATATTTGCTAAGTGTTTTCCACCCTATATCTTGGTTGCATGTCGTTATTAACTTTTGCAAATATATCCAGTGGCTCTGCTATAAATTATCAAGGCTTCCCCTTCCATTAGTCTATTACTGAGCAAGTTGGTGTTCAACTTCATCTTCTCATAGTTCATGATGTATTGGTACACTTGTGGTATGTGCCATTTCCCCAAATGGACATTGGCGGTTTTTTGTCTTTACATTCTGTTCATTTGTCAACTTTGCTTCACATCTTTGCTCAACTAATTCTGTGGTTTACATGCACGAAAGAGTCTGTTTAGTGATGGGCATCAGTTCACATATTTACAAAATATTTCCCCTCCATCGCCAATAAAGAGGAAACATCCATGCTTTTATATTTGGTTCTAAGTACCACTAGATACATTCATTCCAGGCTTCTAAGTCTCATCGTCTTGTTATATCTCATTGCACGTCATCATAAGTGCATCATTGCTCATCAAGGCCTCACTGGGGAAGGCTGCAGTAGATCTTAGTTTGGATGCTGGAGCTGTGTTTGGGATCTCCAGGCTCCATGGGGAAGGACAGGGAATTTTGAGCTGTGGCCTTCACTGAGTCTCTGGGGAAGCAGCAGCGGAAGAATGCCTGGATGTGGTGGAAGACCGCCTTACGGAAGATGATGAAGATCCAGGGGTCCAAGATGGGGTTAAATGCAGAGAAGCGGAAAGCCATTAGGTTCTGCTGATCATTCCCAACCGGGCTAATAGCGTTCACAAAGCCACAGATCTGAGGAGGAGAGAAAAAGCGATTAGAACATTGGGAGATAAACCTGGGAATAACAACCACATGATTTCAAGTGCACTTTTAACATACTATACAGTGGCATGCGAAAGTTTGGGAACCCCTTGCAGAATCTGTGAAAATGTGGATAATTTTAACAAAATAAGAGAGATCATATACAATGCATGTTATTTTTTATTTAGTGCTGTCCTGAGTAAGATATTTTCCATAAAAGATGTTTACATATAGTCCACAAGACAAAAAAATAGCTGAAATTATTAAAATAACCACATTCAAAAGTTTGGGAACCCTTGGTTCATAATACTGTGTGTGGTTACCTGGATGATCTACGACTGTTTTTTTTGTTTTGTGATGGTTGTTCATGAGTCCCTTGTTTGTTCTGAACAGTTAAACTGAGCACTGTTCTTCAGAAAAATCCTCCAGGTCCTGCAGAATCTTCAGTTTTCCAGCATCTTTTGCATATTTTAACCCTTTCCAGCAGTGACTGTATGATTTTGAGATCCACATTTTCACACTGAGGATGATTGAGGGACTCAAACACAACAATTAAAAAAGGTTCAAACATTCACTGATGCTCCTGAAGGAAACACGATGCATTAAGAGCCGGGGGTGAAAACTAAAAGTTAAATTGTACTTCATTTGTCTTCCAGGAATTTCAGCTTTTTTTGTCTTGTGGACTATATGTAAACATCTTTTATGGAAAATATCTTACTCAGGACAGTACTAAATAAAAAATAACATGCATTTTGTATGATCTCTCTTATTTTGGTAAAATTATCCACATTTTCACAGATTCTGCAAGGGGTGCCCAAACTTTCGATCCCCACTGTATCTGCATTTAAAAAAATGTATTTAGTTACCACTTGAGTGTACTAGTGTATGAAAGCTGGTTCAAGTGTGCTACAAGTGCATTTTAGTTCATATGCATGGTGTCTCAAAATAGCACAGTTGAGTACACTTAGATGATCTTAAGTTTATCTTAAGAAGTACTAAAGAATAATATTTTGTATATTAAGTACAAAATTAATGCGCAAAAATAAATCACTAAGTATATTATGGAAGTACACTTGTTTTTCACCTAGGAATAACAACCACATGATTTCAAGAAGTAGATGTAGAAAACATATTGTTTTTTTTTGTAATATGGTTTGTAGTATTTTCTGGAAGTGGTCAAAAGTACACAATTTCAAGACAAAACAAGTTTTCACTGAAACCACGAGGAATGGCACAACATCCCTGCAGAACTCTTTCTTTGAATGACTGTGTTATTATCAGTTCCACATTTCCTGCAATACATATTCAGCAGATTTGTTTTATGATTAAGGCTGTGTTCTGGAAAAACACGTCTACTGGTATAGGTCGTGAGTGTTTGGACTAAATCTTACAATCCAACACTATTGCTGTAGATGAGAGGAAACACAGCAGATGTGGAGCATCCCATTTCACTGTTCTCAAGAGATCCAATTCCCACCATTTCACCAGCTCTGATTTTAATTGCTGCGTAGGATGTATAAAGATCGTCTATCAAATGCTAAACAGCAGTCGTCAGACTTTTGGCACAAAACCTGTTTTGTACATTTCCAAAAATGAGCCATTTCCTCAAATCTGACATGTTCTTCAAGAGAGTTGCTGTTAAATCAGATTACCCTAAATTTAATGGATACTCGTCACATACTATGTATGCACCTTCATTATGGAAATGCCATGAATAGATTTTTCATCATTATAGCTACTGAAAGCAGAACAACATCTGCAGATACCAGTACTGGCTGTTTGAGGGTTTTGCCTTTTTTCTGCCACCTTTTTTTAAAACTTTAAACTGATTAATTGCACAACTGAAATGCATTATTATTTAATAAATTATTACTAGTATTATTAGTACTATTACTACTACTACTACTACTACTACATTTTAAAATGATTAAATGTACATTTGTTCTAAAACAGTTCTCTAAAACTCAATTACTTCATTATGAAGATCAGCTGAAAAGAAGTGGCTTAATAGTCTAGTATTGTCACATTATTCACTTTTGTTGTATAATTTATTCTGAATTGAAATTATATTGTTTTCATGCTGTAACTCTGCCAAAAGAAGTCTTCGTTGAATGATTTTCCCACTGCCTTTAGACTGACAGGACATAATCAGGACTGATTGTTTTATTTGACATAATCTGCAAATGTCCAATAGAACAAATTATTACTGTTATAGGCTAGCAACAATGTTTAGCCAATAAAATTGAATTTTAAACACAAGCGTCAACCATCAATGCCAGGAAAATCATGTTTAGATGCTCCAACTCTTGTGTGATTGTAAATGGTTGCTAGCCTTCTGAACACTTTGTTGCTCTTTTCTTGCCAAGAGATTGATAGCAAATGATAACTTGGCAGTTAATTGCATTTTCCATATGTGGCTTTGGTACTGATAAAATACCAAGATTAGAGACGCTAAAATATCAGCTAATATTTAAGGTCCAGATGCTGCCTTCCCCTTACTGAGACAACATCTCGCTTCAGAGCTTTAATATAGAGCCAGATGAGACTGAATCTCCTAACGTTGGCAGCTTTGTATGAAAAACTGGATGCATTTTGTTGGGGCAATCTTGTGCTGATTGTTTTGTTTTTTCAGGTAACACCTGTGACACTTAACCCTGGGTTAAGACCTTGTTTAACGCTAAGGAAATAAGGTCTTAAAGTTATAAAAAAAACAACAACAAAAAAGTCTATCTATGATCTATCTAGAGAGCAGAGCAGATAGCAGAAAGTTACTTTATAAAATTAATGCAAAGCAATGCATTAAAATATTGCTTTACTAGTAAAGTTATGCATTACTTTAGTTTTGTATTATTTTTTGTCACCTGGGCTGGACTTGGTTATTAATTTTTTAATACAAAAACTAAAAGTTATGTTTTTTGGAATAAGCTTCAGGATGAAAGAAGTGCTTCTGCACCTCACTCTCAATTTCTCTCAACATGGGGTCAGTCGATAAATGGGAAAACAAATGAACTTACTTTTTTTTCGGCCATAACATGAAAATAATTATTCAGTATTGTTTTAATATAGGTGCATCCCTACTTTCATAATGACACTGAGTTGATCGTTTCAAGTGTAAAAAGCCCTAAATTCTTAACAGACATCATATCTGAGCCAAGATACAGGAGACAAACAGATCTGGGAAGACCTGCATAGTTTCTCTACTGGCAAGAACGGCTACTGTGCTTTGTGTTTGGAAGAAATCTTCATCATGGTCTACAACTGCAGAGCTGTGATCATGTCATCGTTTATATTCCATCATCACAGATGCGTTGAGACTCAACACTGACACCTGATACGCTGAAGTACAAAGTGTCCTGGATGCTGAGGGAGCCAAAAATCCTTGATAGATCAGCACATTGCTCTTTGTGCCGTTTCATCCAGCGATTATGGTATAAAACATATTAGTAAGCCATGAGTGATTTTAATGACCCTGTCACTGATGTGTCAAACAATTCACGGTAGGTTTTCACATCTTCGGTCACATAAATTGCCACCCGGTACCACCAGCTCTGGTTGTCATCACTCGTCAGCATCACTCGTTGTCAAAACACCACAGCAAACACACCCCGCAACATTCCCCTACATGTCGATAGGACCTCATATGGTCCTCTAGCACTGTGATACTCGCTCCAGTAGGTCGCAAATCATGGCGACCTTTTGGATTTAACACCTAAACTTTTCACACACACAGTGGCAATTTGCTCTCCAAAGGTAATTTATTTGGACAAAACTGTGGCTGGGAGCATGCAAATTATATGTGACCAGTAGTGGTTAATTTGTTTAGAAGAACTTCAGGTCCCACTTTATATTAGGTGGCCTTAACTACTATGTACTTACATTTCAATTAATCATTTGGTACAATGCACTTATTGTGTACATGCGTGTTTTTACATTGTACTTATATTTTTTAAAATACCTATATGTAATTACATCTGTAATTAATTTCTGTAATTACATTTATATTTACACTGTTGACCAATCCCTTACACCGTAACCCACCCTTAAACCTACCCATACCACCAAACCTGTCCATAACCTTGCCCGTATCCCACCTCAATAGCAGCAAATGTGTTTTACACAATACAATACAATACGCAATACAATATGACCACAATAAGTACATTGTACTTATTTTTTTATGTAAGTACATAGTAGTTAAGGCCACCTAATATAAAGTGGGACCGAACTCCCCCCCTTCTCTTCTCCCAGTCACCTCGGAGACAGGAACAGCGAGTGAGGCTGAGCAATCAGGTTTGAGTGATTTTTCGCGCCGGCATAGCCCCGTGTGTTTCACTCTGCATACAGCGCTTTGATCTGCCAGCGCGTGTGGATTAGCGCGCCTCATTACATTGAGTGGCTCAATCCTTCTGCGCGCATTGTAAAATGCTGCGCTGGGCGGCCACCCACTCACGTTTATTTTCTCCCAGTCACCTCGGAGAAAAAGACGGTAAAATCGCATGGCTGGGCGTTCAGGCTTGAGTGATTTTTCGCGCCGGCATAGCCCCGTGTGTTTCACTCTGCATACAGTGCTTTGATCTGCCAGCGCGTGTGGATTAGCGCGCCTCATTACATTGAGTGGCTCAATCCTTCTGTGCACATTGTAACATGCTGCACTGGGCGGCCCCGACTCTCGCGTTTCTCTTCTCCCAGTCACCTCGGAGAAGGAGACGGATATAAAAAAAAAAAAAAAAAAAAGGCTTGAGTGATTTTTCGCGCCGGCATAGCCCCGCGTTTTTCACTCTGCATACAGTCTTTGATCTACCAGTGTGTTTACACTAAGTATTAGCGCCTCTTGCAGCTCTTTGATCTGCCAGCGCTACTTTCATTATGAAAGCTTCAGTCTGTCCCTGCCGCGCTCACGGTCCCTTTCTTCAATGAAGGTGGCCACGCCTCCCCTGCTCTAGTGTTTCTACTCTCCCAGTTATCTCGGGGAAGAAACTGCAAGCTCCAGGGTTCGAGCGATCAAGCTTGAGTGAATTTACGCCAGGGCAGCCCCGCGTTTCACTCTTTGATCTCGGCTCGCCTTCTTCAGTGAAGATGGCCCCTCCCCTCGTCCGCTACGAGCGGATCTGAGAGGATGCGCGCAGCACTTTTGATCTGCTGGTGTGTTTACACAATGGTAATTAATACCCCTCTTCTAAGAGTGGTTGATCCTTTTAGGCAGATCGAAAGCAAGTTGTCACTATGATTATAACTGACAGCTTCAGACTCCTGACGCTTCTGGGCTGTGCCCACGGCCCAAATGGCCTCTGTCATGCCTCCAAACACCCCGTTTAGCTCCGGGTGCCGATGGCAATGAGTTTGTGGTAAATACTGTTGTGAACATTGGGCCCTTTCAAAAAGCGCCCACACAACTGATCGCTGTTATAGCAAGGAAATAAAACACAAACATTTTTAAAAGGGAGCACATTCCTCTCCCTCTTATCACGAGCTTCAGGTCCCCGCTAGGCGGCCTGCCACTCGAGTTTATCCAGCCCCTTGCCACGCGGGCCAAGGCCTGGAGGGCCATCCCCGGAGTGTCAGAATGGGTTATACGGATAATAGAACGAGGTTACTCACTCCAATTCGCTCGCAGACCCCCGCGCTTCAGCGGCGTGGTCTCCTCTTCTGTAGACGGCTAGAACGCTCACGTTCTACGTTCAGAAATGATGATGCTGTTGAAAAAAGGAGCCATAGAAATGGTTCCTCCAGCTCAGAGCGAATCAGGCTTTTACAGCCGTTACTTCCTCGTTCCCAAGAAGGATGGCGGCCTCCGGCCCATCCTCGATCTCAGACACCTGAATCGCGCCCTCGTGAGGAGGTCGTTCAGGATGATCACACTGAAGCAGATCCTCTCGCAAATTCGCTCAGAGGACTGGTTCTGTTCCCTGGACCTGAAAGACGCATACTTTCACGTCCAGATAGCCCCCCCATCACAGACGATTCTTGAGATTCGCCTTTGAGGGAGTGGCTTATCAGTACACGGTCCTTTCCTTTGGACTGTCCCTGGCCCCACGCACTTTTACGAAGTGCATGGACGCAGCTCTTTCCCCTCTCAGGCAGATGGGAATCCGCATTCTCAATTACCTCGACGACTGGCTCATTCTGGCCCAGTCAGAGGTACAACTACTCTCACACAGAGCCCTCCTCCTCAGCCACCTAGAATGCCTGGGGCTCAGGGTCAATTTTGCCAAGAGCGCGCTGTTTCCCAGCCGACGGGTGTCGTTTCTGGGAACAGTTTTGGACTCAGCTCAGATGAGAGCTGTGCTAGCGCCGGAACGCGCTCTGGCCATTTAAAAGCTCGCAGCCTCCTTCCAGAGCGGCACCGCTCGCCCCGTCAAAGCGTTTCAGAGGATGCTGGGCCTCATGGCCACAGCATCGCCGGAGCTACAGTTGGGCCTGCTTCGCATGCGGCCCCTTCAGCGCTGGTTGAAACCACGGGTTCCGCCCCACGCATGGCGACATGATCACCTACATATCAGGGTGAGCCAGGCCTGTGTAACAGCCCTGGTCCCCTGGAAGAACCCACGATGGTTCAGAAAGGGTGTGACCATAGGGATGGTCTGCAGCAGGAAAGTTGTCACAACAGACGCCTCCAACATGGGTTGGGGGCGCTGTGCGAAGGCAAACCGACCTTTGGTCGAAGGCGGAGCAGAACCGCCACATCAACTGCTTAGAAATGCTAGCAGTGTGTCGAGCCTGCCAGTTTTTCCTGCCAGAGCTAAAGGGACGACATTTGCTGATCCGCTCAGACAACATGTCAGTGGTGTCCTACGTAAATCACCAGGGAGGTCTCTCCTCGAAGCGCCTCTTCCTTATGGTAGAGCGACTTCTGGAGTGGGCTCAGCTCAACTTGCGCTCGCTGAGAGCAGCAAATTTGCCGGGCAGATTGAACCGAGGAGCGGATATGCTATCACGGAGCAACGTCCCTTCAGAAGAGTGGATGCTCCATCCGCAGACGGTTCGAATGATCTGGAGAATCTTTGGCAAGGCCGAAGTAGACCTTTTCGCCTCCAAAGACAACTCTCACTGCCCAGCCTATTATTCGAAGGTCAAGGACGCGTTGGCCCACGACTGGCCCAACCTCCTCCTTTATGCATACCCTCCGATCGCTCTGATTCCTCAGGTCATCAGGCGAATCAGGGAACAACGACACAAGGTCTTGTTGGTGGCCCCCCTGTGGGAGAACCAGCCTTGGATGTCAGAGCTGACCCAGCTGCTAACCGCAGCCCCCTGGTCCGTGCCCCTGAGACGAGATCTCCTCTCTCAGGTGAATGGTTTGTGGCACCCTCTTCCCAAACTGTGGGCGCTTCACCTCTGGCCGCTCAACGGGAGCCTACCAGCCTCCCAGAGCGAGTGCTAAATACCATTTCTGAGGCTAGAGCCCCGTCTACGAGACGTCTCTATGCCCTTAAATGGGCGGTTTTCTCCAAATGGTGTCTAAACCGCGGTGAGGACCCCCCCTACATCTGAGTTGGCGGTGATTCTGTCCTTCCTGCAGGAACTGCCGGATAAAGGACGCTCTCCCTCCACACTCGGAGTGTTCGTATCGGCAATAGCGGCCTTTCACGCCCCTATTGCAGGCCAATCAGTGGGCAGGGACAATGCTATCGTCCGTTTTCTAAGGGGTGCCAAGAGGCTGAATCCGCCTCGGCCCCTTACTGTCCCTACATGGGACTTACCCACTGTGCTGAGGGCCCTGAGGGGCCCTCCTTTTTGAGCCGCTCCAGTCCACGAACCTTTGGTCACTGTCGCTGAAGACTGCTCTGCTACTAGCACTAGCGTCAGTCAAGCGAGTAGGAGACCTGCAGGCGCTCTCCGTGAGCCCCGCCTGCCTGGAATTTGGGCCAAACGACTCCAAGGTCGTCCTAAAACCAAGGCATGGATACGTACCTAAGGTACTTTCCACTCCGTTCAGAGCTCAGGTCATCAAACTCTCCGCGCTTCCTCCCTCCGAGGATGACCGGGAGTTAATTTTGTGATGCCATGTTAGAGCCCTACGGATCTACTTTGAGCGTTCCGCCTCCTTCAGGCGCACGGAACAGCTCTTTGTTAGCTTCGGTAACCGCGCCAAAGGGCTTCCGTCACGAAGCAGAGACTCTCTAAGTGGATAGTGGATGCCGTTACGCTGGCTTACTCTTCCTTGGGCCTTCAATGCCCCATTGGAGTACGAGCCCATTTGACTAGAGGCATTGCCTCGTCACGGGCCTGGTCTAGCAGTGTGTCTATTACAGACATTTGTGCGGCGGCCGGCTGGGCCTCGCCGTCCACATTTGCAAGGTTTTATAAGCTGGATGTACCGGCCTTGCAGGCCAGGGTCCTATCTGCTTAGATGAGTATGACTTACGTTGTGGGAACAACCCTAACGGAGAACTCTTGACTGCACGGGCACTCAAGCTCTCTGATGGGTTCCTTGCATATCTCAGCCCTGAAAGTGCTGAGTATGCGAGGAATGCATGGAATGACCCGGGCCGAGCGTGACCCCTACGAGCTCAGCTCGCTTTAGCCCGAGTATACTATTTTACTTCCCTCTGAGCATGGAATGCTTATGGAGGTATTTTACACAGTCGTTCCTCTACCATAGCACGGCGTGATTGAATTGTGTTCCCATAGCGTCTTTAGCAAGACGCAGTACGAGTGGAGTATCGATAGGGAACGTACTCGGTTACTATCGTAACCTCGGTTCCCTGAGATACGGAACGAGTACTGCGTACTTTGCCGTGCCAGGTAGCTGCACGACTCAGTCGTCGCTTCAGTCGAAGTAAACCTGAGGATCCTATGGCCAGACGGCCGATTATATAGCCAGATAACCCCGCCCATTCTGGCGGGATCTGGCGGGCTCCGTCGCCATAGGCTCGTGCAGCTCCGCTGCCGACACATTGGTTCGTTTTTAACACACTGCACGAACCAATGATCGTGCAGTTTCACTGCGTGATTGAATAAGGCTTCAGTAAAGGAGAAAAAAGGCTTTTTCCCATAGGGTCTTTAGCAAGACGCAGTACTCGTTCCGTATCTCAGGGAACCGAGGTTACGATAGTAACCGAGTACGTTTTAGGTATTTGCCATGCAAATTTAGAAAGTACAGAAAGTGAACAGAACTGCACAGACTGTAAAGGAAGAATAATTTCCAACAAGCAGTTTATTAAAAAGACTAGATCATTTTAAACACAGGAGTCTGACCTCATCTTAACTGTTCTCAAGACAGAAATGAATCCGCTCGTTTCTCTGAAACAACCCAAGAAACTCCCACAAGTGATTATTTCCTGTTTTCATATATTTATGACCTACTTTAAACAACTACATGGCTTGTCTCTCACCTATGGACTTGTGAACTTGCAGTCCTTTTGAAGTGTTAGCATTTCAAGTGCAAATGAGTAGTTCTGAAAGTGTGAGCATTGCTAGAGCAGACATATCTTGACAAATGAACTATGAATTTCTGAGTAAGAATGCTTTGCTTATTGGGATTGCCAAAGATAACCCTAAAACACCTCAGGGTTTTACCCCTCCATATAAAAACACAGAGCTCTCCATCACCACTTCCAGAGTCATCCATCAGCCCGCCCAGCTCTGTGGAGTGTTTTTCCATCATGCGCATTAGATATCATAATTCCCCTCCACTCTCTTCTTCAACGAACTACTGTCATCTGTGTACTTTCCCTTCTACTCTCTGAGTCATTAAAAATGTGTCAGCAGCAAACCTGACAACACAATGAAAAACAGGTATGCCATGCTTATATGGATGCATATATACATCATTATTGCATATACAGTCTGAGAATTTAAATAATGTCATAAATTCTTCTCATATTTGGGACAGATGATCACCAGGGGTGCAAAGGGGACAAAACAAAGAGGTGTTTGGGGGGGCTGCTGAAATTTTTAATGAAAATTAAAAAAAAAAAAAAAATTATAATAATTAAAAAAAAAATTAGGGCTGCCAAAGTTCATCATTTCAACTTAAGAAATTAACATAACAAAAACATACATAAATTATATAATATTATACTGTATACATGTTTACAATAATTTTTTTCATTAACATTTTACTTCAATATTATTGCTGTTATTTTTCCGCTATTCCGTGAATAGGTTGAATGCTATACATCTAATATAATTTTCATAGTGAGTAGAAAGTACGCTTGCTGTCAACTTAAGTAAATATTTCCTGGAAATAAAATCTTTAAATATTTATTTATCTCTTTTTCTTTCTTCACACATGAAAATGTATTAATGAAAATATATAGATGTATTTAGATTTAGGAAGGGGGTTCTTTGCATGGCATCATCACATTTGGAAATAAATATATAAAAACTTTGTTATTATTATTTGATGAAAATATTAAGGCTGCGGCTATTTGTAAACAGTGATAGAGGCAAGTGAAAATAGCGTATTTTCTTAGCGATTGATGCTATTTACACTGTTAAAATAGCAGTATTTTCTTATTGCAAATAGTAGCAATTATCTGCACCTCAGTATTGTAGTCCATTCTAAAACAGCATGCAATAATAACATATTGAGTGTAAATTATGATTGTAATTCAAATTATTAAATGGATGCCACCTTATTTGGACCTCCCTACACCTACCTTAACCCTATCCGGTACTTTATTTTCAACTTTTCGAAGTTTTATTGAAAATAAATGCAATTTCCAAGTGAAATTAGATTTAAAAGGGAGAAAAAAAAGTTTGGCAAAAGGCGGATTCGAACTTCGATTCGAGATCGATCGCATCAAAAAGCCTATGGCATGCGCTTTGCCATCTACACCACTGGAGTTTTTTGACAGCCATCTTTTGTAGTGTTCACCAGCCCAATCACACGTTGGTGGGCTGAGTTAGTGTAAATAGCCTCTGCCGACAAGGCTTAGCGTAAATAGATACTCCAAAATATTAATCCCAACCACCAAGGTGTCCAAACCAAGGCCTGCATGCCAAAGTTGGCCCAACGATGACCTTTGGTTTGACCCACCATGCCAAATTTTCATTTCTAATTTATCTTTTGCCTTAACATTTTTTGTTTTGTTTTTGAATTCTAGAGAATTCTAATAATAATATAATTGGATACAATGCAGCATCTATTTTCGGCCCCCAGCCATCAATCAAGTTTGATTTTTGGCCCTTGAGACTCTCTGCCTCGATATTTAAAGACGGTGCAAAGGTGACTGCACTTATTTTGCTTCAGTATTACATCTTTTCCTGAAAAGCCTTGGTCATAACGAAACGGCATGCAGCAGTAACAAGAGACAAGTCAATATCACTTAAACCAGAAGTTTCTGTGTAAGTGTTAACTGCCTGGAAGTGCACAAGCCCCATGCTGCACCATTTATGCACAAAGAACATTTTACAAGTCATTTGACCTTTCACATGTTCAATATGAAATACAATAACAGCTAAACCTACTGTATGCATCTCACAGTTCCTTAAATAACAGCAAGTCGGTAACACATTAAGCTTTTCTGTTCTTGATAATTAGCTATAAAGGAATTAAATTATTTAAAAGATATTTACTGCAGAATCATGAGAGAATTCAGGTAATACTGACACAAATGAAGGTGGATGAATGGCCACGTGCAAACCTCAACAACAGCCATCGGCAAAACAGGAACGTGGCATAGTCTCATATCCTCCCAGGCCTGTTCGACCACTTAAAAATAGAAGAAAGGGACGACCATTCATTTCACAACCCTCCCTGTCTATGACTCCTTGCGCAATTTTGCCTTCTTCTCTTTTGTTCCTTCACTTTTTTGTCAGTCCACATGGTACATACAAGCCTTTCCTGGCACCATTACAAAAGTGAAATCCATTTCTATTTCTGTGTCAGGGTGAGTCTGTTTCACTGCAAGCAATTTGAAGTGCTCAGAATAAACAAGGATGGTCAATTGTTCACAACATTTGTGTTGAAATGACAATTTCAGGGCTGTAAACTGTTGTTTTAATTAAAACTCTCAACAGCTAAAGTGCGTCATTTATATCAGTATTAATGTTTTCTTACTACATTTCTAAAAGAAGTCATCAGATGTGGCAAGAGGTGAATTAATAAAAAGAAAAACATCTTGAAGTCACTTTGGAAGAAAAAACTCATATATTTCAAATTGTTAGCGATGACTGATGAACTGGAACGAGCTTTTTTACTAATTTGCATAAAACCAGACTATTTAATACTTCTGAGAAATAAAATGCTGCACTGAGAACCATTAATGTTTTCCGTTTAAGTGTAGATGAACCTCAGACGCATTAGGAGATTGAATTCAAAGGTCAGCTGAACTTTTTACACATAAGACTCCAATTAGGCAAAGTGTCAATCGAGAAATTATCTCCAGAAAACAAGAATTAGAGGATGGAAATGTTGAATAAACAAACCAGCACTTCTGAGTCATTAGTGTAAGCAGATTGAACTGTAGGGGCTTTAATGTGATCTGTGAAATATTAGAGAAGAAGGCTGGAAAAGATGAGGAAAACCTCATAACATGATCTTCAGAACACCACGTTCTCTGATTGACAGTTCACCTTGAGACAATAAACAAACTTCGACCATGAACGTGGTTTTTGGATCAACATTACGCATTAGCATGTACCCAAACACAAATTTTCATGTGGTTTCTTTGTTCTTAAACCTTGAGAGGTCTTTAAATGCAGACCTTTTAATGTAACATAAGTGAATAGACTGCTCCAGATCTGTGGTTTTGACAAGACAACATCTTCAAAGATAAGAAGCCAAAAAGGGGGGAAACCCATTTCTACCTCAGAGTTAAAACAGAGAATTAGTGAAACTGTGAGATAAAAAGTTTCAGTTGTGAAAAAAAATCATAATTACGAGAAAAAGTCGCAAATTCAAGAAATAAGGTTATATTGCAAGAAATTTACATTTCAGGATTTAAAGTAACATTCAGAGATATAAAGTCGCAATTAATGTACGAGTAAAGTTGTACTGCAAAATATAGTCAAACTGCAAGATTTAAAGGCACACTGTGAGATAAATGTCACTTTCTGAAATATTGCAAATAAATTGCAATTATCAAAAACAAAGTGGCAATTATGAGAAATGAAGTTGGAATTATGAGAAATAAAATCACATAAAACACAGTTTTCACGTGCATATGATACCAAATTTGTTGGCATGCATATGATATGCAGTTTTTGCGTACATATGATACGCATCTACCCCACAACCCTAATCCTACCCATCGCATAGCATATACACGCCAAAGTCCCTTTTTCCGAGTGAAAACTGATACCTTTTGGTCATCGTCCAAACGAGTCGCTGCATAAACGGTTCCGCAGCCTCCTTCAGCTGACAGCTGATAACGTAATGGCATGAATTCACATTCCAGAAACAGGCTTGCATAGTTTGTGACTTTCTGATATTTATCAAGCGATGCACAAATTACAGTTGTGGTCAGAATTATTGGCACCCTTGGTAAATATGATCAAAGAAGGGTCTAAAAATAAACCTGCATTATTAATCCTTTTGATATATATATATTTTTTTAAATTACAAAAATCCAGCCTTTCATTGAACTAAAACAATTGAAAATGGGGGAAAATCTCATGAAATAAATGTTTTTCTCAAATACACGTTGGACACAATTATTGGTACCCCTAGAAATTCTTATGAGTAAAATATCTCTGAAGTATATTCCCATTCATATTCACAATTTTGAGCACTCTAGGGTGATTATGAACATGAAATTATCCAGCCATGGCTTTCTGTTTCACAGCAATATAAATTCCCTTAATCGTCCATCACAATGAGAAAAGCCAAATAATATATTTCTGATGTGCAGCAAAAGATAATTGAGCTTCACAAATTAGTGAAGTGGCTTTAAGAAAAGAGCTAGAGCAGTGAAAATTCCCATTTCCACCAACAGGGCAATAATTAAGAATTTCCGATCAACATAAAATGTTACGAAACTGCCTGAAAGAGGATGTGTGTCTACAGTGCCCTCCAAAAGTATTGGAACAGTAAAGACAAAATTGCTCTGTTGGCTGTGGAGTCAAGACATTTACAAATATGATTAAAAGATGAATATGAGACAAAACTACAGAATGTCACATTTTATTACTGGGTGATTCAACACATAGATGTTTTACCAGCTAAGAAGTTCAGCACTTTTAGAGTTTCATCCCTCTATCTGATGTGAGCATAAGTATTGGAGCAGTTGCCTCACAGGTCTTTCTAAGTGATCAGCTGGGTCCTGTTGCATTAATTCTTCAGATATTAAAAGCAGGGAATGTGTCGCATCAGTTATATCCATTTCTTCTGTATTCTGAATCTTGCATTCGATGATGACACACACAAACCAGGATGAAGACGAGGGAGCTGACTTTGAGAGAAAAGCAAGCAATTTGGATGCTAAAAGAAAAGAGGAAGTCAGTTAGAGCTGTAGCAAAAACAAAGGGCATGGAGAAATCAAGAGTTTGGAAACCACCAGCAACACCAGCAACCAGCAACTACCTGATCGGCTGAGAAAACAACAGTAGTTGATGACAGACAAATCATAAAAGCTGTGAAAATGAGTCCTAAAAGACATGTTTGTAAAATCACCAACAACTTCCAGAAAGCTGGGGTGATGCTCTGACAATCTACTGTCCTCAGGAGACTTTGACACAGAATTACAGATGCTACACAGCAAGATACAAACCTCTGACCAGCACCAAAAATAGAAAGGCAAGATTAGAGTTTGCAAAAAAGCACAAAGGTGAGCCAAAAGAGTTTTGAAACTGTGTTTATGGACCGATGAGACAAAGGTGAACCTTTGATGAAGCTTTATCTAAGTGATGGGAAAGCTAAAATGTGGAGAAAAAAGGGAACTGCAATGATCCCAAGCATACAGCCTCATCTGTAAAGCATGGTGGAGGTGGTGTCATGGCATGGGCATGCATGGCTGTCTCTGGAACAGGCCCTCTCAACTTTACTGATGACTTAATGTATGATGACAGTAGCAGAATGAATTTGGAAGGGTACAAAACCATCTTGCCTACCAATATTCAAGAAAATGCCACCAGATGCATTGGGAAGTGCTTCATATTGCATCAGGACAATGACCCAAAACACCCTGCCAGTCCAGTCAAGGAATTTATAAGAGCAAAGAAATGGAAAGTCTTAGATTGCCCAAGTCAATCTCCAGATTTAAATCCAATTGAACATGAATTTCACCAGCTGGAGAGGAGAGTAAAGGCAGAAACTCCCAAAAACAAGCAACAATTGGCTGCATTAAAGGCTGGGAAAAGCATTTCAAAGGATGAGACCAAGAGTCTGGTGATGTCTATGGGTCACAGACTCACTGCTGTGATTGTGCGCAACTAAATAATAGCTTTTAATCTTTTATATCTGCCTTATGTTCAACTGTCCCAATACTTATGCTCACATCAATGAGTGAGATGAACTCTAAAAGCGCTGTTCTTTTTATTTGGTAAAACGGCTAACAATAAAATGTGACATTCTGTAGTTTTGTCTCATATTCATCTTTTAATCATATTTGCAAATGTCTTGACTCCACAGCCAACAGAGCAATTTTGTCTTTACTGTTCCAATACCTATGGAGGGCACTGTATATCGCCCTAATGCACGGTGAGGAGGAGAGTTTGAGTGGCTAAAGACTCTCCAACGACCACAGCTGGAGAATTGCAGAAAATGAAAATGGAGTTTCATGGTCAGAAAACCTTTTTTAAAAAAAATGGTCAAACAGCCCCTACATCACCACATGTTGTTTGGAAGGGTTTCCAAGAAAAATTATCCTAGCTCATCCAAAAACAAACTCCAGCATATTCAGTTATCAGACACAAACCAAGATGGCGCCGCTGTGTTCGGACGCCGTTAGGGTCGCTCCACTTTTTGATTTTGCTTCAACTTTCTTTTTTTACTTAGTTTTACTTTCTCTTTTTACACATCTCACGTCGGCACTGATCACCTACAACATAGAAACACTTTTGGACATTGGAAACCGCTACACCAACCTGTTTCAGGACACTTTATCCACGAATCCTGCGTGGCCTCTGGAGATTCTTCGGAACGCGGAGATAAACAACACCCCCCCGAGGCGACGGATCAAGAAACACCGCGGGAAGCGCGCTGGAATTCGAGTCAGACTCAGGAAAAGGGCTCACAGTCCTCCTCTCCCAAGCATTCTCCTCGCTAATGTCCAATCCTTGGAGAATAAGATGGACGATCTTAGAGCCAGGATTAGTTTCCAACGGGACATTAGGGACTGTAACATCCTTTGTTTGTCAGAAACGTGGCTTTCGTCCTCGGTCCCGGACACTGCTGTAATGCCGAGTGATAACTTCTCTGTCTTTCGGACGGACAGAACAGCAGAGGCCGGTAAATCCAGGGGTGGAGGAGTATGTTTCATGATCAACAAGAAATGGTGTGATCCCAGGAATATCTCCATTCTGTCACGTTCCTGCTCGCCTCATCTGGAACATCTTTCCATTATCTGCCGCCCATTTTATCTGCCCCGGGAGTTTTCATCGATCATTGTTACTGCCGTGTACATTCCACCACAGGCGGACACTGGCTTGGCTTTGACTAAGCTTCACGATGTGCTCAGCGGCCACATTAACAAACATCCTGACGCTGCCTTCATCATCGCGGGGGACTTTAACAAAGCCAACCTCAAGCAGGTCATGCCGAACTTTTATCAACATGTATCCTGTCCAACTAGAGGACCAAACACACTGGATCATTGCTACACTCAGTTCAAGGATGCCTACAAAGCCCGCTCACTACCGGCTTTTGGCAAATCGGACCATGCCGCCATCTTTCTAACACCGAGATACAAACAAAGGCTCGTTCAGGAACCTCCGGTGCAGAGAGTAGTGACGCGCTGGTCCTCCCACTCAGAGACTATGCTGCAGGTGGCACTTGATGACGTCGACTGGGACATGTTCCGGGCGAGTTCTTCTGACGTCAGCGAGTTCACAGATGTAGCATTAAGCTTCGTAAACACGCTAACCGAGCAAGCTACAGAAACAATAACGATAAGGACATTCTCCAATCAGAAACCGTGGGTGGACAGAACAATCCGTGCCGCGGTTAACACACGCACCGCCGCTTACAATGAGGCTCTTCTGTCTGGGAATACGAGCGAGTACAAAGCATCATGCTATGCTCTCCGACGCGCAGTAAGAGCCGCCAAACACAGATACAGAGAGAGAATTGAGTCTCATTTCCAGCTCAACGACTCTCGACGGATGTGGCAGGGACTGAGGACCATCTGTGACTTCGGAAACAAATCCTCCGCGGAGGTGAGAGCAGATCCGTTGCTGGCCGACGAGTTAAACATCTTCTACGGCCGCTTCGATGGCAACGGCGGCGGCGCGTTTCTGCCGACCAGCGCGTCAGGAAGCAACAGGCAGAGCAGCGATGATCCTGTAATCACCGTGTCGGAGGATGAGGTTCGGAGGGCGCTAAAGAAAGTAAACGTCAGGAAAGCAGCCGGACCTGATGGGATAACCGGCCGTGTTCTGAGGTCCTGCGCCGATCAGCTCGCTGGTTTGCTCACTTCTATCTTTAATATAAATATATTATATTGCTACCCTTGCTACCGCCGTGGTTCCCACCTCATTCAAAAAATCCATCATTATCCCTGTGCCAAAGACCAATAAACCCTCTTGCCTGAATGACTATCGCCCAGTTGCCCTCACATCTATAGTCATGAAGGTTTTTGAGAGACTTGTAAAGAGCCACATTTGCTCCTCCATCCCTGATACCCTGGACCCTCTTCAGTTTGCCTATCGCCCAAACAGATCCACGGACGATGCCATTTCTCACGTTCTCCACTCTTCCCTCACACACTTGGATAGCAACAATGGAAATTATGTAAGGCTGCTATTCATTGACTATAGCTCAGCTTTCAACACTATAGTCCCCATCAAGCTGGCATCTAAACTCACAGACCTCGGCCTAAACTCCTCACTCTGTGACTGGATTCAAGACTTCCTCACCGGCAGACCTCAAGTGGTGAAAGTTGGCCAGTTCACCTCAAACTCCATCACTCTGAACGTAGGAGCCCCACAGGGCTGTGTCCTGAGTCCCCTGCTCTACTCTCTCTACACGCATGACTGCGTGTCCTCTCACAGCTCCACATCTATTGTCAAATTCGCTGATGATACTGTGGTTCTGGGCCTCATCTCCAACAACGATGAGACCGCATACTTGGATGAGGTAGAGAGACTCACATCATGGTGCCAGGACAACTGTCTCTCTCTGAATGTGAGCAAAACTAAAGAGCTGATCATGGACTTTAGGAAGAGACAGCAGCAGCCCTACACTCCTCTTATGATCAGTGGGACCCCTGTGGAGAGGGTGAGCAGCTTCAAGTACCTCGGTGTAAACATCTCCGAGAACCTGACTTGGACTACACACATCCAAACACAGGTTAAGAAAGCCAGGCAAAGACTGTACCATCTGCGACAGCTGAGGAAATTCAGGGTCTCACCAGCAATCCTGAAAACTTTCTATTCAGGGACCATAGAAAGTGTATTGACTCAGTGCATCTCAGTGTGGTATGGAAACAGCTCCAATCAGGACTGCAAAGCACTACAGAGAGTTGTGCGCTTAGCTGAGCGCATCTCAGGGTCTGCTCTCCCCTCTCTGCAGGACATTTACCTCAAACGCTGCAAAAATAGAGCTGTCAAAATAATCAAGGACTCAAATCACCCTGGTAACCAGCTATTCACTTTGCTACATCTGGTAAGCGCTTCCGTAGCCTGATGGCAAAAACTGAGAGACTTAGGAGGAGCTTCTTCCCCCAGGCCATCAGGCTCCTAAACTCTAACTCTGTGTCATAACATCACTTGACTCCATGTAAATATCACCATATCAATAAGCTATTCATAATTTTTCTCTACCTCATATTGCTGCTATTATATACCCTGTACAACTTTTTTGCACATTCCTCTTAGTACTATTTAAGTCAACAACATACTGACCTGCACATTTATATTTATATTTTTTATCTTATCTTTTTATTTTATTCTTTTATTTTATTTTATTTTTTCTACTTTTCTTCTCTTAATATTTGTATACTTTATAATTGCATTGTCCTTGGAGCGGACCTGACCTACATTTCACTGCTGGTTATACTCTGTATAATTGTGTATGTGACAAATAAAACTCTTGAATCTTGAATCAACTGCAACTTCAAATGGGACTGGCTTCTATGGTCAGATGAAACTAAAAAATGAGCTTTTTAGCAAACACTCAAGATGGGTTTGGTGAACACAGGGTTAAAAAGTACCCCATTTGTACAATGAAATATACTGCTGTATTTTTGATGTTGTGGGCCTATATTTCTGATGGAGGTCCTTGTTTAGACACATGGCATCATGGATTCTATCAAATACCAAAAGATAAAAAATCAACAAGTGACTGACTCTGTTAGAAATCTCATAATGGGCCATATTTGGATATTCCAAGCGGACAATAATCCAAACACAAACCTCAAAAACAACACAAATACGTCACTGGGCATAAAACCAAGCTTCTGCTATGGCCATATCAGTCCTCTGACCTGAACCCTGGAGAAAATGAGTGAGGTGAACTGAAGAGAAGCAGCACCAACATGGAGCTGGGAATCTAAAGGCTCTGGAGTGATTCTGGATGAAGGAATGGTCTCTAATCTCTTGTCAGGTGTTCTCTAACCTCATCAGACATAGGAGAAAATTTACAACTGTTAAACTGGCAAATGGAGGTTTCAAAAAGTATTGAATAAAAAGGTGCCGTTAATTGTTGCCATTGTGTATTAGAGAAAAACATTTATTTCATTATGATATTTCCCACCATTCTTATTATCAAATGAAAGGTTAGATTTTTGTGAATTATTTTAAATAAAAAATCAAAAGGATTAACAATGCAGATTCATTTTCACAGCCTTCTTTGATCATATTTACCAAGGGTGCCAATAATTCTGATCACCTACTGTATAACAGATACTAAAATAAAACATACAGTATGCTATATGACTGCCAATATCACTGTGAAATCGAATGTGGGCAAGAGTAGAAGCTGAGTTTGTGACACCAGCTAGACACAAAGTTCAGACAGGAAATGACTAAAGCAGTTTAACCCACATTATCAGTTTTAGTAAAGGAAAGAAGTAGTAGAGCCCTGCATTTTGACTTTTTTACGCCTCTAGGGCCGGGCTTCGGGCCAATTTTCACGTCATAGTTCAGACGCGGGCCGGGCCTCAGGCCTGTTTTGGGTTTCTCCTTATTTTTATATTGTAGACATCTATCGATTACTGATGAAAAAAATTGCAGCGCTGGTGGAAACAAGACGAGACCGTGCTGCCGCGACTGAGAGCAGCTCGATGGTGTTTAGTGTCCCGCAGCAGCAGCAGGTGACTTAGTTCTGAATAGTTCTGCGTTCAAATGCACGCAATAGGCTAAAGCTTGCTGGAAAACCCCAGCAAACATAACCATGAATGTGTCTGCGAGAAATAGTAAGGAGATATTTGAATTATTTCCTAATAAACGAATGTTTTCTGAGTCTGTGTCGCAAGGATGAAGTTGCTGATCCTGACTCGCCGTCTCCTCATTAGACGCGCCTTTAGAGAGAAATGCATCTTTATCGATTATGATTAAGATTATAATAAAATAGTTTATGATTTTATTTCGTTAAGTGATTATTTAAAGCTTTCTATAGATATATGTATCATGTCTGTGAGGCTCATTTTTCTGAAGCGCTCCTGTTCAAGACGAGACGGCAGAAAGCGCATCATGTTTGTTTTCTTTGTTTTATAAAATAACTACCTTTTGTTGGTATTGTGAGTGCACACAAATACAAGTAGACCCTTTACAGTTCCGAATGATGTATTACTCTTACCTTTATCAAAAATAAATGAATAAATAAATGACGGCGTAGGCTATTTTAATTTGTTTCCACTGAAAACAAGGCAAGTGTTTGCGCTGGTGTCTCCATGTCCTGCAGAGACTTTAGCTTCCACTCTCCACACAAACTGAGATATAGGCTAGCGCACATTATTATTATAGCGCAGGTTTAACGTTTAAACATTGTTATATACTTGAACTGTTTTAGTATATCTATAGATTTTATTTTAGGCAAGTCGTGATGATATGAGAAGGCTAAATTTATCAAACATAGGCTATGATCAGCTCATGCCGCTGGCCGCTTGGTCGTTACTTTATAAAAACAAAAACTTATAGGCTATTTAACGAATAAAAATGCTCCAAACGTTTTTCTAAATTAACTTAATCAAAAAACTAAACGAAATATAATAATTTTGCCATTACACACAAAACTTAACTATTTTAATAGCCGAAACAGTAGTATAAACTGTTTTTTCAGGGGGGAAAAAAGACGGGCTCAGGTCGGACTCGGGCCGGTAATTCTGATAACCTGTCGGACTTGGGCCGGGCTAGGGCCTGAGCGTCTCGGGCCAGGGCCGGGCTAGGGCCTAAATTTGAGGCCCGTGCAGGGCTCTAAGAAGTAGTGCACAGAGGTTTAATACAACCTGAATTTGATTTAAATTCCAGCCACAGTGCAGCAGATAAACAATCTTAACTAGGGCTCACAAGAGAAGTTTATCACCACACGAGCTCAAGCGTCTGCAGGAGAAACCTGATCCTGTGTGATAACATCAAACAAAACTGCTTATATCAAGCCAAGACGACTCACAAAAAAAAAAAAATGTAACAGACGAGAAAAACAACACAAGTTTCATATCCTGAGCAGAAGCATAATGAGATGCGCTGGAACATCCAATAGTTTGAATTTCAGACGAGAAAAGGTTCCCAAATTTGATTTCAGACAAATCTTGAGAAATCTTGAGAAAAAGAACCCAGTTATCTCAAATTTGTCTCCTAGAGTTTCAGAATTGTCAAAGATCTCAATATGAACACAAACTAATTAAGTTTCTTGAGCTATGAAAGAGCAATAATGTTGTCCTATAAGTTTATGTCCTAGGAGTCTATGTTTTGGTTGACATGGAAGTAGAATTAAATGGCTGTAGTTCAGGTGGCTTTAAAAAAGAGATTTAAAGAGAATGAGACCAGGGCTTGTAAAAATTAATTGACTTTTCATCCAGTTTGCATGTTATACGGCACCTGAGATAAGACACGAGAACAAAACATTCACACAATATCCAAATATGCATGCTTTCATGCTAGGCATTATGCAAAAGCAGTATGTCAAAAGAAGTCAAAAAGTTGATTTCACTACATACTATGAAAGCATGGGAATTTGCATGGAGCCACAGCTAACTGAACGTTCTGGAACAATCCACATGGTATTCTATTGTCTCATCAAAAACATATTTTGAAACCCCCAAAACTGAAAAAGTCCCAAAGGTTGTAGGTGAAATAGTGTATTTTGGAAAATTATAAATTCCCAAGAATTTTTTTCACTCCCAGGAAAACAAAGGCAGGACTATATCATAATATACTTTGAGGATGAACTTTTCTCTTCGGTGTACAGTAAATACAAGATTTTCAAACTTCCACAGAAAGCATACCACAGACCCAAAATGTCTAGGGACTGCCATTTATATAGCCTCAACATCCCTCCCAAAAAAATAAAAGGTTTCCGTAAGAAAGTAAAATAACAAATGAGATCTCTCAACTGGGAGACCTCCGGGGAAAAACTAGGTTGCTGTTGGAAGAGGTGTTAGTGAGGCCAGCAGGGGGTGCTCACCCTGTGGTCTGTGTGGGTCCTAACACCCCAGTATAGTGACGGGGACACTATACTGTAAAAATGCGCCGTCTTTCGGATGAGACGTTAAACCGAGGTCCTGACTCTCTGTGGTTACTAAAAATCCCATGGCACTTCTCGTAAAGAGTAGGGGTGTAACAAAAGGCCAAATTCCCTCCACTGGCCCTTATCAATCATGGCTTCCTAGTAATTCCCATCCACTTGATTGGCTCTATGACCCTCTCTCCTCTCCACCTGTAGCTGGTGTGTGGTGAGTGCACTGGCGCCGTTGTAGTGTGGCTGCCGTCGCATCATCCAAGTGGATGCTGCACACTGGTGGTGGTTGAGGAGAGACCCCCACATGATTGTAAAGCGCTTTGGGTGTACGGCAATACACAATAAATGCGCTATATAAATGCATCCTTCATTCAAATGCATCATTCAACTGTTTTTCCCTGATAGCAATGCAAACATTTGTGTCCAGAGATCTCAATGTCTTGAACTGTGAACAATTTGGTCAAGAAGTCAAACACAAAGAGATTTGAATATAAGCACTTCTCATCAAATTCTCCAAATAATAGACCATCTGAACTATACAATCCACATTCATCTATCCATGCATCTGCATCACATACAAAAATATTTAATGTCAGCCGTCAAGGCTTTGTATCGTTCAGGCGAGCCAAAATTCAAAGTTTGTTTAGATGAACAACAAAATTATGTTTTATTTATTGTTATCAGTGTTCCTGGAGTATGAATGTCTTGAAAAAACATCACATCAAAGCAAGTACGTGGTCACACTTACAGAATTTATGGCTGCATGTATGTGATTTTGTTTTCAGAGAATGAGAGATGAGAAACAGTTGCTGTTGACCTGAAACAGGCGCTCAATTCCATGCATTCTAGTGTTTTGAAACATGTCAGAATGCAGTTTACAATCCAATGCAAGTATGCTTTGCATGCTCAGTGTTTCCACAGGGGGTGATATAGTAGATGCTCATATTTCTTCAAGAACAGTAGTTCTTAAATTTCATGTGTTGGAAGCAAACAAAGAACCTATCTGAGTGACTCTGAAAATGGGCAAATAGTGATTGTTAGACGACTGTGTCAGAGCATCTCCAAAACGACAACTCTTGTTCCTGGTATACAGTGATTAGTACATACCAAAAATGTTGCAAGGTAGGACAAATGGTGAAGGCTGCTCTGAGACCACAGAACACATTCAGAGATCTTGTGGAGTCCATACATCAACGCATGAAAGCTGTTTTGGCAGCATGAGGGGGACCTACACAATATTGGGCAGGTGGTTTTAATGTTGTGGCTGCTCAGTGTAGGTTCAAATTGTAATGTCACTTTCTCGATTAATCAGTTGTTATAATAGTGGTCAAAACAGATGAAAGCTCTTCCGACAGAAACTGTTTTTGGAAAGACATGCTACAATGAAAAGTGAAACAGTGTGTTAAGGAGTAGGAAGTTTAAAGGAATAGTCCAAATATTTCATGACCTCCAGACTGGACTACTGTAATGCACTGCTAGGTGGTTGTCCTGCATCTTCAATAAACAAGCTACAGGTAGCCCAACATGCAGCTGCTAGAGTCCTTACCAGGTCAAGAAAATATTATCATATTACCCCAATTTTACAGTCTCTGCACTGGCACCCTATCAAGTTCTGCATCAGTTATGAAATATTACTACTTATAAGGCCCTTAATGGTCTACCTCCTGCGTACCTAACTAGTCACAGTTACAAAGGTCACAAAACTACATTACACAAGCTTCACTCTGGATCCAACCCTTACAAAGATCTGAGATGACCGAACACCTGAGAAGAGATGATGCCAACCCCCCAGAAAACTTCAGATGATGCTACCAACATATAAAACTAGCAAATTTTACTTAATCGTAATCGCAAAGTTTAATTGCAACATATAATCATTGCAGTTAATAGTGTTCACCGTTTGTTTGATTACGTGTAATTTGTAACTAACTGCATGATTCTTCCTGTACATTTATGCCATAGTCACCACTAATAACCTACTCCTACATATAATGTAGAAACTTAACATTTTCTGTAAAGCTGCTTTGCAACGATTTGTATCGTGAAAAGCGCTCTACAAATAAACTTTAATTGAATTGAATTCACCCAAAAATGAAAATGCTGTCATTAATCACCCTCATGTCGTTTCAAACCCATAAGACCTTCGTTCATCTTCGGAACACAAATTAAGATATCTTTGTTGAAATCCGAGAGCTTTCTGACCCTGCATTAACAGCAATACAACTGACACGCTTTATTGCCCAGAAAGGTAGTAAGGATATCAATAAAATAGTCCATGTGACATCAGTGGTTCAAATGTAATATTATGAAGCTACAAGAATAACGTCCATCTCTCTTTTAGTTCATCGTCTGTACATTCTGGTTCAAATAAGAAAGGCTGCAAGTCATCCTCTTTGTTGAAATCTTCAGACATGTTTACAAAGACTGCTTTATGATCAGCGTGCGTCTTCTGAAGAACTTGTTGAAGAAGTCATTTGTTTTCTCTGCACACAAAAAGTATTCTCATAGCTTCATAAAATTAAGGTTGAATCACTGATGTCACATGGACTATTTTAACAATGTCCTTTCTGGGCCATAAAACATTTTCAGTTGCGTTATTGTCTATGCAGGGTCAGAAACCTCTTGGATTTCATCAAAAATATCTTAATTTGTGTTCTGAAGATGAACAAAGGTTTTACGGGTTTGGAACGAAATGACGGAGAGTAATTAATGACAGAATTTTAATATTTGGTGAACTAACCCTTTAAATAGTTTAAACAATAAAGAAATCTGTACCATTTTGTAGGCCAATAGTACTGATATGGAAAGGGTAAAACTTCAGTCTCATTACTAAAGGGAATTTCCTGCTAATGTTATCACCTTTTAAAATGAAAATGTAGATGTTCAGAAAGTCCACAACCTCCATCAGTATGGCTTCTCATGGTTATTTTTGTCTCTATAAACTATGAACTACTGAGACTGTCATTCTGAGAGAAAAACAAAAAAATCCTCCTGATAAAGATCAGGGAGTACTGAGTGTTTGAGCTGTTGCAGTATTTCAGTCATAAGTGGGGCTGGGCATCATAAACCTTTAAAACATAAGACTTAATTTTAGGTCTTTATATTTTAAATCATAAAAGATTATTCAAGAAAATAAAACTGAAAAATGTTCAAACTCCCAAGAGGTTAAACTCAGCTTAAACATACGGTTCTCTTCTAGTTTCATACGTTCGTGATCTTACAGGGCATGTCATGAGGTCAAGCGTACCACACAAAGAGTACTAAACAAAAACAAAATGAATTAATCCTTCTCACAGAATCCAAGACAAATAGCTAACATTTCAGATCACTCCATTAAAATTCATGAAAAACATGCTTGCATAAGACAGCAAGTTCAAGTTCAAGTGACATCAAGCACACATTATTACATTTTTTGTTGTTGTTGTGGTTTGTAACAGCAGCTGGTGCAGTGCCACAAGAAACCATAAATTTGGAAGGTCTGTTGACTGCTGGCTATAGACTTTGATTTTTAATTTGATTAATTGCATGAATTACAATGAGAGCAAGCTCATGATCTTTGTCCAAGATAAGGCCACAGACCTGCTTTTTCCTGTGTACTATGAAACTCACGCACAGATATGCACTTTGGATGCCCTTAAGCATTTCAAACATAAGTAAGAATTTGCTAATCAAATGAATTGTTCCTCTTTGTTGCCATTAATTTTAACAGGGATGCATTACGTTCTTAAATAATCCAAACACTGCAAATAGTATATGATACAAAAAAAAAGAGTGGTGTAAGGATATGATTAGATGACGTAACATATGTGACCCTGGACCACAAAACTAGTCTTAAGTCGCTGGGGTATATTTGTAGCAATAGCCAAAAATACATTGTGTGGGTCAAAATGATCCATTTTTCTTTTATGCCAAAAACCATTAGGATATTAAGTAAAGATCATGTTCCATGAAGATATTTTGGAAATTTCCTACCGTAAATATATCAAAAGTTAATTTTTGATTAGTAATATGCATTGCTAAAAACGTCATTTGGACAACTTTAAAGGCAGTTTTCTGCACCCTCAGATTCCAGATTTTCAAATAGTTGTATCTCGGCCAAATATTGTTCTGTCATAACAAACCATACATCAATGGAAAGCTTAATTTATTCAGCTTTCATGATGTATAAATCCCAGTTTCGAAAAATTGACAGTTATGACTGGTTTTGTGGTCCAGGGTCACATATATATTTGATACATTTTTGAGAGATTTTATAAATAAATAATTTAAAGACTCACAGGTTTCTGGTGTTTTGAAGAAGCTCAACAAACAAAATATGTCTTATGAAACTACATTTATAGAGACTCAAGTGATCTGGAGTTGGTCATATGTTTGGTTGGCTCTGGGTTCGGCAGTAAATGAAAGCCTTCGAGACACATCCTTCAAGACGTTAGAGCATTCAATCATTGAACCACAACACCACAAGTCACAATAACCCAAAGTCACAAGCAATCAGAGTACAATAATATTCAGTTTGTGATTCTTAGCTGGATAGGACAGGAAACACATCTTTTGACAATATGACTATTAATCATGAGCTTATGCTGATGTTTTATTCTTTTACATGGAGCATTCGTCGTACTGTAAATAGATGCTTCATCTAGTAAATTATGAGAAAAAAAAATCTGAAAAATGTAATTTTGTTTTATTTACCTACAGTTAGGAAGTTCCTAAAACGTCCAACGTTCAGGAACACAGCAGGTGAGCTGGATTAATGCTTTTGTTTGAGTTCAAACAAGTCTACATTGAAAAATGGTTTTGTGGCTTTCACTCCCACTTCCCCTCTACCCAGCATGCAAAGATGCATGAATAAATATGGTTGTCGTTTTTGACTATTTTACATTTTCCTAAAATACATTTCTTAGAGGAAACATGGGATAAAGCTCACAATAACAAATAAGTTAAATCTAAAAGGGAACAATTTACACAGAATTTGCATGTTTTAAATCAAGTTCGGTATGTTGTAGAGTTTTTATCAATATTCAGTTAATCTCAACACAACATGTCACTTTATCATATCACTTTATCATATTATATATATATATATATATATATATATATATATATTATTTTTTTTATTTTTTTTTTGGTTTGTTAGATAATTTGTTAGTTGTTAGATATGTTGAATATGTTTGTTTGATAATATGTTTTAATAAATGTAAAAAAATTATAATAAATGTAATTTATAATTAACATACAGGATTGTTTATAATAAGTCAGAGATGGACTTTACTACTACTTTACTAGACTAGCTGGTATAACATATACACTCACCTAAAGGATTATTAGGAACACCTGTTCAATTTCTCATTAATGCAATTATCTAATCAACCAATCACATGGCAGTTGCTTCAATGCATTTAGGGGTGTGGTCCTGGTCAAGACAATCTCCTGAACTCCAAACTGAATGTCAGAATGGGAAAGAAAGGTGATTTAAGCAATTTTGAGCATGGCATGGTTGTTGGTGCCAGACGGGCCGGTCTGAGTATTTCACAATCTGCTCAGTTACTGGGATTTTCACGCACAACCATTTCTAGGGTTTACAAAGAATGGTGTGAAAAGGGAAAAACATCCAGTATGCGGCAGTCCTGTGGGCGAAAATGCCTTGTTGATGCTAGAGGTCAGAGGAGAATGGGCCGACTGATTCAAGCTGATAGAAGAGCAACTTTGACTGAAATAACCACTCGTTACAACCGAGGTATGCAGCAAAGCATTTGTGAAGCCACAACACGCACAACCTTAAGGCGGATGGGCTACAACAGCAGAAGACCCCACCGGGTACCACTCATCTCCACTACAAATAGGAAAAAGAGGCTACAATTTGCACGAGCTCACCAAAATTGTACGGTTGAAGACTGGAAAAATGTTGCCTGGTCTGATGAGTCTCGATTTCTGTTGAGACATTCAGATGGTAGAGTCAGAATTTGGCGTAAACAGAATGAGAACATGGATCCATCATGCCTTGTTACCACTGTGCAGGCTGGTGGTGGTGGTGTAATGGTGTGGGGGATGTTTTCTTGGCACACTTTAGGCCCCTTAGTGCCAATTGGGCATCGTTTAAATGCCACGGCCTACCTGAGCATTGTTTCTGACCATGTCATCCCTTTATGACCACCATGTACCCATCCTCTGATGGCTACTTCCAGCAGGATAATGCACCATGTCACAAAGCTCGAATCCTTTCAAATTGGTTTCTTGAACATGACAATGAGTTCACTGTACTAAAATGGCCCCCACAGTCACCAGATCTCAACCCAATAGAGCATCTTTGGGATGTGGTGGAACGGGAGCTTCGTGCCCTGGATGTGCATCCCACAAATCTCCATCAACTGCAAGATGCTATCCTATCAATATGGGCCAACATTTGTAAAGAATGCTTTCAGCACCTTGTTGAATCAATGCCACGTAGAATTAAGGCAGTTCTGAAGGCGAAAGGGGGTCAAACACAGTATTAGTATGGTGTTCCTAATAATCCTTTAGGTGAGTGTGTATATATATATATATATATATATATATATATATATGACGTATGTTGCCGAAGCATTTAAATTGATGGATTATAATTGCTGGAAGTCCCGCTTTTCCTAATTAGTAATTACCATCTTTAATCCATCTCTGAATTCTCCTCGTCTCTTGATTATCTGAGCTGAAGGAATTAAAGGCCACCAACACATATATATATATATATATATATATATATATATATATATATATATATATATATATATATATATATATATATTTTTTTTTTTTTTTTCATTTATTTAAATATTTATTTATTTACATAATAATATTTAAATAATGATTATAAAATAATTATGGTTGCACTATGGTTGGGTAAAAAAAATAACTAATATATATCACAATACTATATATCAAGAAACTGTTTTGTATTACATTGTATTAAGTTTTTTTTTTATTAAATTAGAGATGGTCCACTCTACCTGAAAAGACATTTGTCTGAAGTGCATGATTTCAAAATATTTATACCTTCCAAATAACACATTCTATGAACTGAATTCGAATGAAATATTACAGCTTGACCTTACAGTTAACTAGGGTAATTAAAACAACAACATCTGTGTATCAAAACTACATCTTTAACAAAAAGTGTCCAACTTCACTTTTTACAGTGTATGATCTAAATACATCTTGTTTCTCCTTTCCTAATTAAGGCTGTAATTATAGTGTATCGCTTATGAACAGCTCATCCATATATTCCTCAGACCAAAGGGAGCCAGATGAGCTCATGATAACTAATACCGGTGGTATTTTAATAATTTATTATTAAGAAAATGACTGGTTTGAAGGCCTGAAGACACAAACAGGAAAGCCTCGATGAATTCAGCCATGCAAGAGTATTCATTTCACATCAGCTATCTGTGTATTATGGGTTGTGGTGCAATGAAAACCAGTGATACATAAATCTGTCCTGACTGCATCATTGACCTGAGCTATAAGGCACCCCGCTTTTCATCAAACTCTCTCCATAAGTTACTTACATAACAAAAAACTGCAATCAAAATCTTCCTGTGGAACATGGGCACTCCCAAATACATGTGAAGTTATGAACAACTTTCCAAGAGCTTGAGAGAGAGTTATTCTTGGATAAAAGCAGAACCAATGCTTACGAAGTTGGGCTATTAAATCTTGACCTTTTCCCAAAGGAGTTTTGGATCAATAATCTTGACAATGGTTTGTGCAATTTATCACCGGGCTTGTACTCAATGGTTCTATCTTGGGCCTGGTTGAATATCTGAGATCTATGAATAACCATGATAACGCGGGTTTCATATGACCCTACTTGGTGTGCATAGACATGCTGATATTATTTGATTTTTATATTCCTCAGTTATTTTCAGAGGTTAGTGCAGCGAGTCTCAGGTATCATCGTGTTCTTCACTGACTCCAGTTCAGCACCTCTGGAGACTCAGTAATGTACAAGCTTACCTCATTATTGATCTCAATATTGATCAGTGCTTTCATGGTGGCCTTTAATTCCTTCAGCTCAGATAATCAAGAGACGAGGAGAATTCAAAGATGGATTAAAGATGGTAATTACTAATTAGGAAAAGCGGGACTTCCAACAATTATAATCCATTTAAATGCTTCGACAACATACGTCCAAGAACAGCAAACAGCCCAAGAATGCAAACCACAGCTAAATCATATTATAAGAAATATTCTGGGTTCAGTACAAGTTAAGGTCATCAGCATAATGTTGATTGCCATAAAATATTATTTTGGCTCATCCCTCATTTGCTTTTTCTAAAAAAAGCAAACTTCTTGTTACGGTTGTTTCAAAGAAAGTGAATGCGGATGTAAGAGCAGAAATGTGCAGCTAAGAATTTTAGAAAATCACTTACTGTACATTAATTTGGTTAAAAACTTATTAAAAGGGTTACAAAGCATTATCTGTGCTGTAAAGACATTCCCATCATTAATACAATCACCTTAAATAGAATCAATTTTGATGTATGGTGACCTTAAAGGGGGTTTCTTGGTTCAATAAATGTTATTGACAGCACAAATGACAGCACTTGAGGGATAAGCTTGAGGGATAAGCTATAGCTTTCCTGTAGCTCAAATAGTAGAGCATGACGCTAGCAACGCTAAAGTCATGGGTTCGATTCCCAGGTAAAGCAAGAGCTGATAAAAATGTAAAAACTGTAACTTGAATGCAATGTAAGACGCTTTGGATAAAAGCGTTTGCTAAATGCATAAATGTAAATGATAATGTTGATTAACACAAAACATAATTACCACTGGTCTCTGTTTTTTGAAACAGGGTTACATTAACAATGTTTCCATCCTTGTATTGATGTATGAACTCAACTGAGGCAGATCATTTTTTTTATTTGATAAGCAATGCATAACAAAAAACTGACTTTGCCTTAACAGATCACATTACATCTCAAATGTTCGTTTCTCAAATGTTGAAAAATATATATAATGGTATATAATTACCTCCCACACGTGCCTGTTTGTGTTCCCAAACATCAAGTATTTGCCTCCAAACGCAAGATAACAGACAGTATTTGTCATTGCCCTTCATATGTTTGCTCAGACGTGCAAGTCATTTATTGAAAAAAGTCACAGTGGCCTCCGCAATTGAAGCACCTTTCATTTTATCATTGATACTTTACACCCGTTTTACAGCAAGTGATGGTTTTGTTCACTTGAACACATGGAATGGAATTAATATATGTTTGTAATCTTACTGCATAATTGATGGTATTCCAAAAAAAAAAACAACAACAAACTTTTTTTTGATATTTTGTCTTATTTCATTGGCTTTTTTTTTTTGGAAGCACCTTACATTAAGAGTATGTGAATAATAATGTACTAATACAGTACCTGAATTAGATATTACTATAATATGAACTAATGATGAGTTAAGGCTTGTGCTATTGAAGAATCATAAGAATTCATGTGTGAATAACACCCATCTTGACTACATGTTTGTTATTGTATTTGCGTAAGTTTTCACACATTAATTTATATGACTCATGATGTAGTTAAGGATAGTTCTCGATTAGTACCTGCCTTAACTCATCTTTACCTCATATTAAAGTAATATGCAATTTTATTAGTACATGAATAATAATATACTGCTATTATAAAGTGTTACTGTTTCTTTAAGATTTCAAACAAAAAAAGCCCATTTGTGTCATACCCAAAAACGGTCAGAATGAGATGCTTGCAGGCACACATTTTGAGCAGCTCCATCTGTACACAGTTCAAGACTGAGCACATGGCCTAATATTAAATAAAATCAAAATCAATTCTTTTCTCATAACAGGAAGGGAAATTAAAGTAACTCTGTACAATAAAATGTGCAATTACTTCAGCCAGAACCAAAGTTTCAGGCCTCTGCTGGGGTTTTACAAACTCACTGGATGAAGGTCAAAGAGATCTCAAACCAACAGTCCATCTGTTTAACTTTGTGACATTTCTGCCTCTGCACACAATAATGAGTCACGCAGTAATGCAATGAGACTGATGAGTGCTATAGTTAACGATAAAAGCATATATGAGCCTAAACCTGAAATTCAAGGTCTACTGTATCTTTATTGAGCAAACACTTAGGCCTGACAGTTGCACAATAAATTAAATTCAGATGACAGAATGATCAAAGGCAGCGTGTCACTTCCTGCTCCGTGTGCTGCGGTAGATATCCCCAGCTTTGGCAAATGCCCACGAATAGGTTATTGTTAAAACTGCTCATATTACAGACACACATGGATGTTTCTTCTACTACAGGATCTTCTGCACTTTTAGAAAATAAACTCTCTTAAAACACACTCTTCACACACTCACTTGTTTAATTTATCCACTAATAATGTTCAACAGTTTATACAAGAGTTTTATACAGTTTTGGAAATGGAAATGGCAGTGGCGGAAATGATAAAAAGTCAATTTTCTGATCATTTACAGCTATGATACACACACACACACACACAAAATATATATATATATATACAAAAAAATGTTTTATAATTACAGATTTTATGTTTTATGATAGAGATTTTATAATTAAATTTGTAAATAGCTTAAATGTTTTATGATTACAGTTATCAACTTTGAAAAATGCAACAATTCCTGTATTAATTATTTTCATAATTCTAGATTGGACGTTAGGGCCTAGGAAAAACAAAAACAACCCCCCCCCCCCCCCCCCCCCAAAAAAAAACCCAGCAAAAACAAATAAAGCATGTAAAAAAATCTTCATGTAGCAATTAGAAAAAAGTTAAAATCTTTTAGTTTTAATGAAAATCAACCCCTGAAAATGAGTGTCTGGAGCTGAAAACCTCCTATGTATGTGGTTTTAAATATATAATATAATAATGTTCTAATAATATGTTTTGAATTGTGGTCAGACACTCATACTGTATACACCATATACATTGGCCCTTGTCTTCTACTGAATCATGTAAAATACATAAACCAGGTCATGTCTGATATTGAGACACAGTTCCTTCCTCCTTTATCTCCTTCTGCATGCAGGAAATGTCTGGCTGTACCTTGTGCTTGCTCTGAATGAAGACGTGCCGTGCAGTTTAATGTTACAAAGGTTATATACGACATCTGGGTTGGTGCAAATACATGTGATTCTGAGTCTGTGTGTATGGAAAGAAAATCACAATGGTTTGGTTGTGTAAACTATTTGTTTTGGATAAAGTATCTAGTGTTTTTTTTTCCAAGCGACAAACAGAGCATCTCATGAGACAAAAAGAATACTATTAGTGTCATCTTTTAATATACTGCAGAGACTGTATGCTGAAGTGTACAAAACGGCTGGGAGGAGCCGTTAAGAGAGAGAGCTTAAAGTGCGCTGTCAATTTAATGCATTAGGGCCAGATTTACTAAACAGGGCAAATTAGCGTGAGACTGTAATCCCATAGACGCGCTAATGGGAATGGAAAGTTCTGCGGGTAATTTCCTGACAATGCGCAAAAGAAAGAATACAGACGCAGCCAACACATTTCCAAAATGCAATCTACTAAGAGCGGTCCAAATTAGCAACTGTTGCAGCCATGTTAAGTGCAAAGTGGGTTAAGACATGCTTTTTTTGGCATATTAAATATTGGCACAAATAGCAGTAAATTGTCTACCGCTAAACCGTAGTAAATCACATTGAATGATTTATTTAAATACCTACCATAAATTTTGCATATAAAAGGAAAACTCTTACAAATGCATATGCAATAAGACCAGCCACAATGTCCATGCCTTTTCATCGCTATTTTTTAATTGTCTTGCAGTTTTTTTTTTTTTATGCCAAAATGGTTTTCGATGACACAAGCTGGCCCATAAACTGATTAATTATAAAAAAAATACAAAAAAATGGTCACACTTTATAGTAGGTGGCCTTAACTACTATGTACTTACATCAAAAAATAAGTACAATGTACTTATTGTGGTCATATTGTATTGCAAAACACTTTTACTGCTATTGAGGTGGATACGGGTAAGGTTAGGGACGGGTTAGGGTGGTATGGGTAGGTTTAAGGGTGGGTTAAGGTGTAAGGGATCGGTCAACAGTGTAATTATAAATGTAATTACAGAAATTAATTACAGATGTAATTACATGCAGGTATTTTTAAAAATACAAGTACAATGTAAAAACATGTATGTACACAATAAGTACACTGTATAAAATGATTAATTTAAATATAAGTAAGGCCACCTAATATAAAGTGGGACCATAAAAATGAACACATATAACAGTATTCCCTGACCACCATTTGGCAGCCTTAGTTATTACTTTCATTAGAAGGTTTCTAACAAAATCTTTATAAATCCTAATGCAAATATGAGCAAGCATCACTTATTAAAACACAAATAGTTAGGCTTATACACTTAAAATGATTTATATCCACAGCTTTCATGGTAGAAACATTTTAAGTGATTTTACTACGTGCAAAAACTGAAAAAAAAACTATTCTGAGAACTGAACTTGTCTACTCAGAAAACCCTGCCAATCTATTTTAAATTGGTGTAGAGAAAAAACACGCTTAGTCTAATCCAGTCTTCCAGGGTTGTCAAGTTTGTAACGTGCATCTAAATTAAAGACCAACAGCAACAACTGGTATTTGGGAAAACAATCCAAGAATAATAGCCTTTTTTGTTATGTAATAAATGTCCCAGCTCCCCCACAGCACATACACGCCCAGTGATTGCTACAGGCGACTCACAACCAAACCTCACCTTCAATGGGTTAAAGAAAGGTAAATACGTGCTGTTTCACTGCAGCTGGCTGATTTCTAAAATGCAGACTTCTTGTTTAGTCAATCATGTAAAATAAATGTGTTAGCATGAGGCAATTTAAAGGCAAAGAGTTTCTTTCTTATGGAGGTCTTTAACTCTGGGAGCTTAGACTAAACAACTGTGAATAATTTGCCACCAAATTGCAAAGATAGACTACATAACCTTTTAAAGCATACTCATTTGTTTAAAAAGGAATTACAGTTCAAGCATGGCTATTTCCAATCTACTGCATCCATTTATAATGATGACAAAGTCTGGGAAAGCGCTTTCACATGGACAGGGATGTACTGCAACAAAGACATCGGACATTATAATTTTAATAAGGTGCTGTTTTCCAGTGCCACAAGTGACATGGACTGTTCTTGATGTGACGAAGTTGACCAAAGTTAAATTTTAAGCAAATGGTTATTCTTATAACAATTTCTTATTGAGGTGGCAGTTGTGGCCTAATGGATAGAGAGTTGGACTTGTAACCCGAAGGTCGTGGGTTTGAGTCTTGGGTCCAGCAGGGATTGTAGGTGAGGGAGTGAATAACCAACACTCTCTCTAGACCCTTGAGCAAGGCACCGAAACCCCAACTGCTCCCCGGGTGTGTGTTCACTATACTGTGTGTACACTTGGATGGGTTAATGAGCACAAATTCTGAATATCATAAACCACTTCCCTTTCCCCCTTATTCTGCCTCGTCATCTGTCCTCTTTAATAAATGCCTTTTGTAGTGATGGGCGCTTTCAAAACACTGCTTAAAACATTTACGAATCTTTTGTTTTATATTTGTGGTTCGGAGTTTGTTTCAGAATTGCCAAGTCACATGGTTTTAGAAAATGAAGCTATGTTTCGAGCATTGATAGTTTCAAAATATTCACTAGATGACATTAATCTGGTAAAGCAATGAAAGAGTGTTAATGGTTTTTAACCAAAAATTGTGCCAGTTTTTTAATTAAGTAATGAATTTTAATACTTGCAGTGTATAACAGAATAATGTATAAAGCATTTGCAAGCATTTTGTAAAAGGCATAATTCTACATGTTTGGCTTGAGTTTTTGTTGCATTTACACCGTTTTAACCAGCTGGAGTTTTAAATGATTCGAAACAATGAATCATTTGGCGAGCAAACGGTTCAGTTGATTCAAAGTTTAGAAAAGTAAAGTTTCTCCCCTTTTTTCACCAACCTGATGTTGTTCGACATCAAGAAAAAGGAACTTAAACTAGCATTGCTCACAAGACTCTTCTGTGGTTTTAAATGTACATGCCACAATATTGCCAACTATTGGACTATGAGCGTTGTAACGCCTCACAAGACAGAAAGATCTCCTAAACGCTGTTGGTTTTTTCACTCAAGAGAAAATGAGAACTCATACCACTACATACCATACTCTGGTCTGGACCGTTATATTAAAGGAAAGCACTTGACCCATAAAATTAAGAGGACCAGAACCTTTGTAAAATCAGTTTTTGGAAAAGTAAAACAGGCTGGAAAACAGAGATTTAGCTTTGAACTAGAACAATTCAGAGTGATATAAAAGTCCCATACTCACAGTCAGCGGCAAGGAGCAAATGACGAAGATGAAGGTCATGCAGGCCAGCAGCAGTAAGTGGTCCATTTCTTCCTCTCCCTGTCCAAACCAGGTGCTCAGCCTCCTCTTTCGTCCAGCCGACAGCACCGATCCCCGACGCGACAGCTGGCTCCTGTGCATGCGGCATAGGCTGACGATGACCGAACCGTTGCATAAGAACACAACGGCGATGAGCAGCGCCATAAGCACGGAGTAGGACAGCGAGAAGGTCAGCGTTCTCCTCTCCTCATCCTCACCTTCTCCTTCTGCCTCCATCTTGATGAAGCACCACGTGCCTGGGCAGTACTGCTTGTGCCGTCCGTATCCAAAGAACGGCAGCAAGCAGAACATGAAGGTAAAGAGATAGATAAGGACGAGGACGATCTTGGCGATGCTGCGTCGCACGTGTTTAGAGTAGAAATACGGGTGACTGATGGCGAGGCACCGCTCCACCGCCATTGCACACAGTATGAGCATAGAGGCCAAGCCGAAGAACGTCATGGCGAAGGCGAAGAGTCCACACAGCCACCAGTCTCCCGTAAGACCCACCAGGGATTTTCTTTGGGCATAGCAAATGAAAACCGGTGGACTGAGTAAACATGTTCCCAGCAGATCTGTCAAAGCCAAGCCTGTCACGAGAATGCAGAAGACTGAAGACTTGGTGCGACGCTCTTTCTGGTGGACTCCCAGGATAGCCAAAGCCATCAGGTTGCCAACCACCCCAGCGATGAACATCACAGCGCTCATCACCGGATTCCCGTTCACATCGATATTGGTAATGTTCTCGCATGATTTGTTTGAAAGCATGATCAGACAGTCCCGCCCTTGAACCCTGACCCCAGGCACAGGGGTCGGGCAACGGCAACTTTGTCTATCGTGAAAAACTTGCAGTTCCTTTTCTTTGAGGATCTGTAAAAGCAGCAAGCATTTCTTAAGAATCAATATATCTGTCACAGACCTCACCCACAGTTGCTTAATGACCACTTGAAGTGCCCAATGAACTCTTTTCTTTTTCTGTGTAGATGTACTTCATATTAAAACTGGAAATTGAGGCAGCACATATTGTTCATTGTTTTAAATAGCCTGTATGCTTTAGTTTGCCTCAGCTATTTACTTTTTACACAGAGGGGGATCCTCATTGTAGAAAGCATTTGTTTGGACAAAAATTTGGATATTCAAATATTTTATTTGACTGAATAAACCTCAGAACGTTCTGTTGCAAAAACAAAATACATTTTAATAGTCATCTCAGGTAGAAACCGCTCCTTGAGGTAACAACTGCACAATTTCTCTTTTAGAGTACGTGTTGATTTTTATCTACAGCATATTTTTTTGTATGTGATGTGCAGTGAGGAGCAAATGGGATTTTAAAGGATTTTCTTTTTCATTCAAATCTGAAGTAAAAACATATTTGGACTGTGCACTATTTCTAGGTCACTAATAATATAAATATTATTGAGTATGGATCATACTCAAATCAAGCTGAAGAACATTATCGTGAGGTTTTATGCAAACTTGTGGAGCTAAAGTTTAAATCATTAAAGCAAAAAAATACTCAATTCTTCAGTTGAACTTTTCACTCAAACTGCTTTGCTGATAATGCCGTTTGTAAGTAATTGTTTAAAAATGTCACTTTTAAAGACCAAAGTACAATCAGATGTTTTAGAGACTCAAATAAGTGCAATATTTGAATGGTGTTAATTTTTTACACGTTTGTCATGTTTTATGTATTATTTTATTATTTAATATCACGGTGTATTACGGATGTTCCTTTGCTGAACAACTGAATCAAACTGCAGTTATTTCACATTCACTAAGCTGTCATGACAGTAAAGCATCAATATTGAATCACAAGACAGTACGCACCTGTCCACGGAGCGTCCATCACTGCTGCGCACGGCCATTCCTCCCCACCACAACACTCACTGACCAACATAGATGGATTATTTCAGTCACTCCGAACATAATATTTCAAAGCGAAGTCGATATTGCTAGGTCTTCGGGGTTCCGTTTCTTCAGTAGAATTCTCTCGTTTAATTCATAAACAGTTGTTAGTTGAGTTATTAGTCTATCCAGTTCTGGCCAAACACCAGTTTTACGCGCAAAACAATTTTGGATTACAGCTCATTGCGCGTAAAGCTAAACAACACTGTAAGAAACGCGCTGACTCTCTTCACTCCTTCCGCTCGTTGTGAAGGTAGATTGGTAAATCTACTATTAAGACTTCCCTCCTGTGGTTGATAAAGTAGCCGTGAGAAAAAAATAGGAGGGGCTTCTGACAACTTCGTTCCTCCTCACTTATGCAACGTCTGAATGATCTGCATAACACAGATTGTTAAGAATAATGTGCATTTAGTAAAAATAAATACATAAATAAATAAAAAATAAAATATTTAAGTTTTACTTTAGAATTTACATAATGGTGATGCATCATCCAATATAGGCTATTATTAAAAATTAAATGAAATTGTGTACAATTTAGTTTTTATAGCACAAAATTTAAAATAAGATCATTCTATTTTCAAAAATATATAATAATATGCTTTCACAATAATTTTAAATATACATTATTAGGTGAAGTGAATGTAAAACGATGTATCTATGAATGTATAAATCTATCTATCTATCTATCTATCTATCTATCTATCTATCTATCTATCTATCTATCTATCTATCTATCATCTATCTATCTATCTATCTATCTATCTATCTATCTATCTATCTATCTATCTATCTATCTATCTATCATCTATCTATCTATCTATCTATCTATCGTTCTATCTATCTATCGTTCTATCTATCTATCTATCTATCTATCTATCTATCTATCTATCTATCTATCTATCTATCTATCTATCTATCTATCTATCTATCTATCTATCTATCGTTCTATCGTTCTATCTCTGTTGTTCTGTCATTCTATCTATCTATCTATCTATCTATCTATCTATCTATCTATCTATCTATCTATCTATCTATCTATCTATCTATCTATCTATCTATCGTTCTATCTCTGTTGTTCTATCTATCTATCTATCTATCTATCTATCTATCTATCTATCTATCTATCTATCTATCTATCTATCTATCTATCTATCTATCTATCGTTCTATCGTTCTATCTATCTATCGTTCTATCTCTGTTGTTCTGTCATTCTATCTATCTATCTATCTATCTATCTATCTATCTATCTATCTATCTATCTATCTATCTATCTATCTATCTATCTATCTATCTATCTATCTATCTATCTATCTATCTATCTCTGTTGTTCTATCTATCTATCTATCTATCTATCTATCGTTCTATCTCTGTCATTCTATCTATCTATCTATCTATCTATCTATCTATCTATCTATCTATCTATCTATCTATCTATCTATCTATCTATCTATCTATCTATCTATCTATCTATCTATCTATCTATCTATCTATCTATCTATCTATCGTTCTACCTATCTATCGTTCTATCTCTGTTGTTCTGTCATTCTATCTATCTATCTATCTATCTATCTATCTATCTATCTATCTATCTATCTATCTATCTATCTATCCATCCATCCATCCATCCATCCATCCATCCATCCATCCATCCATCCATCCATCCATCCATCCATCCATCCATCCATCCATCTACCTATCTTTCTATATGTCTGTCTGTCTGTGTGTGTGTCTGTCCATCTGTCTGTCTGTCTGTGTGTCTGTCTGTCTGTCAGTTAGTTAGTTTGTTTGTTGTATGTATATACACACACACACACACACACACACACATATATATATATATATATATATATATGTTTTCTGCTGTGATATCAAGCTTGTTTTCAATGGAACCATAATTTTTAAGAGTGTATAAGAGGCATGAAAATGTTTCCCTCAACCTTACTAAGATTTATGTCCAAACTGATTTAATGGACTTGTGCTAACTAAATTATGCAGAAGGAGATCTGCAAAAATAACTTTGGTCAGACTGCGGTCAAAAATCAAATGAACTCTAACTCACATGCTTTCTATAACTGTCAATAGACAGCATGCAGACTGTATTATCATTCATTAATGCAAATGAAAACAACTCAAAGTCTGAAATGAGATAATGTTTGGGTGCATCTGTTGTCACTAAGCTATTGTGTGTGTGTGTGTGTGTGTGTGTGTACAGAGTTTATATATTTGAGTTGCCTAGGCTGTTAATTGTTGCTGTCCAGCAGTATGCATTATGAATATTTGAGAAGTAGCCTGGAGCCATGAAAAATAACTACACAGCACTTTTCTAAAGGAAACAAATATAATTCTTACTTAATGGCCTGCGTTATCAGTCCATCCCAAACACTTACATGTGTTACAGATTTCCTGAGAGTACTGGTATCATATTCTCTTGTCCACGTTGATGTCGCCTTCAGATACAAAAGTAGAAAATTACTTCCGACATAAATCTTCTATTTTTGTGTGCTAAAGTGTCATATATGTATATATTATATTATGTATATTCATTCAACATCCCTTGTGAACAGTGTGCTTCAAATGTGAAAAGTATATTTAAAAAATTGTTCTTGCAGGTACTATGATATTTATGGAATGAAAGGCCACTTAAGTGCATTTAAAGAGAGTTCACGTTCATAACTATGTTTCTTAACAGGCTTAGTACACTTTTAAAAAGTCCACTTTGAACAAATGTCAAATTAAATGTTTTACTTTAAAGCCTTTTGTTGCATTTAAAGAAGTACTCTTATTTTAATTTGGTCACTGACATACTAAAGCATATGTTAAGTTCTTGATTATAATTTGATATATTATATTACATTATATATTATGTTTGATATTAAATTTAAAGTTAATATTTTTAAATGTACTAAACTGCAACTTCATTGTTACAAATATGTAATTACAAATATATTCAAATACATGATAGCAAAAATGGCATTATATTATATTTTAGTTTAGCATAAATGATTGCCAGTACATTTAACCATGCACTTAATGATATTTCAAAGACAACAGAATTATGAAATTAAATATGTGTCTCAGTCATACTTGAATGGGTCAAAAAAGCAGACTTTAGTTCTGTTAAATGTAACAAAATGTGACAAATGTAACATTAAATGTAACAAAGTTTTATCTGTGTATTGTTATATAACTTTTCCCTTCGCATTGTAGTTCAAAAACATCTGTTGAAGCACATCTGTTTAGATCATATGTGTCTATCGTCTGAGTCACTTTCAGGTGCTGATTACACGTTGTCTTTCGCTGTAGGCCTGTCTGTTCAAACCCGACAGACTCGTGGCTGGAATTTCATCTTGTCATACTCTAAACACTGCCGTTCAGATGACTGTTGCTGCCAGACTGCTCTCAGCAAAGCACACACACATTTTGAGTGGTTATGATTGATCCCTGAGGAATTTATAGTGAGTATATGTTAATCAAACACATTTTTATTGGAAACATTAAAAGTTTTCAGGTGGAAAACAGGCTGATGATGAATTCAGACAGGCTGCATCATTTTTAACGTTGCATTACCGGAGCATGCAGGCTTCATAAACTAAAACACTGTGGGCATTTTAAATAAACAGAAGAGCAGCAGTCAGCACTTTGTGCCTCATGACTCTAAAAGCTCTGATAGGATCCTGGGAAACATTAAATATTACAGTAAATATCCCATTCATTCTGAAGTGTTGCAATCTCACGCTATATCACTATCAATCTCTCCAGGGTGTTTGTTTAAACAAATGCAAGACGGTTAATATTTTAAACTTCATAACATAAGCATAGCAGCTCACAAACAATGGCAGATGGCTCTACTATTCTCAGCGTTTAATACATGGTGAGCATTAAGGTCAGTCAAGTCACCTTTATTTTTATAGCACTTTATTTCAAAGCAACTTCATGGTATTCAGCAGGAAAGTAACAAAATCATTGAGGCAGATCCAAAATTGTACAATAAAGCTGCTTTAGCACAACCCGGTCTCATCCCAAGTCGTCACATATTGACGCTTGGTTTTGGCGTCGCTTTTTGACGCTGAAGGAACCCCTTTAGCGTCACTTTTCGACGTGAAGGGAAGCATAATTTTTCGGCGTCGATATGCTAACGCGCTATTGGGAATTTTATCGTCATAATAAGGTTGCCATTATTGCATATATGTAGGGGTGTGATTTTTGAATGTAAACAGTCAAAATAGTGACTTACCCAACCCCTGCCCCTAAACCTACCATCTGTGAAGAAAACGCAAGATATAGGAGGCAGATGCAAGTACTGCCATAATTTATTGAAAAATTATTAATATACGCCAAGTGTTTCCTATTTAAAAAAATTACCTTCCCTTCACGTCGAAAAGTGACGCTAAAGGGGTACCTTGACCGTCAAAAAGCGACGCAAAAACCAAGCGTCAATATGTGACGAGTTGGGATGAGACTGTGTTATTTAGCAAGACAATAGTGTCAGTATTCAGTTCAGTGACTGTGTTCATTATCATTCATTATCAAACAAGATCAACTCAGCTGTGAGCCGCTCTAGACAGCAGTGTGGTTACTTAGCTCAGTGATGATTCAGCTCAGTTCAATAACAGCTGTGACTCTGATCTTGTTACTCTGGTCTTAGTGGTCACATGTAAACATAATGTTTTGATATAGGCCTATTTTCTGTTCAGTATAGTCAGATTTATTTTAGATCTAGTTTGACTGAAGCTCAGCTGCACAAGCATCAACACTGTCAATCTCCAGCCACGGTAAGGAAATGCAATAGGTCAGAAGTTCAATACAAAAATCCAATGTTGTTATGTGTGAGTCATTGAATCATTCATTCAACTGAATCATTTAACAACACTGAGGGGATTGTTTACATGACACCATTTTCAACCAAATATGAGACTTTTTATGCATATTGTCCATTCATTTACATGACAGTGCTTTTATGCCGCCTGAAAATGAGAACTTTTAACAACTTGTTTCAAAGTGCAAGTGTTTAAAGCCAATATCGTTATCATCTCTGTGTAAACTACAATAGAGCAAATTTGTGAAAACAGTGACATCGTGCACATATCGTGGCATCATTTATGTATTCCATGTTTTCAGTCTATAGTTGAGCAGGAGTAGTCTTTCTTTACAAAGTGACCGCCATCTACTGGCCTGGCATGCATAAAAGTTTTCACGGATCTACATAACGTATGTGAATGGGGATCGTTTTGATAATGTTGTTGTCTGTATACAAAACTTTTTAAAAACGCTTTCTGTTTTTAGTACATCGCTATTGTGTGTACTCTGATTCTTTCAAAAACATAACAGCATTACACGGTTCATTCTACTGTGGAATTATTTTCACTGGCGAGGCAAAAACAGACAAAAACTGATTTCAGAATATTCTATGAACACTCAGGCAGAACAGTGTCAGTCATAAGGTGCAGTTGGTTATGATAGATCGATGCCTTGCATATGCACAATTCAAATTTAGCTCTGAATATACCGTCAGTTAATGGAGCTCGCCAACAAATGCCTGAAAGCAGACGCAAATCGATGCTCGTTTGAGTGAATGATTGTCACTTTTTTAAGTTGAGATCTAGAGAAGCTAAAGAGTTGCAGATGCCTGAGAGAGATGCAGTATTTAGCAGGTTAAATATCTAGAACTGTCTGTGACTCCAAATCATGCCATGTGTAATGTGTTTTGACTGGAAATGACAGTTAGTGTGGAAAAAAAAAAAAAAAAAACAGTAATCCAATGACTTTGAAACTAGTTTGTGGGCAGCACTGCACTTTCCATCAGACAGGAATAACATTTGAGGTATTTATTTATTAAATGCATGAGGTTTTTATTAAAATGGTGAAATAAAGCTTTATAGCTTCTGAATATTCAGTCTTTTTTGCAATCATAATTTCTGTCACCCCTTCTCTGAAGAGTCTCACCAGACACCACTACAAGATTGAAAGGTAAATACTTTTAAGGTGACCTATCTGTCAGTTCACCCAGACAGTATCTTTCTAAATATCTGAAGTTTAATCTGTTTAAACAGTATGGGAATGTTTGGAGTAAATGGTGTGTAGGAAATTCCAGTGTATCTTGTTGTCTGGATTTCCTTTTTTCTTGTGTGTGAGTAAAGTAAAAAAATAAATAATAAAATCTTATGATCATGAAAAGGGAGAGAGAGCAGGACTGCAACCGTATCTGGCATCCTTCCACGACTCTTCCTTGATCCGATCTTATGGACTGACACACCAGATTCCAGTTTGCCTGGTAACCACCACCAGAAAACTACAGCTATAAACCGAATATAGGGAACCTCACAATTAACCTTAATGCACAAAGATAATGACTTGATCTCAGGACTTTCATCTCAGCACTTCAAAAAATCTGGGATTAGGCAGTCAGCCTCTTCAGGAATATGGCTTCACCTTAAAGTCTTTATGGAACTGTTTCTTTTTGGACAGAATAGTAAGCTCAAAGTAGATTTGGAAAAGCAGATATGAGAGTAAGTCTCCCTCAGTAGGGAAAAAATTATGCCACTGTATTAGTAACACACTCAAGGCAAAAATCACCTATAAATGTGTCCCATAAACTCTTAGTTTTGGTCAGACATGCTTCTTTTGCTTTATAGCTTCATTTAGGTCATGAGGTGCAGATTAATGGAAGATTTTTTAGGATGCATATTTATTTATTACAATAAATATGACATTTTCTTGTGCTGAGTATTAAATTTAGCTAAACCATATAGGTATTTTCTCTTAAAAAGTGGTTGAGAAATCTATCAGAAAACAAGAATAATGCTATTGTAATTAAAATTCCACAGTGAACAATATGATTTATTACTCAGTTTTGTCTGAAATTGGCTTTTTTGAAAACGTGCATTATCTCATTCACTGAAACTGTTAACTCCCTTCAAATCAATTCAAAACAGATTTAGTAAATGAATCAGAGATCAGTCTCATTGTTTGGAAATGTGTAGAGTGCCAATAAAAAATATCACTGTCAATGACACAACAATCCAGATTGTTCTTTCTTTTATATGTGTCCAACTTGAAACGCAGTTAATGGAAAGAATATAACAGGGATGAAAGTATAAGTCATTATTCTTCCTTTCTAATAGATTAGCATGCTGTTTTGCTCCATCTCACATGAAACTTAAAATATTCAATGTGAAATTCAAAGTATGTGTTGTTAAAATAATTAAAAAAAGATGAATCTTATTAAAATGATTTGTTTTAGCAAAAGCCAATTTTAATTTTAAATGAGCTTTTAGGCCCACCCAAAAGAGCCCAGTCTCATGAAAATGCGTGTAATCAGTAGGCTACGCCAAATAAAAACGAAAACTGTGGTACTGATACGCAAAAATGGACTTTGGCGTATATATGTGATACGAACGTGTTTGGCGTGCATATGATAGGCCTACGCAGTTTTCGCGTACGAAATTTGTTGGCGTGCATATGATACACAGTTTTCGCGTGCATATGATACGAAATTTGTTGGCGTGCATATGATGCATAGTTTTCGCTGCATATGATATGAAATTTGTTGGCGTGCATATGATATGTAGTTTTCGTTTGCATATGATACGAAATTTGTTGGCGTGCATATGATACGCAGTTTTCGTTTGCATATGATACGAAATTTGTTGGCGTGCATATGATATGTAGTTTTCGTTTGCATATGATACGAAATTTGTTGGCGTGCATATTATACGCAGTTCTCACATGCATATGATACGAAATTTGTTGCCGTGCATATGATATGTAGTTTTCGTTTGCATATGATACAAAATTTGTTGGCGTGCATATGATACGCAGTTTTCGCGTGCATATGATACGAAATTTGTTGCCGTGCATATGATACGCAGTTTCCACGTGCATATGATAGGCCTACGTAGTTTTCGCGTACATATGATACAAAATTTGTTGCCGTGCATATGATACGCAGTTTTCGCGTGCATATGATACAAAATTTGTTGCCGTGCATATGATAGGCTACGCAGTTTTCGCGTACATATGATCGAAATTTGTTGGCGTGCATATGATACATAGTTTTCGCGTACGTATGATATGAAATTTGTTGGCGTGCATATGATACGAAATTTGTTGGTGTGCATATGATACGCAGGTTTTGCGTACATATGATACGAAATTTGTTGCCGTGCATATGATACGTAGTTTTCGCGTAGCCTACATATGATATGAAATTAGTTGGCATGCATATGATACGCAGTTTTCGCGTGCATATGATACGGAATTTGTTGGCATGCATATGATACGCAGTTTTCGCGTGCATATGATACGGAATTTGTTGGTGTGCATATGATACGCAGTTTTCGCATACATATGATACGAAATTTGTTGGCGTGCATATGATACGAAATTTGTTGGGGTGCATATGATACGCAGGTTTTGATGAAGAAGAAATTAGTTTTTGAGTTTTGTACAGAATTTCTTTAACATGTAGCATTTATAAAATAGATGTTTATTTTAACAATTTAAATTTCCTGATTTTTCAAACAATTTGTGTAAATACAAAAATGGGCATGACATATGCTATTTAATGCTTTATGTTAACATTATTTTGGGGGTCAACTATAATGCAGAAGATGCAATTATGAGAGACTTGTTTGTTTCCAAGCATTTGGCATCTCTCTTAATGTCCACTCAAAGCTTGCATGTATAATCTGAGGAATTCAGAGGACAAAAATGATCGACTGGGTCAGAGGAGGATAACGCTTACAGGCCAAATATGTTTCAGCATTTTGGAAACATTGTAAACAAATTCCTATTTCATTTGGGTTAATAAATCCAAATATGGATGCGTGTTGGTTTGAGGACATGTATTGGGTCAGTAAAATCTGAGAATCTGTGAATGATGAACAGAGCATCTAGCCTCATGCATGTTTGTGGAAACATGATTTCATTTCAAAGTGATATTGATTTACAGGGTAAATCTGGATTGACGCTCGGTCTGGAACGGCAGAGTGAAGGTATAATTCAAAACGGATCTCACTGAGCACTTAATGCAGGACATGCACTTGACGTGTCAGAACTTGTGCATGCAGTGACTGTTATAGCTGGCCAGCTGCTTTAACATTATCACAGCCTGTTAACAGTTTTTAATACATATTGTATTTATTTTACAGTCACATTCTACAGGATTTTTTATTGTTTGTATAGAAAATGCGAAGCTTAGGGGCAAAGCTGTTTCTATTTAACCTTTTCTTTTTCTTTATAATATACATACTGTACTGTAATATGACTCAGAAAGTTAAGCAAATCAAAAGTCATTTATTTTCATGTACTGAATTTTGTCGTCTGTAATCATCTGCAGATGACATACTGGAGTTGTTTGTCACACAGGAATTGCTTCCCGCCACATCATTTGATTTATGAAAATCTGATTTGATTCATTTCACATGTGTATAACCTGTCAAGTGTAAAGTTATTGAAAATGAAAATCTTGCCCTCTGCCTTGGCTTTATTAGAAGACAAAAAAAGAAAGTAGAGTGTTCGGTTCCATTCTGAATGTTAATATCGTTCTCATCTGTATTACAGCATATAGTATGCAGAGGTAAGACGGTCCATTTGATCCTGAAACATTACTGAACCAAGATGGCTATGAGTTGCTCTCACAATCAACGGGCAGAAAACGTCTTAGGTTACTTGTGTAACCCTAGTTCCTCGAGGGAACGAGACGCTGCGTCAATGACGCTTTGGGGAACGCCAACAGCGTAACCGGCTCTGAATACCAATCAAATCTGTCCAGAAATGGGAAGGGATGTCACGGGCGAGGTGACGTAATGACCAGCTGGTACAAAAGCACGTGCGGTGAAACCGGCATCAGCTTATAGAATGAAGCAAGCGCTGGCAGGGATGCCGGAAGTGTGGCTCCGTGACGCAGCGTCTCGTTCCCTCGAGGAACTAGGGTTACACAAGTAACCTAAGACGTTCCTCTTCAGGAACTCGAGCTGTGTCAACGACGCTTTGGGGAACGAGATACCAACGGCTCCAAACTTCCGCACCCCTGCCCTGTGTGTCCAAAGAGGCGCACAGCTAGGGCAAGAGAACGGAAGAGACTGGAGTGGCTCGCATGTCCAGGCCAAGGATCTGACTAAGGTCAGAGGCGTGGACCAACCCGCAGCGTTGCAGATGTCCTGAATAGGGACAACTGCGAGAAAGGCCTTGGAGGCCGCCACACTCCTAGTGGAATGAGCCCTGACTCCCATCGGCGAGGGGAGGTCAGAAGACTCATAAGCCATGTGAATGGCATCCACAATCCACCGACTGAGAAGGACCGTAGCACACTAGCAACTGGTCCGACCTTCTCCACATGGCAGCTCTGTGGACGTACGCGTCCAGTGCTCGCACTGGACACATGCGGTTTAGCTTCAGCTGGTCAGGCTCCCGAAAGGGAGGAGGACTAAGCCTCAGTGCACCACGGAGGAAACATGTAACTAGGGGTTGTGCGCCCACTGTCAATCCACCAAGAGGGGTGTGGTAAGCAGAAATTGCCGCCACATAGACCTTCAAGGTGGAGTGGGCTAACCCTGCGGAGAGTCGAGCCTGCAGGAACTCCAGCACTGTACCTACTGGGCAGTTAACTGGGTCGAGCTGGCGATCTCCGCACCATGAAGTGAAGAGTCTCCACTTCAGGGCATACAGTTTCCTCGTAGAGGGAGCTCCGGACTGGAGAATGGTCTCAACAACCTCGGTTGAGAGACCAGAGGCTATCAGCTGTGCCCCCTCAGGGGCCACACCCACAGCTTCTATAACTCCAGGCAGGGGTGCACAAGGGTGCCTCCTGCCTATGAGAGGAGATCCCTCCTGACTGGAATCTCCCATGGAGAGCCGTCGAGGAGGAAAATCAGGTCCGAGAACTATACTCGGCCCGGCCAGAACGGGGCTACCAATAGCAGCCGGTGTCCGTCCCGGCGCACTCTCTCCAGAACTCCGGGGAGCAGAGCAATCGGGGGAAAGGCATAAAGACGAAGCCTCGGCCACGTCTGTACCACGGCATCCAGCCCCTCGGAGCTGGATGACGTAGAGAGTACCAGAGGGGACATTGCGCTGCCCGAGTAGCGAAGAGGTCCACCTGAGCCTGGCCAACCACTCTCTAGATCTGCTTCCCCACCTCGGTGTGAAGCATTCATTCCCCGGATAACAGCCCCTGCCTCGACAGGGTGTCTGCTCCCCATGAGGTACTAACTCAGATGCTCAGAAGGGAGCGGCATGCTCAAGGTGACCCTCTAAGTTGAGGGGAGCAATGCTAGCTCTACCAAGGCAGATCTCTGGAGAGCGGAGCACTTAACTCTCTGCATGAGAGGGAACTCAAGACACTCAGAAGGGAGCGGCATGCTCAAAGGTGACCCTCAAAGTTGAGGGGAGCAATGCCAGCTCGACCAACCAGGAGAGCTAGGCCTCATAGCCCACACAAGGATCTGGTGTGCCAGCCTGTACAGGGGGCGCGAACCGCAGACCTCCTTGGTGGTTGCTATAAGAGACCACCGATGTGTTGTCGGCTTGCGAACTAACACATGGCAACCTCTTAGGTCTAGGAGAAGTACTTCAGAGCCTGAAATACGGCCAGCATCTCGAGCCTGTTGAAGTGCCAGGCGAGATGATGACCCCTCCACCGACCGTGGGCAGGGTGGCCACTCATGACCGCTCCCCAACCGGTGAGGGATGTGTCCGTCGCTAGCGTACGCGGCGACAAGGAGCTCCCAACACCAGGCCCTGGGACAAGAACCAAGGTTGTCTCCACATGTCCAAGGCACGTAGGCACCGCCGCGTGACCTTGATCATGCGAAGCGGGTTTCCCCTCGGGGAGAACCCCTTGGTCTTGAGCCACCACTGTAGGGGTCTCATGTACAGCAGGCCAAAAGGTATCCCGTTGGACGCAGCTGCCACCAGACCCAGCAGTATCTAAACTGCTTGACAGTGAGTGACTGGCCTTCTTTCACCCTCCTGACTTTCGTGAGGATTGACTCGATCCGAGCAGGAGACATACGTGCCTGCACCGTGGTCAAATCCCCACCACCCCCAGATAAGTGGTTCTCTGTAATGGAGAAAGCACACTTTCCTTGGGGTTCAGTCTTAACCCCATCACTTTTAAGTGAGCGAGAACAACACCTCAATGTTGAGCCGCCCTCCGCTCTGAGCGAGAATCACCCAAGGTCGATGTAATTGAGTATGCGGGCGCCCCGTAGCTAACGCGGCGCCCACACACTCGTAAAAGTGTGGGGTGAGAGTGCTAGGCCGAAGGGAAGTACCCGATATTGGTAAGCTTTTGCCCCCAAAAGCAAACCTCAGGAACTTCCTGTGAGTGGGAAGGACGGAGACATGGAAGTATGCGTCTTTTAGATCTACGTGTCAAACCAGTCCTCGGACTTGATCTGAGATACTTACCTGCTATCAGACCAGTCCTCGGACTTGATCTGAGTACTTACCTGAGCATCTTGAACTTCAGTCTTGCAGACTGAGCGGTTCAATTGATGCAGATCTAAAAAAGGGACGCAAACCTCCATCCTCCTTGGAACTATGAAGTACCGGCTGTAGTACCCGGACTCTCTTCGGAAGGAAGACCCACCTCGATGGTATCTTTCCTTAAGAGAGTATCTACCTCTTGTTCCATTACCAGAGCCTGCTCGGGGCCCACAACGTGGAATTCACCCCATTGAATTGAGGCGGACGAGAATCAAACTGGATTCTGTAGCCTCTCTCTACAGTGCGCAGGACCCATCGAGACACATTTGGCAGTAGTATCCACGCTGCAAAATAGTCTACTAAGGGAACCAGTCTCTCGAGACTGGCCTCTGGTGTAACCCGGAGCGGCTAGTTCGGTGCCCTGAAGCGGAACCCCGGCAGGGAACAGCCGAACTAGCTGCTCCAGAGACCCCCGAAGGGGTGGCGAGCATCTCAGCTCCGTTACGATACCGGGCGGAAGAGACTGAGATATGCGCTCGCTGGAGACCGCTGCGCCCTGAAGCACCATAGGTGGCAGGGTTGGCAGAACGATCTCCTGAGGGCGCTGGGGGGGGCGACGATCGCCATGCGGGGGCTACCCTCATAAGCCCTGATCCCACTCACATCAGGGCTTCTTGGCCGAAGACGTCTTCGCCTGCTTGGCTGGGAGGTCTTTGACCGCGCACCCTTGTTACCGCCCCAACCCGCTCCCGCGGGGGCACGCTTGCCTATACGAGGAGCCAGCACGCGGCAGGGGCTCCTCTCGCCCAGCAGCCCCATGAGCTAGAGAGCGGCGAGGGAGAAACCGCTGGAACGCCGCCACCTGCCTCCTGAACCAAAAGAGGCCAGGCGGCAAAGTGGGGCATCCAGAAGGAAGGCCCTGTCACGGCTTACCATAAATCCGACAGGGTCCACCAAAGATGCCTCTCCGCCGCCACCAGGGCTGCCATAGATCACCTTGACGGTCTCCCTGGCAGCGCGGAGAGACAAATCAACGGTTTTGCGGAGCACACAGATGTGACGACGCAGCGTCAGGGGACAGATAGCTCGCAAGCGTCTGTTCCACCCGCGGCATCGCTCTGTAACCGCGCTCACTCGTCCCCATGAAACTACCGAAGTAACAGAGTGAGGGGACGAAGAGGCGGGCCGAAATATTTTCCCTACAACCTCAACACCTCAGTGTGGAGGTCGGGGAAAAAAGGGCAGGCTCAGATGTGGAGGTGAGTCTGAAACCGCAGAGAACGCAGTATAACCCTCTCTGCGGTTCGACAAAACACTCCACAGGCTCCTCATATGGGACGACAGAGTGGGTGCAACATGCTCGACGCCTCCCATGTCAACCTCCTCGGAGGAAGACGCGAGAAGTGCCAATGCCGCTGCCCGAGGGGAAGAAACCGCCACGCGTGCTTCCGGACTCGGGGAGCGGTCGCGGGATCCGGCAGGTGCGGATGGAGAAAAAGACTCGCTCGTCTCCGATCCCTCTGCCAGATCCCATTGCGAACCCCACGAACGCCGTCTCCGCTCCGCCTTAGCGGAAGCGGGTCAGTGCCGCGGGGAACGCTAGTGAAAGAGCCCTCTCCGGAGAAAAGAGCCTTTCGGGAGCGAAGCACACGCAGAGGAAAACCCTCGCAGTGCGGACAATCAGCCCCCTCGAGGGCTGCCTCCGCATGCCTCGCTCCCAAGCAAAGCACACACAGACTGTGTGTATCCTCCGTACACAAACAGCGTTTTGCACGGAGGAACACACAGCCCGTATTGCGCCTCACTCCTCTCCCCACTTCGCTTTGACATGTTTACAAACAGACAGACAACGGTAAATAGGACTCACCAGTCACAGAGCGCTTCGCTGAATGACAAAAAGCTGATGCCGGTTTCACCGCACGTGCTTTTGTACCAGCTGGTCATTACGTCACCTCGCCCGTGACATCCCTTCCCATTTCTGGACAGATTTGATTGGTATTCAGAGCCGGTTACGCTGTTGGCGTTCCCCAAAGCGTCGTTGACGCAGCTCGAGTTCCTGAAGAGGAACTCTCTTTTCTTTTGTGCCTTGGCTGTCATCAGGCAGGGGACAACAGGGAATGAGGTGGTCCCACTAAGGTCCTCTCTAGTAAAGCTGATTAATTGGGGACAGGAGAGAGGGGCCCACCCTTAAAAACATATTTTTTTGTGACAGCTCTTTTTCTAAGTAAACAACAAAACTAGCATGATAGTTACATAATGCACATAATTGCCATGCATTTTCATTCTGGAAGAAATATGCATCATTACCAGAATTCACATTACCAGTGTTACCATAAAAATGGACGTTGACCAGATACATGTCATCTGTGTGTAATTTTTTTTTCTTTCTTTCTAAATATATCAAAAATTCAGAATGTAATTGTAGCTGTTTAAATAATTAATGTTTCAACTATGGACACTTTAGAGTATTTAGAAAATAATCTTTCTTAAAAACACTTTTTTTTTCTTTTTCACCACATCTATGTGTGTTCAATGGCATTCTGTGATGGAAGTGACTTTTGGATAATTTCATTGCTAGCTTTATGTATCCTAAAAAAATCATATGTGCACATAATTTGTGCATAATGCAACAAAAAAGCTTGAGTTTGTGTTTATAAGAAATATTTTACGTGGAGTTTTTATTTAATGTATTTTAATTTATTTATTTATATATGAAAATTATGAAATTAAAATTTATATTCGGCAACTGATCACATTTAAAATAAATGCTGTTCTGTTATTTTGAGCCTTCCATTCATCTAAAAAAATCCTGAAAAAATGTATCATGGTTTCCACAAAAAAAAAAAAATCAGCAGCGCAATTGTTTTCACAATTTCTCATATAAACATATTCAAATTGAAGACTTGTAATAATCAAAATATATTAATAATGTGCATCATGTCTTATTTCAACTCATGAGGGTAAGAAGTATCCCATTGTAATATAACCATCTTGTAAACAACTTAAATCTGTTTTAATACGAATCCACCCCTGGACATACTGTGAAATTGTCCATAGTTGAAAACACAAACAAACACATTCTAATTTAAATTTGTATTAGTTTTTCTTTATTAGATTATTTGCAAAGAAACAAAGTGCACTCCAGCCCCACTGCCAATATTTATTCACTTTAATTTGGTAGCGGCTATTTGCACTAAGTGCAATTACATGCTGTTTATACTAAGCTTCTTAGTGCAAATTATAGCACATATCTGCAATAACATATTGAGTGTAAATCCTAATTTTTATAAAAATTATTAAATGGATACCGCTTTGGGACAATAAAGCCCTCCCTACACCTAACCTTAATCGATAAACACCCGTGAGGCATGTTCATTTCCACTTTTTGGATTATTTCCTTAATTTTTATTGAAAATAATTGCTTTTCTGATTTGATATGTGATGTAAAAAGGGAGAAGAACGAATTTGGCAAAGAGGGGATTCGAACTTGAGTCGATTAGGTTCAACGAGTAAATTTCTTCTACATGATTTACAATCTACACCACTGGAATAGCTATTTAATAGGCTTTTGCAATGTTGTCTAACCCTACCACATGTTGGTGGGCTAAGTTAGTGTAAATAGCCTCTGCCAACAAGGCAGGCTGTTTGCACTTAGTGTGAACAAACACGTTTTAATTTACTTGTATTACATACTTTCTCTTAGTTTCACCTAACCAAAACTGAACATCATTAGTGTATTAATAAGCGAACACAAACCTTGTCTTAGGAGTTGTCAGATTCAAACAGTTTTATGACGATGGCCTCGTGTGGCTGCATTTTTATTGACCTTAGAGACACGGGGCCAAATCGGTCAAGACCTGTGCTGATTACAAACACCCCACCTTCAGGTAAGCTGGGAGCCCAGTCTGGATCCAAAGTGTGAGGTTCAGAACCCAAATTAAACAGGACCAGGAAGTGAACGCAGCCCCATGAGCGCAGGAAAGCTAAAGGAGGTGTGGCTGTAGAATTGAGGCCAGAGGATGACATGGTGGCATTGAAGGAAAGGAAGGTGAATCTGCCAAAGTGTAGAGCCTCTTCACGGGCACGCGACTGACTCAGAGAATGGAAGAGGGCTAGAGGTTGATTCAGCTGATCCAGATCCTGAGAATGGAAATATCATACCACAAAAAACATGAACATTCAGATTCACACAACCAGATTTTACAACCAAAACTCTTAAAAATAAAGGTTCCAAAGTGATACCATAAAGAACTGTTTTGGGTTCCTCAAAGAACCTTTCAGTGAACAGTTCTTAAACGAACCATTTTTTTCCACTATAAAGAATGTTTTGTCCAATGGAAAGTTTCCATGGATGTTAAAGGTTGTTCATTGAAACAGAGATGCCAATAAAGAATCTTTATTTTAAAGAATGTTATTTCAAACTGTCACTATAGCAATTGTACATTGAAGATGGTTTTCTCAACTCACCTGAACTGGATTGACCTCATCTCCATATCTGAAGATGGGTGTCCCAGGTAAAGTCATAATCAGGACTAGAATCGCTCTCTGCAACTCCCATGGTACTCCTGCACCCATCTGTGAATGGTGCAAACACATGTGACACTGCATTCAAAGCATTCTCAGAAACATTTCTTAAGAAAATGTATCCCACACTGCGTTAAACACAGCAAGATACGGATGGTTTGTGCAGACCACAATGTGTTTTGTTCAATGAATTACTGGTCAGGAGCATGAAGTCATCAAAATGTAACATTTCAAAGCCATACACTGTATAATTCAAATTTCTCTCATGGTTCCCTAAACCATAAATCAAACTAAATTCTACATGTTCATTTTCTGCAGTTAACTCATACTACTGATGCCATGATTTACATTGGTCTTATTTATTGTAAATAAAGGTGTTTCAGTTTGATGCATCACAAAAATGAAACCTTGATCATGGTTTTGGAGCAAGGCCACGTGTTGTACTAGCAAAAGACTATGCTTCTATCCACAGGTTGAGAGCTGTAGTTCCAAACACAAAAGTTTGCGATGCCGTTTCCCAAATTTGTTGCAATTATGGTATCGGGAAACACCAAATCATTGAACTTCGTTGATAACGACAGAACATGTGTTCATAGTTGACTAACAATACTAGGTAGGACCAGCAAACCATCTTAGGTTTCTGGAATGATTAGAATAATCACTGTGCAAGATTCAGTACCCTATAGAATCTCCCTCATGCTAGCTTAGTAAAATCTCCCTCATACTAGCTTAGCAGGCTTGCTGACTAGAGGCTATAATGCTTGAATGTTAGCTTAGCAGTCTAATAATAATAATAGAATAATGGCTTTAATTTGACGATTTCATAAAATCCTTTGGGGATTTTGCTGTTCATAAACTATTAGACTCAGTTCAGTGAAATGTCCACTCACGGTCCAGCTCGGCCAGTGTCCTTGTGGCATCTGCAGACTGGCCTCCATGGCCTCAGCCACCTCAGCGGGAGACAACGGATGGTGTGATGGGGGGATCAGTGACTTTATAACCAGCTCCACCAGTGAACCATTAACAGCAATGCTGGACACATTGAGTTCTGGAAGAGTGTTACCTGTTTGCCTCACCATCAGTATTCTACAATGAGATAACAATCTCATTTCTCTCGCCAAATGATCTCATTTATGTCGCCAAAACTTAAGCAAGTTTATAAGGTAATAACAATAGTCAATTGTCAAATTCAGTGCATGGGCTCAAAATGAATATGGTGTTAATCTCAATATAAAATTATGTTTATAATCTATTTTACTTCCATTTATCATCAAGACTTTATTTTATCATAAAGGAAATGATTTTGCTTCAATGCCAGTCAGCTGACACACATGATACCTTTCGTCATCCTGTGAATTAAACTCTTGCATCAGCACATTCCACTCCATTAGGGTCTGTGAATCATAATTACACATCCATTTTTTAGCAGACACTGGGCATGGGCTCACCATATAATGTCTCCAAGTAAAACCCACACATATTTTCCACAAAACAAGACACATCAGTGTGTTTTCAGTTTTACCTTAGCAGAAAAGGCTGCGTCTGTGTCACAGATCCCAAACCCTGATACACCATGCTCCAGCCAATACCTTAATGAATACTGGAGAGGAAAATAATACCACATGAACAATAATAAACTAAAGGTCGCATGAATCTTTCGTTTATCTAGTGACAAGTTGCTACAATAACATATTTTTTATTCATTACATTTAAAAATAACGTACCACCTACATTGAACCCACAAACACTGAAGAAACTATGCTTTTTTTTTAGCTTGCTTCTACAAGTCTTTAAGCTTTTTTAATGTGACTTGTGTTTTATGGGACTTGTAGCCAAGCACTCTGTGTTGCACCAGGTGAGCTAACGAGCAAGTTTACTACATCGGAAAAGCCATACAAACGGAGATGGTTGTGTAAATGTTTAAATATGTTAGTTTAGAAATCGTGCACTGTGGGAAAAGTGTTTTGAGGTCAAAAGACTCATAGTATTGTGCAAGTAACCTCACAAAGAAGTCTATATTAAATGATAAACTGGCCCAGTAATTGTAATTTGTGTGAAAAGGAATTAAAATCATTGGCTGTTTTACTGCCTCTAGTAATTACTTCAGCTGGATACATACAGTGAATTTTAATAATACACACCCTTGCTGATATCTTGCATTATATATATCCAGTATATATGTAATATTCCTTACTTGAATGTACTCTGATGGACTGGACCAAACATCAGTGGCATTACCCGACTCCGGCTCAAACAGATCCAGCTCACAAAGATCCAGTATCACTCTCACACCTGAACCATATACAAATCCACTGGATCGGTTAATATTGCTTTATTACAACCAACATAGCCTAACATTGCTTAAAGGGATAGTTCCCAAAAATGAAAATTACCCCATGATTTATTCACCTCAAGCCATCCTAGAAGAAATTATGGTAAGAATTTCTTCTTTCAGATGAATATAATTGGAGTTATATTCTAAAATGCTCTGGCTTTTCCAAACTTTATAATGGCAGTGAATAGGTGTTGATATTTAGAAATCCAATAAAGTGCATCCATCCATCCATCATAAAAAGTGCTGCACATGGCCCCGGGGGCTTAATAAAGGCCTTTTGAAGCGAAGCACTGCATTTGTGTCAGAAAAATATCCATATTTAAAACTTTAGAAACCGTGATCTCTAGCTTCCACTAACCATCGTATGCATGTTCACGAGAGAGTGGCCTTCCAGAAGAGAGAGCAAGACAAACCACTGAAATAGAAGTATAAAATAAGGATTTGTAAAGAAAAATGTCGAAAAGCCGAAAGGAGAATTGCTGTAAACAAAACTTGGTTCTCTCAAGCATGTTCTCAGCAGAGCTTACGCTACACCTACGTCATCTGCTTCATCGCCACTTCACTTCAGAAGGCTTTTATTAACCCCCCTGTGCCGTGTGGAGTAATATTTATGATGGATGGATGCACTTTATTGGATTTCAATATCTTAAACCCCATTCACTGCCTTTATAAAGCTTGGCAGTGAAGAGCCAGGACATTTTCTCTGAAACATTTACTCTGACTGTATTCAACTGAAAGAAGAAAGTCATATACACTTTGTGCTTGTGAATGTGAAACATCCACTCTTACGCTATACATGAGGAGAACTATGAGAACTTGAGGTGAACTGCTTTCATATATCCACTATAAATTACCTTGAGGCCAGTTGGTTCAAAGTAATTAGTTAAAATTGGTTATGAAAAATTTGCATCATTTGTTTGCACATGCCACTTTGATATCTTTGTTATTTTAATGCAATGATTTTCCGACATGGCTTAAGCGTGCAGTTACTTTGAGATCAGTGTACAGTGAGACTGGAGAAGACTGATGCAATATGACTAAACATCACCATCTAGTGAATGACAAAGGTAGCAAAATCCTGATCCACCTTCATGCGGATAAAATATTTAATGAAAAGTGTTCTACTACCAAAATAAAATCAAATGCGTTTTTTAATAATGAATGCATATATACCTGCTTTGCGGCTTTCTGTGATAAGCTGTGTGAATTGTGGAAGCGTGCCCAGACTTTGGTTGATCTCTGTCAGGTTGGGAGGGGAGATGTCATGCTGGAACAACCCCTCCAGGATCACTGCCCCAACCCTCAGTGACTTCAGATACGTCAGCCGCTCGGACACCCCTGAATGAGAGACAAACACCATCATGTTGGGCTTCACAACAGGAATTTCATTGCTGTTTACAAGTATTAGGCCGACTATACAGTCAGTTCTGTACTGATCACACTCAGTCACTGAACCACATGTATATGCACAACACTTCACAATTATATACCATGTTTGTTTTATTGTTTTTACATTAACAGTAGTTGGGGTATTAGTGTGTGTGTGTGTGTGTGTGTGTGTGATGTTCCATAAAAATACATAAACATTTAATAAAATAGGGCAAAATGTACTATATTGATATAAAGTAATTTTCCGTATTGATTTTTTACAGGTGTTTTACCTGTATTTTGAATTTTGCACTGCATTTTGTTGTGTTTTACGGGTTGTGTGTGTTTTTTTTTTTTTTTGTAGAGTACCCATAAGAACCACTTTTGGTTCCCCAAAGAACCAATAGAAAACAGTTCTAAAAAAGAAGAACCTATTAGTGTAAAGAACCCTTTTCTACTATAAGGAATCTTTTGTCCAGATTCGGCAGATGTTTAAAGATCTGCACAGAGCCAAACATGTCAAAGAACCTTTGTTTTCAGAGTGTTGACATTGTGTTAAATGACCTGTGCTGCGCTTTCTGGAAACTACTCATAAACTCAACAATGCCTTAGACTTGTAGGAGTTATTTTAGGCTCCAGGATGGATGGATAAACGGCTTGAATGTTTTGTTTTTACAGCAGTAGATGCAAACATACTGCAATAATATTGTTGCTGCTGTAAATTATGTTTTAGTGAACTCACTGCTGATACGGCTGACCTCGTCACTGTCTGCATCCATGAAGAGTGCAGGCTGCAGGCAGTAAAACACATCCCTCTGCCACCAGTGCAGTGAAGGAGACTCTGTCCGCGGGCTCTGAATGATTATTGCGATCGCAGTGCCCAGCATTATCAGCCAACCAATCCAGAAGCAAATTACCAGGCGAGAACGAAACTTCTTCCATTCTGGTCCTCCTGCGCTCTTCTCCAGCTCTTTTCTGCTCAGGGGCTTCCAGACGTGCCGCTGCTGCTGAATGTCTGGGTCTGGGATAAGGAGAGGTACGGTCTCTGAGCTGTCCAGCTCGGTGAATCGACCTCCAGCAGATACGTTGTCATAGCCTGGATCTCCTTCAACCTTCAGTGTCATCTGCTCTCACTAGATGTTAAGAGCCAAAGAAAACAGGTTTGATTGTGACTTTATATATGTGTAAGTATCCCACAATACCACTATCAACACAAACAACCACAGCACTATATTTTCTCTAATTAGCGAATTGAAAATATTTCAGATTTTTGAAGTGATCAAAATCCCTGAAACTTTCAAAAATAGTGTGTTTCTCCATCAATGATGGAATATTGTGTATTTGTGTTTGATCAGTTTGGTTGGATGATACAGACTTCAAAACAGAAGAAATTTATTTGACAACAGAACTCAAGACACATTTATGTAATATTAATATTAGTAATAGTTATGTAAGTAATAGTGTTGTCAAATGATTAATTACAATTAATCGCATCCAAAATAAAAGTTTTTGCTTTCATAAAATAAGTGTGTGTACTGTGTATATTTATTATGTATATATAAATACAAACACATGCATATATGTATTTTGAAAATATTTACATGTATATACATTTATATATTTATATCTGTATATTGTATATAAGTATATTTAATATATAAACAACATAATTTTATTAAATATATACATAAATGTGTTTGTATTTATATATACAATATTAATGTACACAGTTCACACACACATATGTTATGTAAACAAAAACGTTTATTTTGAATGTGATTAATCGCGATTAATCATTTGCCAGCACTAGGACTACATTCAGATAATTATTAATAATGCATTCTAATTTATGATTGATTTTATTCATAATTCATAAGATATATTCACAATCAAACAAATATCAGAATAACTGGTTCCCATAATTGCTAATCTAGGTTATTAACATTAACTAAAACTAAAAGCAAAAAAATATTATTAATAAATATCAAAAAAGTATTTTTTTTCAGCGATGTTTCTCATTTTTCTTTACTTCACTTAACTAAACCACAAAAAATGCACTGCTAAATAGTACTAATGTACAATTAAAAACTGTAGACATATAAAAAATATAAAAGACAAACTAAAACTAAACAGAAAATATTTAAAAAAATATTAAATTCAAAATATTAACCAAAACTAGTGTATAAATGATACAAAAACAACACTCCTATTAATCTCTATTGACTGAAAATATTTTCCGCATCTATTTCCTAAATATTCGAATAACGTGCTTAAATGAGAATCCTGTTTTGCTTTGACAGAAGCTTTGAGATTAAATGAGTGAAGTCTGCAACAGATCCATGACACATTAGCACAATTATACCAGTACCTCATGTCTCTAACTTTCCATAAAAATGTCAGTGTTGCACATATGTTACATGATATTTAGTATTTTTTTGGTCTGTATACTTAATGCATTGACACTGTAAGATTAAAACTGTGAGTCCTCCCAAAAGTGAACTTTAATATCACAAAGACAAGATATTTGAGCTTCTGTACTTACCTGTAGGGAACGACAGCGCAGTCTCGCTCTGACTGTGACGGTTCTTTTAGTTTCAGTTTTCAGTTTATTGTTATGACAAACACACCAATGTTGTTGCAATGAAGAACAGGTTAAACTTCTGTGAGAACCAAATGCTCTTGGACCCCTGAACGTCTTGTTTTTAACTTCTTCGAACATTAAAGTATGACCGTAACACCAAAGATGAGGTTTCAGTAATTAGTATAGAGGTGTCATGGCCCGAGACACTTCAGTCACACATTCTACAGAGGTTCACTGTGGGCCACCGGGTGAGTTTATTACATAACGCCAGTAAAGCATTTACCAATGTTCCCTGTTTATCGTGACTCACATTTACTGGTTGTTTCAGTTTATTAACTGTTCTAAATTTATTTTATTTAGAACTGTTGAAGAACTAATTAATAATTACTGCATCAGCAACAAATGAGCATTCTTTATTATTCATCGATTACGTAATCAAAAAATTGTTATTAGCTAAATGTGTCATAATAACATATTATATCAACTAAGGCCGTGTTCACACTTGGCGTCTTTTTTGACTAGAAAAAGTTGACAAGAGCGTTTTTTTAATGAAAAACAAAGCTGGCAGCGTCTGTTACAAATAGCAGCTGAGAGCGTCTTTTGTTGTCATAGCAACAGCTGTAACAGTAGCCTAGCGCTGTGTACTGCAGAAATGTCAAGAAAGAGTAAAAAGTTGGCTCTTGTGTTGGCTTTTGAAGTTAACGGGAAAGAAAATGTCGATTCACAACGACGTTTGTGGGTGCACGACATTATACGGGGAAGGAACCACTATTATGATAGAGTTTTGTGCTCATATCATACAGCTCCTTGTGCTCCGAAACTAGTACGAGCAGTCTATCTACCGGCACCTTCTCCATTTTTCTTCTTGTTGTTATGGAAACGACAGATCTCGCTACTCGCTTGTCATTGGTCAGCTGTCAAAAAGGCGCTTGACGTAGGGCGTTTTTTTCAGAAAAGTTGAAATTTTTTCAACTCGAAAAAACGCTCTGAGCTGCAGAAAAAGACGCCGGCGGTGGCGTTTTAAAAAGCGCTCAGGACTTTTTTGAAAACACGGTTTACTCCATAGGATTATAATGTAAAACAGACGCCGGCAGCTTCGAAAAAGACGCCAAGTGTGAACACGGCCTAATAGTGTTAATTACCACTATGGGATGACGCCATGCATTTCGACTTTTCAATTAATCATTAGCTAATGACAGGCAAATATATCATCATGTTATGACTTTCCTTGTTGAGGCACATGACTAACAAACTAATGCAAAATCCATAACCACAATGACATATTACCTAACAATTAGTTAATAGTTATGTGCCTCAACACGTAAAGTCATAACATAATGACACCTTTGCAAATCATCAGCTAATGATTAATTAAAGCAGAGAACTGGAATTTAGAGTTGCATAGCTTTGACCACTATGGTATATAACATATGAAATTGCATCATTAGTTAACATAATATGTTATTATGGAACTAATACATTATGATGACGCATTTAACTAATAATCATGTATTTATTATTTAATCTATGAATCATATAGAATGTTCATGAGTTGTTGATGTAGTAATTATTAATAAATAATTTGTATATTCATGAGTTATACATTAACTTGTGATTATCTGTGCATTAGTAAAGCATGAATTAATGCATATTTGTGCACCTGTATTGTAAAGTGTTACGTCCAGTCGTCCATCATGACTAATGCAAATTTGTGTGTCCAGACTTCTCAAGCCTTTGTAGAGAATCAAATAGGCTATACTGAAGAAACATAAGCTTTATCAGATATGAAAGATGTAATGTTAGGAGCCACAGGAGAAGACATTAGATTCAACATCTAATATTTTCCCAATAGTTCAGTTTAATGACTGAATAACTTAACGTATACTAAATAAATACGTATTAACTTATGTTGTGCCTTTTCAGAAAAGCATGCATTTCTGTAAACTGTTGACAGGATACAATACACACAAATAAAGCGTATTCATCCACTCATCACTAATTGATATATTTCATAACAATTCATAAAAATGACATTGAGTGATTTTATACAAAACAGGGGTTTATCATGTTATTTATAATGAGATAAACTGATGTTTACTATAGTAAAAAAGAGAGAGAGATGTGAATTTATATTTCAAGTACCCTTTATCAAGTTTTACAGATGTTAGTTTTAATATATTGTGCAAGTTTGGTTATATAAAGAGAGCTTAACATCTATAATCAAATAAAAGAAACATTTATAATACACTTATACATTGAATCTTAAACGTGAAGTCAACCTATAACTGTAATATTACATAAAATTATTTATTTAAATAAATTTTTTTTAAAGTGTTACTTCACCTTTAAGTAAAGTAAAATCTTTCATAAAAAGCTTTACATAATGTCAGTGTTAAATGCTTTACCTTCATGAAAGCATATATCTTCCTCTTCCTCCTATTTCTGTTTCTATGTTTTCAATACACAACCTTAATTTAAAAAAGAAATAGTTTGGCTAAACAATGTGACCTCTGTAAAGCAGGTGGCACACAAATATCCTCCTCACATTGATTATTACATCTACAGAGATTCAAGGCTTGATTCCATCTCGAACATAATGGCCACTAGGTGGAGTCATCAGAGCCGCCAATATCCTTAAATAATGACAAAATAGTGGAGAATTGTTGTTATTTGTAAAATCAACTTTTGCACTTTATATTTAAAGACACATTAAAATCATATTAAAATCAAATAAAAGGTTGATTATTTAATAAAGTATGGATTTTAAACACATACCATCGGCTCAAGAGATCTAAAGGCTGCTGCATATTTCTGATATGCGCCAATTATGCAATCTTTCCTGCAGACAAACAAGACAGAGATTGAGAGAAAATATCTGAATGTTAGTCACTTAGTGGAGGAATCTCAGTATCACTTACTTGCATGAGATTCCTCCACCTGGTGGGAGGCCGGGAATATCTTCAGACGCCAGGAATTTCATCACATAGAGCAGGTCAGGTTCCTGGTCTTTAGATCTGATCACGTTAATGATCTCTGAGTAACGTAAAAGAAAAAAAAAACACTTTTATACACAAAATCTGACATTTATAGACATTTTATATAAAATAGTGTGTTTAAATTACATCTTATTTTATATCGAATGAATTGGTGAAATTACCTGCCACTTTTTGCTCAATGAGGTGTTCTAACTCTGCCTCCTGTTGCAGTGCCTCTGGGGTCACCTTGGGGGCGCCATCAAAGCAGATAATGATAATGCTGATGTTGTCTAAACTTCCCTGCAAGGTAAGAATTTAAAATCCTGCTCACAAAAATCAACTAAATAAATAAATAAGAGTAGACTGATGCACTTCAATAATACTACAAAATGCTAATGCACACACACAGACATACACATGCGTGTATATATGGGGGGGGGGGGGGGACTAAGTATGTAACTCTGGCTCTGGATGTAATTTGCAGTCTGAATTTCACTTGTAATCTCCTCTCGCTCTCTACTGTAATCATTCTATTTAAAGAACAGTATCTACACAGAACGGGTCAAGCTGATTCTAGTATGTGCTCTGTAATCTTCCTTGCCTCAACATGCAGCAGGGAAATATCATTATATAATATTACATAACCCAAATGACTAATCATTTTAAGTAACAAGGCATTCCTAAACTAATGTTTTAGTACAGGCAATTCAATATCGACTTTGCATCAGACTTGAGTTATTGTCTTGCCGGTCATGGGCTAATGACGATCACGTAGCTCACATTCAGTTTTAGAAGCTATTTACTGTTTAGTTTCACAGCGACTGACTCTTTTTTTTGTTTTTTTTTTAAATCAGCATTGTCAAATTTATTTAAAAATTTATTCTTACCAAGAATCACGCACTTAGACAAGAAGAAACATGTAAATCAATTAAGTTGGAAAACAATTAAATAGTGGAAAATGTGTTTAGACTTTATGATAGATCTGTAGAAATAAGTGCTAAATATTTTGCATCAAACGACACCAATAGACGGTTTTGTTTGTTGATAGCTAATGTATTTTCTAGGATGCTAAGTGTCTCAAATTAAATTAAATGAACTTAAACCATAAATTAGGTTATTGTTCAGAATAGTGCACATAGTACACAGTTGAGGTCAAAAGTTTGCATCCCCCTTTCAGAATCATTAACAGTGTTAATTATTTTACCAAAATAAGAGGGCTCATACAAAATGCATGTTATTGTTTATTTATTACTGACCTGAATAAAATATTTTCGGTCCCACTTTATATTAAGTGGCTTTAACTACTATGTACTTACATTTAAATGAATCATTTGATACAGTGTACTTATTGTGTACATACATGTTTTTACATTGTACTTATATTTTTAAAAATACCTGCATGTAATTACATCTGTAATTAATTTATGTAATTACATTTATAATTACACTGTTGACCGATCCCTTACACCTTAACCCACCCTTAAACCTACCCATACCACCCTAACCCGTCCCTAACCTTTAACATATCCCACCTCAACAGCAGAAAACTTTTAGAAAAAATAGAAAACTTTTGAACAGAATGGAAAAGTGTACATTTTTCTTATTTTGCGTAAAGATCATATGTTTTCATTCATTACTGCCCTTCAGAGGCTACAGATAGTTACATGCTTCCCAGAAGACAAAATAAGTTACATTTTCCCTGATCTTCAAACTTTTTAATGATTTGAAAGGAGGATGCAAACTTTTGACCTCAACAGTACTGTGCCATATACAATATGTACCATACAGAACAAAATATCCCACAATTATTTTAGTATTATTTATATATTTTTAATATTTTGATTTAGCTTTTGTTTTTATATTCTCAGTTGTAATTTTACATTTTTCATTTTGTTGCAATTTTGCCATTTTTATTCGTTTTTTTATTCTATTTAGTTAATTTTTATTCATAATTTGATTTAACACTTTTACAATTAATATAAATTTAATTCATTTTTATTTCAGTTGGTAATTCTAGTACTACATCTTATGTATTTCAGTAAGATTCCATGGAAACAGTTTTTCAATTAATATTTATAGTTTATATAATTTCAGCTATATTTCTATTAAAGGAAACTAATTATAATAGTATAATATAATGATTATAATAGTTAAAAGTTTTAGTTTTAAGTTCAGATGACTGTTTTTGTGAGATAAAACTGAATTTTGTTTCTACTTTTTCATCTAATATTTATGTTTCATTTGATTTTTATTTCAATTACTGAAAACAATTTGAATAGTTTTAGTTTTAGTTAATGATACCATCTCTGACTCAGAATGTCAGGAAATCTCAGTGGATCTTAATCATATGGCCCGTGGCCAAACCAATGGGATCCTCTCTGATCCCCGCTGTTACCAACCTTATAGAGGCAGAGGTCAATGACCTGGGAGCAGACCTCCCTCAGATCATCACAGACCTGCAGCCGGTTGCGCACAAACGCACACAGCTCCTCATTACCGATGGCATCCCAGACGCCATCACACGCCACCACCAGGAACTCATCTTCTGGGCTTCGCTCCAGCTCGTACACCTCTGGTTCAGGCGACACCAGCTGTTCGGTCTGAGTCCTCCATTCCACCTCCTTAAAGTCGAAGTCGCCAAGGGCGCGGGACACAGCCAGCGAGCCGTTGATGCGCTGCAGGGTGACGGAGCCGCCAGCGTTCTGGATGCGCTCTTTCTCGCGTGGGTTGATAGGTTTGTGGTCCTCCGTGTAGAAGACCACCTGGCTGTCACGACAAAGGAAGGTCCGTGAATCGCCGCAGTTGATGAAGTAGATGTTTCGTGGAGAGATCATGACAGAGGTTGCTGTCGACCCGCTGTGGTCCCAGGTCTCGTTACGGGCCAGGGTGTGCATGTGGCGGTCTATGTTAAGGAAGCCATCTCTGATGCCGTCTTTGACCTGGTCTACATCCTCATCCACCTTCACAGAGCCTGATTAGACAATCATATAACAGGGTCAAGCACAGTGACATGAGGCCTGCCCAGTAACCTGCCTTTCAGCCAACTTGAGGAAAGCTTGTTATTTCCATTAAATACATCAGATGCATTTTTTTGGACCCCTCTCTAAAAATATAAAAGCAGCTACTATTTTTATATTGTATATAGAAAGGCTCATTTATACTGTGAAAGATCCGGTATAAATGTATTTATACTGTAGTTCTAAATGTGTGTAAAATCTGAAATCCTCAATAGAACAAAATTATTTTAAAATAAAGGGCTTAGAAAGCTGAATGAATCTGTAATAAATAACCTATTTATTATTATCATTATACATACGTTTTACGTTATACATACGTTTTTACACTCTTTCTTTGACTCTTTCTTTTTCCATGGACCCCAGTTTGTGATTCAACATATTGAACTGGCCTTGGACAAATTCTGCATTTTGAGATGATAACCACTGTTTTAAAAATTGATTTAATAGCTTAAATTTTAAAAGTTTAATACTTAAGAACAAAGATCAAGTTTTAATGGAATTACATTATTATTGTTTGATTGATATGATTCTCTTTGGAAAAATCCATCTTAGTAGACCACTAGTCCCTTCAGAAGAAGTGGTATGTTGCACTTTTGTTCCATTTTCTTCCAGATTTCCTCCAGATTTTAAATAAAAATGTTGTCATTTACAGTAGAACATAATATTAGTTGGTCAAAATGACGAAAAAGATGGCATGTTTTTAGACACTTTTTTTTCATTGTTTCATTGAAACTTTCATTTTTCAGTTTCAAGTATGTAAGATACTGACTAACAATAACATAACCACCGCCTAGACCACCAGCAAATTATTGGACTTAGCACTTAGCAAATATTGTGGTCGTAGTAACATTTTCATTTTTTAATTTTAAAAAATCTGGTTTACATTTTTAAGTTGCTGAAACATAAAAGCACAACATCACTAGCTGTTTACAAATTCCAGCATTTTATCTTCATGACTGGCAATCTGCGTATAATCGGTGAGTACCTGTGTCGAGAATGAAATCCAGCAGGTTTCTGGAGCAGTACTGAGCCACCGTTCTCCCCGCATGTCCATCGTACACGGCAAAATAGCTCCAGCCTGGCAAGGCATCGGTCATCTCTGGCATGCAGGTGTGGGAATCCTCCATCTGGGCTCGCCAGCCCTGAATACTAGCCATGCCGTAGTTAACACCCCATTTCGACCCACCTTCTGCCGTATCTTTCTCCAAAATGGGCCTCTCTAAGTAGGGTCTTCCCACGTCCTCTTCATTTTCAAAGTACTCATCATCAGCTCCTGACTCCCGTCGGCCACCCTTGAAGAAGAAGGTCACCATCTTCTCGGTTTCCTTCACCAGCTGCCGCAGAAATGAGGGCACCTCCATGGTGCTGGCCCGCCTGGCGGTTCTCATGACCACCCGAATCCTGCGCTTCAGTCTCTTACTGTTCCTCAAACTCCTCTTTCTGGTCCTCCGAAGATGATCCAGTGCCTCCCGTTGAGTTTGAGCCAAAATAGGAGGGACGGTTGCGGGACAAACAGTGTTAACAGTATTTAGTGTCCTAAATATGTTGTCGTTCGAGCAAGCCTCTGTTGTTCCCAATGAAATCCATTGGACTGTTCGACTGATATGAAGTCTTATGAATTCTGGGTGTGTTTATTACATTTGCCAAGCCTTTGCCAAGTTCTGATTGGCTAATCTATTTATGTTCACTCATCCTCAGACAGTGTTCTGTCTTTCCCTCATGTAATCCCTACTTCGTAATGCGTCTGGATTAGTTAGCGTCCACACTTGCACTTGATGAATTACACAGTGTTTCATAATGAGCATCCCAACAGCACGCATTTAATTATCGTGTACAATCCTGACAATGAGCCTTGCTGGGACGTGCTTTGAATTTGGTTTTTAACAGTGTATTCATTAAATATTTTGTCTTATGCAGTATAGTCCAGTTATTGTTTAATACCACTTGATATTAATAATTCAAAGCCCACTTTTTGTACTTGCCATGGGGTTTTTAGTAGTGCTGGGCAACAGTTAATCGCATCCAAAATAAAAGTTTTTGTGTACATAATATATGTGTGTGCACTGTGTGTATATATTTATACACACACACACACACACACACACACTCATGCATGTATATATTTAAGAAAAATATGTTATGTTTATATATTAAATATATTTATATATATTATATGCATGTAAATATTTTTCTAAATATATGTGTATGTGTGTGTCTTTATATATACATAACAAATATACACAGTACACACACATATATTATGTATACAAAAACTTTTATTTTGGATGCGATTAATCATGATTAATCATTGCCCAGCACTAGTTTTTAGACATCATTTTAATCTTCTAACTGCCTAATCGCCAATAAGAACCAAATGCTGTCACACAAACTTATGATTCACTGTTAAGTAAACATTGTGTTTCACTATTATACATTTTTTTGAAAGAGTAAAACGGTAGTCTGAAGTTAAGGTAATTGTCTTTATAAATAGGAACTGTCCTCCTCAGTAAGGCCCAGTTCTTGGAAGGCTTGCAGATTACCTGTATTTAAGTAGAGTAGGTGTGTGACGTTTGGATTTTAGCCATTTATACACAATGGGTGATTAAAGTTAGCGAAGGCATTTCACGACCCTGACATTCAAACTAATGTAACTACAATTACATAACAGACACACTAACTTGATCAGAGATTCCCTTTGTGTGTGTTTGTAGGCTATATGTTACCATTACACTTTTTATGTAACAATGTTTACTTGACTGCAAGCTAAGATTTCACAATTACATGAATAAAGTACATGTCCTCACAGAGAGAAAAAGTTACAAAAGCAGTCACTGGGGCAGCACCTTTTCAAAAGGTAAACTTTTGTACCTGTAAAGACTCTACACTCACCTAAAGGATTATTAGGAACACCATACTAATACTGTGTTTGACCCCCTTTCGCCTTCAGAACTGCCTTAATTCTATGTGGCATTGATTCAACAAGGTGCTGAAAGCATTCTTTACAAATGTTGGCCCATATTGATAGGATAGCATCTTGCAGTTGATGGAGATTTGTGGGATGCACATCCAGGGCACGAAGCTCCCGTTCCACCACATCCCAAAGATGCTCTATTGGGTTGAGATCTGGTGACTGTGGGGGCCATTTTAGTACAGTGAACTCAAGAAACCAATTTGAAATGATTCGAGCTTTGTGACAAGGTGCATTATCCTGCTGGAAGTAGCCATCAGAGGATGGGTACATGGTGGTCATAAAGGGATGGACATGGTCAGAAACAATGCTCAGGTAGGCCGTGGCATTTAAACGATGCCCAATTGGCACTAAGGGGCCTAAAGTGTGCCAAGAAAACATCCCCCACACCATTACACCACCACCACCAGCCTGCACAGTGGTAACAAGGCATGATGGATCCATGTTCTCATTCTGTTTACGCCAAATTCTGACTCTACCATCTGAATGTCTCAACAGAAATCGAGACTCATCAGACCAGGCAACATTTTTCCAGTCTTCAACCGTCCAATTTTGGTGAGCTCGTGCAAATTGTAGCCTCTTTTTCCTATTTGTAGTGGAGATGAGTGGTACCCGGTGGGGTCTTCTGCTGTTGTAGCCCATCCGCCTCAAGGTTGTGCGTGTTGTGGCTTCACAAATGCTTTGCTGCATACCTCGGTTGTAACGAGTGGTTATTTCAGTCAAAGTTGCTCTTCTATCAGCTTGAATCAGTCGGCGCATTCTCCTCTGACCTCTAGCATCAACAAGGCATTTTCGCCCACAGGACTGCCGCATACTGGATGTTTTTCCCTTTTCACACCATTCTTTGTAAACCCTAGAAATGGTTGTGCGTGAAAATCCCAGTAACTGAGCAGATTGTGAAATACTCAGACCGGCCCGTCTGGCACCAACAACCATGCCACGCTCAAAATTGCTTAAATCACCTTTCTTTCCCATTCTGACATTCAGTTTGGAGTTCAGGAGATTGTCTTGACCAGGACCACACCCCTAAATGCATTGAAGCAACTGCCATGTGATTGGTTGATTAGATAATTGCATTAATGAGAAATTGAACAAGTGTTCCTAATAATCCTTTAGGTGAGTGAATATTTTTTGAAAAAGTACCACTCCAGTGAAAGCTTTTTTTTTTTTTTATCTCAGAGTGTACAGTATACACAGCTATTGCTGGACTAATGCTTACCGAAGGGATAAAGAATATAATCACACACTCATATATATATATATATATATATATGAAGAGTTCAGATGCAAAAGCCTCTAAGTGCCATCTGAAATTTTCTTCTAAAATGAGCATTTTTATCAGGCTCCTATATTTATGTTCAGTTATTTCTCTTTAATTGCATAGAAAAGCACCTATACATTGACATTAGAGTAAAATTACTGAACCTACACATAGGAGCCTGATAAAAATGCTAATTTAGAAGAAAATTTCAGATGGCACTTAGATGCTTTTGCATCTGAACTCTTCATATATATATATTTTTTATTTTTATTTTTTTATTTATTTATTTATTTTTAATTTTTTTTAATAATGCCAAATGATTTTTTTGACTCTGGCTAACCTATGAATTCACATTTACAATGAATTACTCAGCTATTTCTGCTTTCAAATATGTCTTGACTACATTGAAAGCTATTAAATCATTATTGCCCAGAAAAAAAGACACTGAGCACACATTGTATGAGAAAGGCAAATTGTTGCACTACACAGGGTAAGCTGTCACCGTGAAAACTTCAATTACATTTTCAGCTAAATTTAAACCGTAAAACAGTTAAGACACACAAAACAATTCATGAAACAACAAAAAAGTTAAATCAAAGCATTGTTTTGGTTCAACAAAAAATGTAATCTTCATCTTCATAGTTGACTGTTGCCTGAAAAAATGTAATCTTCATCTTCATAGTTGACTGTTGCCTGATGTATGTCAATGTATTATTTTTTTTTTATTGTGTTCACTTTCTGATAAAATTAAGAAAAAATATTCTATTTAAGTTTTGGCGCTTGAAACAAACACACAAAGCCACATGCTAAAGAAAACACACAGTTGTGTAATTGGATCATGTGGCAACTAGCCCTAGTCTCCACATCTATAAAAAATAATTATTGCTGTTTAAAAGAATAGATAATCCTTTTTAAATAAGTACATTTAAATTATAAATGTTAAAAATAATGTTGTAATTATTAAATTAAATTATTAAAAATAAAACTACAAAAACTATAGGGATACACTATGTGTATATATATATATATATATATGTGTATATGTCTGCCAGGATTGTGTTCCATGTGACCCAGTTGCTCCCCAGTCTGATTGTGTTAATTTGCTCCAGGTGTGTCTTGTTTTCCGCTGATTGTCCTGTCTTTAAAAGCCCCAGTCCTTTCGGTTAGTGTTTGTCAGTTCTTGAATGTCTTCCCTGTGATCTGTTTTCCCGTTGGACTATTAAAAACTCTAGATTTGCTAAACTCCTCGTTTCCTCATTCCTTGCTCCGTGCGCCTGGTAAAGTGTGACAGTGTCTTTAGTTGTACTTTGATTTGTATTGATTTGTCTGTATGTGAACCTGTGTGGGCTGCTGTACTCTTTCTACATCGTGATGTACAGTACAGTAGCTGATTAGACCACATGAGCATTTCTCATTTCCTAGAGTACCTCTCAACCCATGAGGTTTTGGCTCTGCTGAAGGCAGTGGACACAAACAAAAGCCTCATTAGACTTTTAAATTAAGCCCTATAGACAAACAGACACTATATATGTACACACACACACACACAAGAGATATAAAGGTCTATGTTGCTGAATTTATACTCCACACAGAACACTATAATTTTGTATATTTAATCAGCATTTCCAGTTTGCATAGCCATCATTTCATATTCATAACGTTAAATTAAGTTCATATAAATATTTTTTTATAAATAATTTGTATAATTAATTCAAATATTAATTCTTTAAATAATTATTTTGTGTTTTTGTTGTTAAACCTCTGAATATTTAATCTTAAAAGATGCTAATTAAAATGAATGTTTCTTGGGTGCTTTTAAGAGAGCAACATGTTCATCCTTGTTAAATTATGGCAGACTGACATAAAGAGGATGTTGATCTGAGATGGCAGCGAGCAGGCAGGAATGAGCTACACACACACATGAATGCACTCACACTGACACACACACACAGTGGCATTCTGAGTCCATTGGCTGCAGCAGAGAATGAGAGAGCGAGTGAAACTGGGAGGGGCCGTCTGATGAAGAGAGGGGAGGGTGAGAGAAAGAGAAACAGCAGTGCACTAAAGGAGAGAGCGAGGGAGGGGTGTATGAGGAGCACAGAGCGTGAGAGAGCTGTAAAGAGAGGGAGCGGTCCAGCAGAGGAGTGCCACAGCGCGGAGGACAGGGGGACTCCAGACTGGATGGGCCCAACAGTGCCTTGATGGAGCATGGGTCAGGTTTTAGGGTTCTCCCACTGCAGTGAGTCTCTCCTTTGTCTCTGTATGCCGCTGACGTGTTTTTATTCTCTTGCTTTGTGTCTGATGCATCATCTCGGTTGCTTGTTGGCCCCAGCGCTCATTCACCCGTCTGTTTTGCTGGATTCTGCTGATGTTGCAGTGTGTACTATAGCTCTGTACCTATGAATGCAGCATCTGTATGAGACTTGTGCTATTTACAAATGTATTTGAGGGAAGGTCAGTGCGGAACAAAAATTGAAAATTGTTGTCATTAGTAATATAATCTGGCATGATTTGGCGTAACAGTTGCTACAATTGATTTGTTTTTGTATAATTTATCCTAGACTGTGAGTGTAGATGGTTACAACAAATTATATTCTAGATTACACAGAAAAACAATGCATTTTTATTGTTGTTAATTGATTCTAGAATCTATTCTTTGTGATGGGGATGTTTGAAGGTTAATGTAATTGGTTCTATCATTTAAATAAGGGGTCTGTGACTGTGCTGTATTGGTTGAATTAGTTTCTGAGAGGGGAAAAAAAAAGTATTTGTAAAACAAAAATACACTATCAGAAATTAAAAATGTTTTAAATGTTTAAATTTACTACATGACTCAATAATGATTATTTGAATGGCTTTGCAATATCTTAAAAATAAACGTTTTTTGATAGTTCCATGATCTTCATAATCAAAAAAAATATATTCTGATTATTAAAATATATTTGAGATGTGAAAAAATGGGTCTTTTAAAAACTGCTCACTGAAAGAAAAATCTTTTGAGAACCCAAAATGTCTAAAGGGCCCGTGACGAACTTTGATTTGGGAAAAAAATTATTATTTGATCAATTTGTTTTATTTTTGCATTGACATGTAAAAAATATTATAACTGAATTTGATTTAAAAATCTGAAAAAATAAAATTTTTGTTCCATTTATATAAAAAAAAACGTATACATTTAAATATAATAAAGTTGGATATAATTAAACATTTTCTTTTGTCCCACAGCCCTCAGTCGAGGTCTAAAAGTACTCCTATTGCATCTAATTCGTGTTCTATTACATTATCATGAAACCCCTTTTGTAACCTTTATTTTCATTGTATATGCAAGTATGTAAATATAATATAATAAGGCACTAAATGCATGCTTTATAGACCAGATGTGAAATGCAATGCTCATTTTTGTACAATGACAGAGAACTTTAAAGGAAACCTCCGACTTAAAGATGTGAACAAAGCTTTGTTCCTCAGTTTGGTTCGCTCATGAACATGAAATGGAGGCTCAGAGGCTTTTATCACAGATCTCTTTTATGGATGCCCATAATATTCAAATAGACATGAGCTGCCTAAGCCTGCTTCATTTTGCAGTTGATTCTCGGCTGGAACTGCCCACTTAAGGTCTGTATGACCAACAGCAACTATTTGAAAAAAACATGTAGTGTTTTAGGCCAGCTTTCTCAAATACCACAGTGGAGGACATGGTGTTAACAGAAAACAGGAAATAGACTAAAAATTTTCAGTCAGCGGGGTAACAAATTATTTTAAGTTGAAACAACTTTTTGAAACAATTCTTTTTTTGTACAGTGTGTCCTGCTATTAAAACTATGAATGCTAAGATGAAATTTACCCTCAGGACATCGAAAATACAGATGAGTTTGAGAACAGATTTGGAGAAACGTAGTATTACACTTGCTCACCAGTGGATGCTCTGCAGTGAATGGGTGCCGTCAGAATGAGAGTCCAAACAGTTGATAAAAACATCACAATAATCCACAAGTAATCCAGACGACTCCAGTCCCTCAATTAACATCTTGTGAAGTGAAAAGCTGTGTGTTTGTAAAAAATTAATAAACAAAGCCATGATTAAAACCTTTTTAACTTCAAACCGTTGCTTCCAAAATATAAGTCCTCTAAAAAAATTATTTCTCCGGTAAAAAAAGTTATTTTATCAAAAACAAGAGAGAAATATGCAAAGATCAAGCGATTTTAACAAACAAAAGAAATATGCCAGTGTATTTTGCTATGACAGGACAATGGAGAATGGACTTTATCGACAAGAGGAAGTGTTATTATAGATTATGGATTATTTTGGCCAGAAGCAACAGTTGAAGGTTGCAATGCCTTAATGTTGGATTTGTTTCTTACAAACATGCATCTTTTCACTTCACAAGACGTTAATTGATGGATTAAAGTGGTGTGGATAACTTGTGGATTATTGTGATGTTTTTATCAGTTGTTTGGACTCTCATTCTGACGGCACCCATTCACTGCAGAGGATCCACTGGTGAGCAAGTGATGTAATGCTACATTTCTCCAAATTGGTTCTGATGAAGAAACAAAAACTCATCTACATCTTGGATAACCTGAGAGTGAGTCATTTTTCAGCATATTTGTATTATTTTTGCGTGAACTTATTTTATGCTGTATGGAAGTAGTTTTGTATATAAACTTCACAAGCTGAATTTTTATACACTTCTGCATTGAACAGTTCACGATAGTCACATCGCTGGACAATTTCCACATTTTACTTAAAATTGATACAGAATTCTTGCTGTGTTCTTTGCTGACCAGTTGATGGAAATATAGAAGGAATAATAAACACTAGGATAATAACATTTCAAGTGATTCCCTTAAATTGAGCATTATTTATTGCTCTCTCTTTTCAGAGGAATTCGGAACAGTGAGCTCAACACCTGACTCCACGCCTTCCTGCTCAGATGGTAATATTTTTATATACAGTATATTTACACATATTCAAATATATGAGTCCTTCGGTTATCTATGCATGTTTTCCTGATATCCACATCTATTATATCCCCTTAAAGGGATAGTTCACCCAAAATGAAAATTACCCCATGATTTACTCACCCTCAAGCCAACCTAGGTGTATATGACTTTATTTTTTCAGATGAATATAATCAGAGATTTATATACTGTATATTAAAAAAATGTCCTGGCTCTTCCAAGCTGTTTAATGGCAGTGAATGGGTGTTGATATTTTGAAGTCCAATAAAGTGAATCCATCCATCATAAAAAAAAAAGTGCTCCACATGGCTCCGCTGGGTTAATAAAGGCCTCCTGAAGTGAATCGATGCATTTGTGCAAGGAAAATAACCATATTTCCAACGTCTCTAGCTTCTGCTAACTGTCGTACAAGTGTTCACGAGAGAGTGGCGTTCCAGCGGATGACCTGGGTGTAGCGTAAGAATACGTTAGTCATGTGAGATCCATGTTTTGTCTCCTCTTGGATTATATCAAAAATGTCTATCAAATTTTCTTTACAAATTGCACTTTTTATGATGGATGGATGAACTTCTTTGGATTTCAAAATCTCAACACTGCCATTATAAAGCTTGGAAGAGCCAGGACATTTTTTAATATAACTCCGATTGTCTTCATCTGAAAGAAGAAAGCCATGTACACCTAGGATGGCTTGAGGGTGAGTAAATCATGAGGTAATTTTAATTTATGGGGAACTGTCCCTTTAAAAGCCATCATATGCATAGCCCTAATCATACAAGATTTTTCCTTAGGTGGAAATGAGGAGTCCGACTTTCCAGAACTGCAGACGGCCAGGGAATGGTCTGACGACGATGAAGGCCTGGAGGATGATGACGCATGTCTCAGCAGCTCTTCTGTGTGGGGCACGCCGCGTCAGAACTCCTTTGAGCTCACCTTCTCCTACATTGCCTTCTCCGAGAGCGATGGCTCATCGCGGAGAGACTCGGGGCGCCGCAGGACCAGCGGGAGGGGTGGCCGCAGTTCACTGCTCCGCATGGACACTCTGGAGACCCAGGGACCTCCGGACTCCCCTGCTGTGGAGTGGGACCCTCATGCCTTCTTGACTGTAGAAGGAGAGGGAGACGCGGAGGAGGAGAGCCTGCAGTGGACTCTAGAGCCACAGACTCACAGGGGGGAGGAGTTTCATGATAAAGACACAGGGACATGGGAAGCAACGGAGGAGATCTCAGGCATCCAAACACACAACTTAGCATGCAGTCATCAAGATGAGCAAATAGCAGGTGCTCATGTATACAAAATTAAATAAATGTGTGTGTTTTCGCATGTGTGCATGAAGAATTTTAAAATAGCTAGGTTCAAAGCTGACACTGACTTGAATTAAAGTGACCTGATTTGGCCAGAAAATCATAGAGACTTTGGAGATGGGGTCTTTAGTCTTTGGCCAGTAAGAAACCATCCAGAAAACCCAAATGAAATGCATAGCAATGCACTAAAACACCTGAACAACCCTGAAAGCCCCTGAAAGTCTCTAATAACTACTAACAACACCCTGAATGATGTAATCTAAAGCAGGCTTTCTGTTTTGGCAAGTATATATCATTGTTGTTTTTTTTAATTGATTATTAATCTATTGATTGTGTTATATATATATATATATATATATATATATATATATATATATATATATATATATATATATATACATACACACACACACACACACACACACACATATATAATATATAATTTTACTTGTATTTTAAAATAAAATAATTCTAATTTAAATTTAAAAAGGATATATAAAATACATAAGTATTTTATTAATTAATTTTATTTAAGTAGTATTTCATTTTATTTAATGTAGAATTACTTGTTTTAAAATTAAAATAAAATGTTGTTGTTAATTATTTATTAATATAATTTTTTACATAATTAATAAAATTACATAATTTAAATGAATGCACATATAACACACACACACACACACACACACATTTCATTGTAATTTGTAAATTCCAAATAAAACATAAAAATTACAAAAGTATTTGACTTTTTAATACTTTTTAAATGGAATTTAATCTAATCTAGAATTATTTATTTTTATAATAAAAATAAAATATTATTTATTAATTCAAATTTTTACATTATTTTAAAAATTACAATTTAAATTATGTGTGTGAAGATATGTATTTCATTTTTTATCAATTTTCTTTTTGTTTATACCATTATGGATAATTTGTTAAAAAGAATAATTAATATAATCACGTTAAATAATGAAAATAATTATAAATGAAATTATTCATAAATTATTTACAATAGTATAAGCAAATATAAATACTGAAAAAAATGTTCATTCACCATAGAATCAGTGTCATTCAGATAGTATCATGGTGATTAATTGTGAATTATGTCGGCAGTACCACAGCTTCATGGGTCAGACCCTTCTGTTGCCACGGAAACCACCGCCACCCTGCAGATGGTGGAGCCGTCACACACAACGCCTCCTGCCATTGGACGAAACACTCAGGAAGAACAGCTCTGTAAGCAGTGCCACTCCACTCTCAACTTAACAGAGGGGCCAACAGTTCGCATCCAGATAGCAGGTTAGACATCGCTTCCCATCTTTATAGTCAATTATCTGCTTCCTGTTTCACCAAGACTGCTATAAATGCCATATTCTTTCAAGCCTGGTCATTTTTGACAGCACTTAATCAGTCAATATGTCAATATGTAAAACAGATCCCAGGGATATGGTTTCTCTTGTTCACGAGAAGCACAGGCTTCCCACATGTGAACGCAAATGCTGGTGTTTTATTGGAGAATACAGTTTCCATCGCCATGGTAACACACTCTAGGGGATGAACTGTAATGGCCTGATGCCACTGAGTGGATTCCACACACCGAGCTGTAAAAGCAGAGTCATGCTGCCTGTATGTGCCATATGGCTCAGAGCCATTATGCTTGGCATGTGCTTCCAGTGTGGAGGTTAGAAGGGCGGTGGCAAAATGCATTCTCATGTGCACTGAAGAATATTGACTGTAAAGAGCCATCTGTCTCCAAAACGTCACGTAAACAGAATACAGAAATTGTGATCATCCAGAAAAACAGATATTCACAGTCAATAGCACATCACATTAATCTGTAACAGAATGCACTTTAAGAACATATAACACATTAAAACTGCACAATAGATTTATTTATTCACTGATTCTCAAAGCATATTCACAAACCACTTACATGTACACTGCCAAATGTCTTGTTTATTGATTTATTTATTTGTTGTTGTTGTTGTTTTTGTGTGTGTGCGTGTGTGTGTGTGTGTGTGTGTGTGTGTGTGTGTGTGTGTGTGTGTGTGTGTGTGTGTTTTTTTAACAATAGAGTCTAAAATATTGTAGGGAAAAAAGTCTAAAATGCATTGTTCTCCACAGAAAGCTCACACCATGGAGTGATAGGGGGAAGCGAAAATAATAATAATAATAAAATAGAATTAATTTATTAGTAAATAGATCATACAAAAAAAAATCTTAACATATTTTTGTGCTGCTGCATTAGCAAATTTTTCAAAAAACTGTTTAAATATTTAAAGATGGTAAAACAAACTGTAAGACACAAAAATACTTGTGTTCAAGAAACAGTATATAAAAACAAAAATGATACTTTTCAGTTAAATGTATCAAGGATTCTTTATTAGCATCAGTGGTTCTATGAAGAACCTTGAACATTCATGGAACCTCTCAAATGCATAAAAGATTCTTTATAGACGAAAAGGGTTCTTTAGATTTTTTAAATGTTCTTCATAGTGGTTCTTTTAGATACTGTTCACTGAAAGGTTCTTTTGGGAACCAAAAATGTTATCAGTGCAAAAACACCCTTTGGGAACCTTTATTTTTTAGAGTGTAGGGATCAATTTTCACTGTTAACTTGCTTATAGCATCTCTGTTATTAACATAATTGCTGTTTAGTAGTACTTACTGTATAAAGCACATATTCTGCAGGACCATATTCTACATCCCTAATCCTACCCAACACCTAAACTTAACAACTACCTTACTTACGTAATAACCTTATAATAATACTTACTTAATAAGCAGCAAATTCTGCGTTTATTGGGATAAAGTTCATAGTAAATGGTTTGTTAATAGTGAGAATTGAACCTTAAAATAAAGTGTGACCTCTTTTTCCATACAATGAAAGTCAACGGTGTTGCTTTGGAGTTCTCGTTTTTAGATGAACTATCCACTGTAAAAAATCAAAAGTTGAGAAAACTTCAAAGTTTAAGGCATCTAGCTTCAGGACATTTTTGAGTCTTCTCAACTTATTGTATTCAGTTTATACAACAAAACGTTGAGAAAACTCAAAAATGTCCTACAAAAACAAGTTGAGAAAACTCAAAAATCTCCTGAAGCTGGTTGCCTTCAACTTTGAAGTTTTCTCAACTTTTGATTTTTTGCAGTGTCCCTTTACATAAGTTTTTTTCATTTGACTTTTTGCATGTAAAACCTGTGTTTTGTGCATAACATTGTTTCCAAATTTAGAATAAATTGTAGAACCACCTTAAACAGACACACCGTGTGGTATGAAATCCATAACCTGAGAAGCTTCCTATTGTAGGTGTGCTTAACCAGTAAGCCCATGAAAATGTGCAATTTGGAAAGAATAATGGAAAGTGAGAATAGAATAGCAATATTATGTAAAGAATTATATTAAACAGAGTATAGGGTGGTCTATTATGCATGAGTATGATTTTAACTATTAATAGTATGCTTTAGTATGATTAGTCTTCTTAGCTGTAGGATGAGTCAAATCTATTATATATGTTAACATCAAGTGTAGATATTACATTTCCAATGGTATTACATCATTAATTTGTCTGAACTGATCACATGTAGATGTACAGTTCGTACAGTGTATTTCTGAATGAGTGTATTTGTCAGTCTAACTGCCTCTGCCTTCTTTAATGGGGCGGGCACGATTGTGCAGATTTATTTTTGGGTTGTTGGGCCGGGGGGCTGCTGACAGAGCAGACCCATCCAAAAACAGCTTGAGGGGTTTTCAGAGAAGATCAGGGACATAGACAGGCGAGAGAGGGATCGGCCCATGAAGACTCCAAAATGACCGGTAAAGGTGAGGAGCAGGAAATACACAAACTGAGGGCTTTGAGAATATGATTATCTGAGCTGATAGCACTAAGAGACATGGGTTAGGAGAATTATATTTCTGTCTGAACCACACAGCAAAGAGTTGGGAGTTTAATCCTGTCCTGTCATTTGAGTTCAGTCTATTGTTTTTACTATTCTTGATTACGTAAGTGTGTGGCATCTCATAATATGAGGCAATGTGTGTTTGTGTAGGACATGGAGAATGAATGAAAACTGTTATGTTTGCCAAACAATGAAAATTGTTTATGTTCATGTAGAAGTTTAACTTCATAATACATATCTAGATGTAGACTTCATTGCTTAATTACAGCATTTGCTAGTCAAATATTAAATTATAGACCCTACATAACTGTGCTACGTTCATCTTCATGTATCTCTGGTATCTTTCTTGAAGTTTATTTATTTGGTAAATAAGTAGGATAATGTAGTCAGTCATTACTGCAAAATAAAACCCTTCAGGATGATACTGATCTCTTTGTCTAGGTTGAAATTGAGTGATTATGACCAACTGACTGTATATTATTGAACAAATAATCATGATTTGTTGCTAACATTACTGAAAGACTATACTGAAAACTAACCTTCATTCAATCTGAAAGTACACAATTTGTTTCTTTTAGAAACTAGTTTAGAATGTCATTAGCTTTGTGTTTGTTTATATTGCCTGAGCTGAGCAATCTAGCTAAAGCTAACTGCGTCAGCAGGGCCACCTGGCATAACAATAGACAGTTTTATCTAAAGCTGCTTTTTATACATTACGCTTAGCTTATAAATAGTCCATCCACCTGCTGCTAGGTCCACCATTCAGAGTCGCACAACAGACATGAATGGCATTAGCGCTGAGGTAATTCTGAATGGATTAGCCACAGTATTAGCCTGTAAGCTATTGCTTTGCTTGTATGAGTCCTTTTAGACAGGGTACACGATGTTTTCCTAGTGAATAAAACTGGCTTTATAACACTGAGAAGTGCTTGCGATTGAGAAGTAAAGCTGTTCTCATTACTGAGAGGCTAAGTTATGCACAGAAGCCTTGAGACCATTGATAGGCAAGGGGATACAGGTTGAGTGCTGTCAGCAGGTGCTTTAAGGGACCACTTTAAATTCTTAGTTTCTCTTCCTTCTTACACTGACTAAAAATAGCCGAGGTCAGTCCAAAAGACTCCTTGCAGTTTGTCTCCCTGTCATCGATAACTTAAACCTACCCACCGACTCATTTACTGTAGCCTCAATGTTTCTGTCCTTCCTTTGAAATTTTGATTTACATTTATCTACATTGAAGCTTTCAAAGCATATTAGTAGGCTATTCCTCAATGTAACAATCTGCTTCGGCATTTGTTAAAAAATAGAGTTCTAAACAAAGGTTTGGGAGGAACTAGTTAATCTAATCTTGCCAATCGTTATGCAAGAATATAGCCTATAAACAGCTGATTATCTCACTACCATGTCACCTCATCTGCTGCCTTACATCTGTTCATTCATTATTTTTTACATTATCATCAAATGCATTTTATTTTTCCGTGACCTTTATACTTTAAGGTTTAACATTCTGTTAAAATGTTTGTCTAAAATCTCTTGACAAAAAATGTTTGTCTAGATAATCTATATAAAAATCTGCTTCAGAAAGTAAAAATTTAATTCATTTTCCCCATAGGGTAATGATAAAGATAGTTTGACATAGATTTTTAACAATAACTTCTAAACCCTCAAGGAGAGACCTACGGTAAGCTACAAGGTTTTAAGTGATGGTATATGTGTCCGTTGAAGTCATATTACCCTGCACATCATTTTTGACTTTTTTATTTTTTAAATCGAGTTTAACAGTGGAGTTCCTGGTGAAAAACTGCATTACCCATAATTCTGCAGACAAATATCCACCAATCAGAGAATTGAATTAAGTAAATCATGCCAAAACAACACTTCAGTGGCCATGAAGCACTGTGGATGACATAATAGAGTAAGTCATTATATAACTCTCAAACTAGTGAAATATTTGTGGATATGGGTAGTTGACGTATCAATGTGTTCCTATGGTGTGACGGAAAAAATGTAAAAAAAAATCTTTAACACTGAAGATAAACCTCTCATGCTATTTGTAACTCTAAGAATGAAGATACATTTTTCTCATCTTATTTGTATGTTATGTTTTTTCTAAATTTTTTGCTGTCACACCATAGAACACAGTCAAATTTTTATTTATCAAATACCCATATACAGTACAATATAAACTATATTTTCTATACACATATTAAACATCTTCAGAATCATATTTGTATATTTAGCCATCATTTTTATTTTCATTATGTTATTTGCAATACTTCATTGTTCAATTTATTTGGTTCATATACAGTTGTGGTCAGAATTATTGAAACCCTTGGTAAATATGATCAAAGAAGACTGTGAAAATTAACCTGCTTTGTTAATCCTTTTGATCTTTTATTTAAAAAATTCACAAAAAGCTAACCTTTCATTGGATAATAAGAATTTAAAATGGGGGGAAATATCATTATGAAATAAATGTTTTTCTCTGATACACATTGGTCACAATTAACGACACCTTTTTATTCAATACTTTTTGAAACCTCCATTTGTCAGTTTAACAGCTCTAAATCTTCTCCTATAATGCCTGATGAGGTTAGAGAACACCTGACAAGAGATCAGAGACCATTCCTTCATCCAGAATCACTCCAGATCCTTTAGATTCACAGCTCCATGACGGTGCTTCTTCTCTTCAGTTCACCTCACTCATTTTCTACAGGGTTCAGGTCAGAGGACTGGAATGGCCAGCAGAAGCTTGGTTGTGTGCTCAGTGACCCATTTTTGTGTTGTTTTTGAGGTTTGTGTTTGGATTATTGTACGGTTGGAAGATCCAAACATGGCCCATTATAAGATTTCTAATAGAATCAGTCACTTATTGATTTTTTATCTGTTGGTATTTGATAGAATCCATGATGCCATGTGTCTGAACAAGATGTCCAGGACCTCCAGCAGAAATATAGGCCCACAACATCACAAATACAGCAGTATATTTCATTGTACACATGGGGTACTTTTTATCCCTGTGTTCACCAAACCCATCTTGAGTGTTTGCTGCTAAAAAGCTCATTTTTTAGTTTCATCTGACCATAGAAGCCAGTCCCATTTGAAGTGCCAGTCCTGTCTGATAACTGAATATGCTGGAGATTGTTTTTGGATGAGTGAGGAGAATTTTTCTTGAAATCCTCCCAAACAACATGTGGTGATGTAGGGGCTGTTTGACCATTTTTTTTTAAGGTTTTCTGATCAAGAGACTCAACTATTTTCTGCAATTCTCCAGCTGTGATCCTTGAAGAGTCTTTAGCCACTCAAACGCTCCTTCTCGCCGTGTATTAGGACGATATAGACACACATCCTCTTCCAGGCAGTTTCATTACATTTTCTGTTGATTGGAAATTCTTAATTATTGCCCTGATGGTGGAAATGGGGATTTTCACTGCTCTAGCTCTTTTCTTAAAGCCACTTCACTAATTTGTGAAGCTCAATTATCTTTTGCTGCACATCAGAAATATATTCTTTGTTTTTTCTCATTGTGATGGATGATTAAGGGAATTTGGGCTTTGTTTTCCCTCCTATTTATATTTCTGTGAAACAGGAAGCCATGGCTGGATAATTTCATGTTCATAATCACCCTAGAGTTCTCAAAATTTGGAATATGAATGGGAATGTACTTCAGAGATATTTTACTCTTAAGAATTTCTAGGGGTGCAATAATTGTGTCCAACGTGTGTTTGAGAAAAACATTTATTTCATAATGATATTTCCCCCCATTTTAAATTCTTATTATCCAATGAAAGGTTAGCTTTTTGTGAATTTTTTAAATGAAAGATCAAAAGGATTAACAAAGCAGGTTAATTTTCACAGTCTTCTTTGATCATATTTACCAAGGGTTTCAATAATTCTGACCACAACTGTAACTGTTTTACAAAATGAATGGGAAAACTACTTCTAGAACCAATGAAAGTGTTTTGAGTTTGTTAAACTAAGACATGTTTCTGGTTTGTATCAACCACTCATTACTCTACATTATCCTTCACCTTAATGGTATAAGTTGATAAGAATGTTGTTCGAGATGCAACCCCAGAGTTAAGCCTAACCTTAAGATCTGATTGGTTGATCTGAATGTCCAACAAGGTCGTTGATCCAAAAACATGTCCTACTTGAGCAAATGACATTAAGCTTCCCATCCATGAAAAAAAAACAATCCAAAGTATTAAACTTTGACATGAATCCCACACATTTGTGATATAGACATGATTAATATCTTAAATCAAGTGGCTTGTTAAGGAGAAACATGCCACTGTGAATCTAAGTGACATTGTAGGAGTACATTGGAGTATTTTGAGAACACTGAAGGAGTAAAATTATGTCAGAGACTTTAAATATTTAAGCAACCATAAAGCAACACCCTGGATACCACCCACAACCCTCCACCAATGAAGATTTGTTTGTCCACCACAGTTCTTAGGAAAGCATCTGTGGTTTTAAACCCAAGACTTTTTCTTTTTCTCGATCCATGCAGTAATGGACCTGATCTACTGGAAGGATATGGAGCGGACGGGGATGGTGCTCACCGGGCTGGTGGTGGGGCTGCTGTCCCTGTTCCAGCTGAGCATTATCACTGTGGTGTCCACGCTCTCCCTGGCCATCATGTGCTTCACCATCTCAGTCAGAATCTACTACAAACTGCTGCATGTGTTCCAGCTGGGAGATGGAGTTCACCCTTTCCAGTGAGTCTCTGACCTCTTCTCCAATCTTCTTCGGTTTTTAATGAGCTGATTCCAGATATGTTCTAAACATATCCCCACCTTAGTACAAACAGACCAAAATACTCATCGAGCAGAGCAACATTATGTGGGGGTCTTCTATACAACAAGTGCTCTTTCTATTTTGCCAAGATTTTTAAAGCAAATTTATGAAGGTAGAATAATATCAAAAAGATTTGCATGCACAAGGTAAGATTTGTGAAAGTGTAAATCGCGTTTCAAGCGTACAAAAAAAACATTTGCAGCCTTTTACTGATTTTTGTAAGTGTAATTCATGTATTGTGAAACTGCATCTAAAAGGCAAAATAAATATGTTCTGTATTCTTCTGACTTTATTCTTTAAACTTTACAATCAAAATGTTTAGTAGATTTGACTATAATGCAAACACTGACACTTCAAACCAAATAAACATTTAAAAAACTACAACTACTTTGACAAAATACAGTCTTTAATAATGTCCAAATATATGCATCTAAATGAAAAACCAAATGCAAAGTAACTATATCTGAATCAAATGTTCCCAGAAACCCTGAAATACACAGTAATGTTGATATTTGTATATGGTTATACAGCCATCTAGTGGCATTACAGATGGTAAATGCATAATTTAGGGGTAAATATTTAGTACAGCAAAATCTCCTTTAAATACACGTTAAAGGAAAAACTCAAATCTGGCATCAGCCCTGATCAGGAAACATGGTGAAATTATGCATAGTAGTGCAGATACGTTCAGTAGCATCAAGATTACAAACTAATATCATATTGTATTATTAATTTATTTTTTTAAATATGTATCTGAGTCAGCGAGAGCTGTTTTTTACATTAATTTGACATTACAAGCCTTTATGTTTAAACATCATGAGACTACAAGGTGCTTATTAGAAATAGTTTAATACTAATATTTTGGTGTTTACTGTTAGATTCTTCTCTACTTAATAAAGTATACGGATTTACATTAACCGCAGTGTTCGATTGATTTTTAATAAGCCCCAAGTTGCATCATTTTCATCACGGCCAACATTTTTGCTGGCTTTACATGATCTGCTTTGAATAAATGTGCCATCTTGATGCCAAAATATAAAAATGTACATTTAATGTCAGTGTGTAAGGCTGTGCCTGAATGTATTGATGTACTGCAGGTCATATCTAGAGTTGGACATCGGTTTAAGTGGGGAAGAGACTCAGCAATACATGCAGAAGGCCATTGTGCTGTCCTGCTCTGCCGTAGACACCCTAAGGAACCTCATCTTTGTGGGCAGCCTGTTCAACTCACTCAAGGTGAGGCCTGAGAACTGATGACCCTGTCTAAAATTCATTCATCTGAATCTGTGTGCTAGATCAATGAAATATATCCCACGCTGATGAAAAATAATGTTTAATTTAGTATTAAACTAAATTACAAAAAACAAAAAACATCTCTCTTTCAGAACATTTCACATTGCTAGCACACATTCATGTTTCTAGTTTTCTGCTCCTGTCATAAGATATTCTTTTCATTTCTTCTTTTTCTGTCCGCTTCTATTTATTAAATTCTCATCTTATCTGTTTTGGTCTCCTTTCATATTCAGTACTTGAATGTGGCATTTGTGGCTTTTTTGTTCATCATCCTCCCGAGACCCAACAAAAAAAGCCTGAGAAACACCCTTATAATGTTTCATAGCAAGTTCTCATATTTCATAAGAATATGGTCATCCTTTACTCTATTGATGTGTAGTGTCTCCCCAACAGAAAGAAACCAACTAATTATTCTTGCATGTTTAAACAAAAAAAGACAAATTATATATCAAACCTAATGATAATTGCAAAATAATATACCTAACTGTTTGTCTCATTAATAAATCCAAGGATGTTTGCATAACCACTGAGGCAATTAAAAAGGTCCTCTACAAAGGTCAAAAATGATTTTCATTATTTAAGGCCTCTCAGCTGTGCACTTAAAATAATCACAGCTGTCACTCTAATTACACTCAAGGCTAACCACATGAAATACTTCTGACAGTGTTTTGAGGTGTATTTTCAGGCATATGAGACTTGACATAGATTATCTGTCACACATTATGGCACAGAATTACAGAATCCATGATAATATTCTGCATTTCGAGAGAAAACATCCTGATTTAATCTTAATGACCAATCAATTTCAGTTGGGAATCTCTATATAGCTCAGACCGATATGACTGGTTCTTTTCTCACCCCTCCTATCCAATTAAACCACTACTTTTTTCTCTCTTTTTAAAGGGTTACTCCACCCCAAAAGTAAAATTTTGTCAATCACTTACCCCCATGTCGTTCCAAACCCGTACAAGCTTTGTTCGTCTTCGGGAACACCTTTTAAGATATTTTGGATGAAAACCGGGAGGTTTGTGACTGTCCCATTGACTGCATAGTAAATTGCACTGTCAAGGTCCAGAAAAGTATGAAAGACATCGTCAAAATAGTCCATCTGCCACCAGTGGTTCAATCTGAATTTTATGAAGCGACGAGAATACTTTTTGTACGCAAAAAAACAACAACAACTTTATTCAACAATTTATCTCCTCTGCGTCAGCGTAGTGTCATATTGGAGAATATCCGCTGGATGCAAACCGCACGGATACTAGGGCTAGGACAATAAATCGATGCATCGCGAATCGAGAAATGATTCAGCATCGATTCTGAGATTTTACGAATGCAGTCTGAGCTTAGTTTTGAACAGCAGAGGGCGCTGCATGCTTTAGAAACACCCGTACTCTGCTTGTTTCCAAATCCTTACACACACTTGAACCTAAAATAATCATTCATAAAATTAGAAAAGGTTGAAGTGGGTGTTCACAGTGGGCTGTGTTTACATTAATTTCGCGTCATAAAAGCATTCTGAGCTGAGGTGAAATTACAGACTCACTCTTCAGCGCTCTTTTTCATGAGCATTTGAGTGTGCGGATAAAAACTAGATTAGAGCATCATCTGCTGTTAAAATCTAGACTCAGAATCGATTCGTGAGGACTCGCAATGCATTCTGAAAATCTCAGAATCGATCCAGAATCGATGAATCGTCCCAGCCCTAACGGATACACTTTCTACGTTTGTTTACGCTTTGATTTAAATGAAAACAACGTATCCGTGTGGTGTGGCTGACACAGAACAGCGTATGCAGTTTGGATACTCTCCAAAATGGCAGAACACTGACGCAGAGGAGAAAAAATTGTTGAATAAGTCTGTATTTTGCGTACAAAAATTATTCTCGTTGCTTCATAAAATTCAGATAGAACCACTGATGGCAGATGGACTATTTTGACAATGTCTTTCATACTTTTCTGGGCCTTGACAGTGTTAATTACTTGGCAGTCAATGGGACAGTCACAAGCCTCCCGGTTTTCATCCAAAATATCTTAAAATGTGTTCTGAAGTCGAACAAAGCTTTTACGGGTTTGGAACAACATGGTGGTAAGTGATTAACGACACAATTTTTATTTTGGGGTGGAGTAACCCTTTAACATTTAAATAAATACTGGCATTCACCATTTTATCTTCAACTACAGCCTAGCATCACTGGTGATACAGCAGCCACCCTCCTCCTCCCTAGCTCCACATGTTTATCTACTTAATATAGCATTTTTATGTTTTTTAAAAAAAATGATGTTTAGCATTTTAATGTTTTTTTTTTATTATTTTTATAAGCTATCTGAGAGTTTTCCAGAAATGATGTCTAGTAGAAACATCTGAGATTTACCTTTTATTGTCAAAGTTTTCTGACTTTGTGAATACATTTAGTTTTTTCACTATGAATAAAATCTTGATAAGTCTAGCTCTCAAGATGTAGTACAGTGATGATTTAGTATACTGGAGGAGCAGTTATTTAAAAGTGACCTAACTTTGTCTTTCAAACACATCTAAATTAAGCCAAGCACTGCAAAGTCTTCAGCTGAAACTCTTAATAGTCCTCAAGTTTCGGGGTGTCACAGAATCACACTGTGACCTGTGTGGAATGGGACACATGTGGTCTTATGTAGTATGAGACGGGAGGATACAAGAGGGTCTTGTCCTGAATGCGGTTTCCAGTTTCAGACTTGGTGACTAGAAACTCCACACTGAGGAGATATAAGAGGAAAGGTTTTATCTGTGGGCCAGACACACTGTTTTAGATAATAATCCCAGAAAATCACATCATGCTGTGGATATTGGGATTGACAGAATGCTGAAGTGGCTTGATGAATCAGATTTGTGTTTTCTGTACACTGGTCTGCATACACAAACCTTTAGGAATCAAGTAATGAAATGTTTGTTGTTATTCCCAGTTCTTGTTGCTGATGTATCTGGTCACGTTCCTGGGAAACCTCTGCAATGGCCTTACCTTCCTCATCATCGGTATGATGTCCAACAACCTTTTTTCCTTTTAGTTATGCTTTGTAACTTGCATTCAGCAGTTAATCTATATAGGAAGACCTCAAAGATATTTTGTTCCAATTAAATTACTATGAAGGTTTGACATACAGTATATTATGATGCTTTATGCTTTATGTCACTTCACTTATGATAATTTCTTCCTCCTCTTGTCATCATGTGCTCTTCAGGTGTGATTGCTGTCTTCTCTGTCCCTCTGTTTTACACAAAGCACCAGGTAACACAATCTCTATGGGCTTTAATGACAGTGACATCTCTTCTCATCTCATATTCTCTGTTTATTTCTCTGTGTGTTTTAGTCAGGCATATTATAAATTACACTACATACCTACACCTTTGTTTACTTTGTTCCAACCATATGTTCCAACCACAACTGTTTCTGTGGAACTGCATTGTTTGGTGGAAGAATACTGTTTTTATTAATATCATTACACTTATTTGCTCTGTTTTGTTTTGTGAAACTTTACTAAGTATATGGAATAACCGTTTTATAACAGCAATAAGCCCCGTGAAGCCGTGGTTTACAGTGAATTTATAACAGCTAAGACACTCCGCTTTGTATACAAAGGTGTATGTTTATAGTGTAATTTAATCAGCTTCCAACACGGCTCAACCAATCAGAATCAAGGACGTTTTATAAAATGTGTTTTAGCATTGCTGATGCTAAATCTGGTTCCCTATATCATATCTTCTAACAGCATAACTGAAAATGCTTTTTAATTTAATTTAATTTGTAAAAACATTTTAGTTTTTGATTGACAGAGGAGAAAGTCTTGCTGATTAAATGTATAAATTTGTCATTATTATTATTTTTAATTAATTGTCCAACAGTCCATGATTCATTTATAAATGAAGGAATGACGGTTTATGTGGAGTGATATGGAATAATACAAAAAAATTAAATAGATTTCTAAAGACACTATTTATAATTTTTATTAATATAGTGGATTTACTCAGCAAATAATGAAAAATCAATTAATTAGATTTTTTAATCAATAAACAGCCCTACACTGAGAAGAAGAAAAAAGCAAGTAACACAATGAATTAACCATGCAATTCTGAAGTATAAAGAAACATAATCTTAATTTCGAAAATTAATTTTAATACTAAGGTTAACACATCTATTGCTGCTCATGTATTTCTCTTCTTTTCCAGGACAAAGTGGACAGCTGCTTTATAGCAGTGCAAGCCCACATTGACAATATAAAGGACTTGTGAGTATAGCGCCATCTACTGCAAGAAGTGATCGTCCTATCATATCAGTGCTTTAAGTCAAAATGACTCATGATGTTTTTGAGCATAATAGTTTATCAGGCAGTTCTGATAATAAACATGTAATTGTTTTTTTGTCTGTTGAACAGCCTTCATCGCCTGACCCAGGGTGGCGGACCACCCCCGGACCCCACTCCAGGTGGAGCTAAACCCAAAGCCCATTGAGACACCTCACAGAGGAGGAGGAGCTACACGCTGTCACTCAAAAATGTCTTAATTAGCAGTTTGTGCTCAGAGCAGTGGGGGAGGGGCTAATGACACAGGGCCTTTTATAGGAGGAGATACGGATTTAAGGGAGGACCATGCAAAGAACAATCTTGGATGAAAATCAAAGGTTTTGGAATTCTGAGAAGTTAAAACACGTTTTCATTTCCACATTTCAATATTAGTATGAGTGTATGAATGAAAAACAGACCACTAGGATACTTGAACCACCTGTACAATAACATCCCCTTGAGAGTTATCTGAATAAACATGGATGACTTCAGTGAAGTAAAAGCAGTGAGGGCTTTCTGAATCCAGACTGACTGCAGTTCGCCTGCCAGAAATATAATGCAGGACCAGTTTCCAAATGGGGTTTTTACTTATGACAGTCTCGAAATATCTCGTTGTGTTGGTGTGTGTGTGTGGGCAGCTTAAGCCTGTTAAAGTACCTAAGAGCTATTAAAACCACAATGTTATTTTCTTTTCCAATGTTTTGTTTCCTTGGTGTTATTTCGGTGAATGTTTGATTTCCCATCAAAGCGAATCTCTCTCCCTACCCTATTCCAAAACATGACTGCACCATATACTTGACTGCTGACCTTTGTACAAAAACACATCAGAAGAATCACTGCGCTTATCACTGAGGTCAGGTGAGCTTTTGACCTCAGAATGAATAAGTCAAATGTCTTTTGAATCACAACATCCCTACTAGATGGTATTTCAAAAGTAGGGGGCTAATGGTTTCAATTTACAGTAGTTCAGAAGACATGGCATATATGGATGAGATGTATGGACCACTTTTATGGTGCTCCAGACAGAACAGTACAGATGGTTAAGCAGGTGATATGCTTCCATATAAGCCATATTTTAAGGACCAGAACCCTTGTGAAAAGTAGTGCACTGTACTTAAAAAAAAAAAAAAAAAAAAATAGAGTACTTATTACAAAAATAATATACTTAAAGTTCATTGTCAAATGTACTAACAATGATTTAGATATGGTAAACTCAAATATACTTGAATGTGATTTCTATTAAAACTTGTATGTCATTTCAAAAAAAGGTTTTAATTACACATTTGTCAAATGTATTAACCTTACATGTAATATCAGATGACACTACTGTTAAAATTATAATCAAACTTTTGCATGTGCTTTAATATGTTAGTTAATACATCAAAATGTGCACTTCTGTAAAGCAAAGCATATTAAAACATAAGATTTAAAATGTACTTTAAAGTAACCTTTAATTTGAGATTATCACAAACGGCACTTTTTAAGTTTCCATGGCATTAAGCAATAGAGGGTCAGCAAGACAATAATTCCCTTCCTCCCTCTGCACTCTTCCTAATAACATCAGGAAGCCTTTAAGCCTTTTTTTTAAAGGTTTAGTCACAGGCCTGAGTAGCACTTCCTTTTAACACATATGTTGTAGTTTCACCACAAAACAAGATTAGGATTTTTTTTTTTTTGGGGGGGGGGGGGGGGGGGGGGGGGGGGGCTGTTTTGTGCATACTGTTACAGTGACTGAGACTTTCAAACCTTTTTTTATGTATTTATGTATTTTTTTTTTATTTAAACCATAGAAATTTCATTGAACTGATACCAACATTGTCTTGTGCCCAGCTTGCTGCAGGAAAACATGCATTCATAATTACCTATAATGTCCTCATCAGACATTAAGAGACAAATACGTGATCTCAGAAACGTAAAATTAGTTTAGCATTTATTTACACAGACATAATCTTTTCTTCTCATACAATTTAATGACAACGTCCTTTGAAATAATGTAGCTCGATCTGGCCCCATACAACCAGTTTAATTCAAATTCTATACATATAGCCTATATACAGACATTGTTTCTCTTCATCACTTAACCTGAACAACTCAGAATGAGATTAGAATATTCTAATCACTTATGGAGTTTGTTCTGGTGAGATCACAGCTGACTGCTGTACTTTACCCAGACATGTGCTGCATGTCTTTAAATGCAACTTTCCTATGACCCCTGTCTTTCATCTCACCATAAAATCATTTTCAGTTTATCACCTGATGATATGCTTTAAAGTGATGAGACCAATTGCAGTAGATATGAAGCCTTAACTGGGCAAATAATCAGTTTCCCTGATACATTCTACATTCCAAATGGTGACTCATTAGCCATCATCTTATGTATATACTAACATAAAACTATAGACTCATACTAAAAGTGAAAAGTGCTTAATTATATTGTATGCCAATTACTTGGCATCACTTTGTTTCATAATATGTATAATATGTAAATAAATATGAAATAGTTCAGTTGTAAATATTTACCACTAGGTGGAAGAAAAGCTCAATTTAATACCTAGTCGCCAAAAGGAGAAGGTGAAAGGTATCAATCAGCTGTAAATAACGGCACATTATTCAATTTTGCTTTTAAAGTTTAATACAACTTATCATTATAGTGTGCTGTAAATATTAATTGTACAATTTTCCTAAAGGCATTGTTATATTTTATAAATGCAAAGTTTTAGGGATTTTTATAGTCAATCTTTTTATGTTTTTGTTGGTCACATTTAACAATCATAAACATAAATGTGCTTAATGAGCCCCTAAGTTGCACACGTTCCTCTAAGATTAATGTTTACAATATTTTTTTGATGAATCTATGTTTGCAAACCCCTTAAAGTAGAACAGGTGTTTTCTGACTTCAAGAGGACCTGACCATGTTTAATCTCAAAATAATTTTTGTGAAAATATTAAGATGCATTAAACAAAAATAAACCTTCCACCACACTTAAAATGCTACAAAGCTGCCTTTCCGTTATGATTGTTTATGCTTGCAATAAATAAGGCATAGGCTTAAAATGTAGGACATTATAGCAAATAATTCATTTATTTATTCAAATAAGACATTTCATATAAAACAGTGTTGAAATTGGAGAAGTACTCTGAAGATGAAGAACCAACAGCCTATTAACACACACACACTTGCCGTTGTTTCTAGTGGGACAAGCCTCATGAATATGCTAAAGCAGCCATGTGAGGAGGGAGGAGCTAGTCAAATGAAGGCTGACTATAAAAGCTGCCTCTCTCACTCCTCGCCCAGCTGTTGTAGAGTCTGCAAGTCTGTGGTGTTCTGTGGAGCTACTGAGTATTTGGAACTTATTAAATTGACGCTTTACGCGCACGGCACCGGATCAAGCGCATTTACGCAGTGCTCGTAGCGCACCGTCGTTTTTAGAGGGCTCTTATTGATGTTTTTTTCCTGGGTCACTCCATTAGGAGTGTGCGATCCACCTGCGGTCCGGTCGAGCAGAGCGTCATGGATTACAGTAACCTGATGGCGCCTCCAGTGCCGCCACACAAACCCAGATCCCCCCGGCCTGCGCACTGCCAGGGGCGCCTGTTGAAGTGCGTGTTTCTCGGGGACGGAGCTGTGGGAAAAACCAGCCTGATTGTCAGCTACACGACCAATGGTTATCCAACAAAATACGTCCCGACAGCATTTGATGATTTCTCAGGTGAGTCTTTGGACTCGCAATTGTGCGTCAAATCATTGAGTTAATTCAAAATACAGATCCTGATATATTGATACACTGGAAAAATGGTAACATAAATTAACTGGTTTAAGTAAAATATTATGTAACATCACTGAATCAACCTAAATACATTAATTGATACCAACAAAATTATCAGGTAGAAATAGATCTTTAAAGTAATAATTTCAGGTTATCACTTTTTTGCGGTGTATGTTGAACAGTAACCAAAATCGATAAACTGTAATATGTATAATGTTTAACTCATAACCGATACATTAGGAAAGCGAGACATATTTGACAATCAAGTGCTAAATTTGATTACTGATTTTACTCGTTTTCCTAAATATTTGATTGCGTTGCCAAAAAGTTGTGAAAGCAGCTGTGAAACAGGAGAGAGGTTCTTGAAAGTTGATTTTTAGTGCCAATTTACTGCACAAACTTTAGTGTGTTTCTTGATATTAGTCAGTTATAGTTCCTTATATTTTAATAGATCCTAAAGCAGTATTTTTGTAGTACTGTAACATCATTTTCCATCAAAGAAGGGTTTCATAATTTGTGAATGGACCTCAAACAAGAGCCATTCAGTGGTCCGATCCCACAAGCATGTCTTTGTAATTAGAAAGCCCTTGCTCAATAATGCCTGACCTGAAAATCTGGCCCATAAAATCCGCTGGGTCCACTTGTTTGAATGTGTGAGCAGATATTGTGTGCTGGAGTCTGTGATGACATCACTCTCACTCTCCTGGAACCAGATCAGAAATCTCTGCACTGATTTGAGAGCAGTTACGCAATTCAACAGGTGGCTCTTTGAGGGGGAAGTGGGCTGAATTAAAGGCAGATCATATGACGGGGATTTGGAGACAATAGTGAATATATGTATTTATGTATGAATGTGTGTGTGTTTCCTTCATATATTTGATATAAAGTTATGTATGTATAAGGCTCTTAGCTCTCTAATTAAATATTAAAATAACCTCTTAAATCTTAAAACCCCTTTAAAAATGCTTAAATTGGTAATTTAAGTCTATAAAGTCCAGTGCAGTTGTGTTTGTTCACAGTGTCAGGTGACTAAATGGAAACAGGTGCGTGTGTTGGTAGTAAAATGACTCATCCTTTCCCTCTTTTTTTTTTTTTTTTTTTTTTTTTTTTTTTTTCTCCAGCGGTCGTACAGGTGGATGGACAACCAGTGAGACTGCAGCTTTGTGACACTGCAGGACAGGTAAGAACTCCACTGCACCATCTGCATCCTAGTCTCGTACCTCAACTATCCAATGCATCATTCAACCCAAAGAAGAACACCAAATAGGCCTAACTAGATCTTTATGTTTGGGGTTGGCATTTCTGTCACTGGAAATTGGATGACAAAGTGATTGCACAACAAAATCTTAGCAATTAGAAGAGCTCGGCGGGGACGCCATACTGTGAGGAAATTGTAAAGTGAGCGAAAAGAACAATCCTCAAGCTATTGGCACTTTAGTCATTGGATCTCTTCCTCGGTTTCTGAGCCATGCAGGCTTGGACAGGGTGCCATGTAACCAGAGGTTTTGCCTCCAAGTGATGTTTGTGATGCCAATTTTTTTTTCAGCACTGATTATTTTCAATCTGCAGTTGTGTAACTACTTTCACATATCACTGAAAATCATTTGAAAAGGCCCCTGGCTGTACATTCATTCCGCTTTCCACAACGGAATATTATATTATATTGTTTTGTTGAAGGTTTTTGTTTAAGGCTTTGAACCTCAGAAACTGACACTCCTTTGTCATGCATTACATGAGTTAACAAATAAATGACTCTGCCCTCTTAGTACATAACCTATTAATCCCTTTACACAACCATGGAGAGGCAAGCTCAGGCAAACACGGGAAAATAAAAATTCAGTTTCCCAGTTATAGTACAGCAGGCTTTCAGATTTCAAAGAGAAAGAACAAGAGCATATTACTGTAAAAACTCAAATGAGACCGTATCTAGCTCTAAATGAAATACTGCTGTAATAACCATACATTCATTCATTAAACATTCATTCAAAAATTTCATATGAAAATATATGTGGTAAAATACATGAATGCATCAAAATCATAATGGTTACACTAATGAACATAAATTAAAAATGATTCAAACAAATTCTTGTGCGTTCAGTAAGTTTAATGTGCGATTACTTAATATTTAGATATGCAAAAGTAAATTTAACAAAATGTATGAAATATTTCAACAGCTATTTATTTATTTGCAGCATTTTATTTTTATTAGCAGTATAGATTTACCTAGATTTTTCTTTTTCATGTTTCAAATTCTATCTAAATCTTAGCATTTCATAATGAGAAGTAGATGTAGACATTGGCTTCTTATCTGTCAAGCTTAATTGGTGTTTTCAAAGTTTTGAGAGGCCCTGCTCTCCAAAAGCTCAGCAGATTTATACTCTCAATTCATTTGTACAGAATAAATGGGAAAGGGTGTGCCAGAGTTGAAAACTTTGGCCGAGTTTAAAAGATTAAAGTGTGCACTGCGTGTTCCACATGCAATGTTCTTTGCGAGCGCCAACCTATAATTTCACTTAATTGCTTCAGGGAATTATGAAACACCCCAAGAGCTAGTTAAAGGATTTTATTATTTAAAATAACAATTTGGAATCCCGCAAATTATTTTTGAGAGTCCTTGTGTTACGAAACTTTCTGAACATCAGTAATGATACACTTTTCTCTTTCTCTCTCTACCTCAGGATGAATTTGATAAGTTGCGTCACTTCTGCTACACACGGACTGATGTCCTCCTCCTGTGCTTCAGCGTAGTCAGCCCCGCTTCCTTCCAGAACATCGGCGAAAAATGGGTGCCTGAGATCCGACGCCGTTGTCCGCTCACACCTGTGCTGCTGGTGGGCACCCAGTGCGACCTACGGCAAGACGTCAAGGTCCTCATCGAACTGGCACGGCACCGAGAGCGACCCGTCCTGGAAGAGGACGCCCGTGCCCTGGCGGACAAAATAGGAGCGGTAGCCTACATAGAATGCTCCTCTCTCACACAGAAAAACCTTAAGGAGGTGTTTGACGCCGCCATCTCCGTCGGGCTCCGACACTCCGACCGAAGATCCAGACGAGAGCGGAAGGTCCACAGTACTGCTGATAAAATGAAAATGCTTTCAAAGTCATGGTGGAAGAAATATATCTGCATACAGTAGCGAAGATCAAACCCATCTTCTGAGGCATGAACAATGTGATAGACTCTTGTTTAGCGTCACGCTCCTCAAGCGGAAGATGGTCAGCTGATAACGAATCCACAAAGGACAGTGTTGCTACTGTAAGGATGACGTGAATGGTTAGAAAAGGTGCAACTAGCTTCCCAATAACCTATGCAGGGCTGTTGCTAAAAGTCACAGGGCCCGGGATAAAGATTTTCTACTCTGGGGCCATTGAGTAGATGTAGAGGACCTTATCTGCTATGTTTCCATCCATGTATTTTCATGCGAATTTGGAATATTGCATAAACACTAAATGGAAATTACATAAAAGTTGCACACTAGATGCATAGATAAAAACGCATCCACTCAATTTAGGTTAATATGTCTTTTTATTCAATAAGAAAACATGCATATAAACTACAATGGAAACACATTTGCAAATAAATCCCTGGTTGTGCAACAAAACTCAAGTGCCTCAACAGATCAAGTGACTGGGTCACTGATTTCATTGCATACCATTCAAATCCTATATAATGTAGGAACAAATATTTTTTTTTTATTTTTTTTTTTTTTACACCAGTTTCCCAGGAATTTACTATTTTGTTCTAGAGCTGGGAGATACATCTCATGCGATATGCATGCACATCTCGTCAGTAAAGCCGGTTCCTTGATTAGCGGTAAATCTCCATCACCTGTCTTCAAATGGAGCGGCATTTAATGCACAGAGCCGTAGTTCACTGACAAGGTACGCAATATCGCATTCATTATCGAAGATATATCACCCATCCCTATTATATACACATGAAATGGAAGCAGTACTTTCTTTGCAAATGTTTTATGCAATATTCCAGTCTAATTCGCAAGTTTGAATGCAAACATAGCTACTGAGACTCTTCATCACAAAGCCTGGGATGGCATTCCCTGTAAACCACGCTGACTGTCCAGTATGAACGCTCAAAATGGCTCAGCTGGATAGTGAAGACTTCTTCCACAGCTAGAACCCTCTGATTATGGTTTTAAAAATAGTCTACTGCTTTTATTTTTATAACCAAATACAGTGGTACAGTTTCTGTTTATTTACCCATGTCTTCTACCTGATAAATGCATGCATGAACATAATGCAACCACGTTAATGATGCTAGCATGCTAACATTGGTGATTTAAGCACCCTTTTGTTTGTTTAACCTCCATGTTTGAGGTCACAAACGTAGTCCTGTGGCTGTTTACGCCCACTCTGAGTGGTCCTTCTATACCATCATGCTGAAGTGTTCAGTCTGTAACTGAACCTACTTGTAACTGTAGTCCACCTTATGATCATTTATTGGAGTGTAACTGCAAGTCTTCTGTCCTGGTTAACACAGCCTTGAAATGGATGATGTTCAGTGAACTTTTGTTTTTTACTGTTAGTCACAGAAAGGTGGACCTGTTATCCATAACACATTACCTTTGTATGCCACACAGTGCATTGCACTTGTGATCTTTTGTTAACCCCTATTGCAGTCTTTATATTTGACTTGATCAACACTGACGTGCCATGTTGTAAAATCTCTTGTACAAAGTTCTTTGGTTATGTGTCCTCCTGTTTAACCAGCAGTGGTGGAGATGATCAGCCAATGAGATGTTGAATTTGCTTCTCATTATTCAGAAGCCCAATCACAGTCATTCAGTCAGAGATCCGCCACAAACGACAGAGCGCAACAGTAGGGTTCAGTAAGTAAAAATCCCATTCATTTTAACCTCTGTTTCAATCAAAATTAAGATTCTTCTGTACAGTGAAGATTTCAATATTAACTGTCAAATTGGCAGTGAAATAGCAACTTTGTGTTTTCTTTTTTAAGCTGATCAATTTTATATTATCAAATCAGCAATAAGTTTGTAGTGTGCAGTTCATTCCATATTCATTTTTATTTTATTAAGACCCAAGCACGACGATGGTGCAAGAACCCTCTTGGAATTTCTCAGTTTATTATTTAATTTAATAAACATTTTCTTTAAGCTGGAATGTTTGGTTTGTTTAATTATTCTTTATTGCATTTGTATTTTTATTTTAAATTAAACTCCAAGTGGGAAAATGAATTGGGAAGAAACTTCCAGAATCAATGCCTTAGAGAGCGGTTGGTCACTGTTGTGCTCTGTACATCTATACATCAGGAAGTGGCCTCTGTTCTTTATGTACGTTATTGCCGCCATGATAACACTATCAGGGTAATCTACTTTTAGATTTGTACATTTTATGATTGCATTTGATTTTCTTACTCTACAAACACTCCTGTTTATGGTACCGTGTGTATGAGTGTTTTGGTTGCTGACTGCTATCCATGTTTTCCATGGAAAATAAATGTGACATTAACTAAAACCTGAATGTGTTTCTTTCAGATGTGTCTTGCATTAGTTAACATTCAGTGAAATCACCTAAAACGGCACCATTTATGACTGGGAGCATATTGAAGTACATACTGGGTCAGTTTTGCCTTCACGCTGACTTTAACATGCAGTACCTCTGTGATAGCTTTGTTAGCATAAACTATATCTGGTAAGTGCATGTTTGTTGCAAAGAGACCATTGGAAATCATTTGAAATCAACTTTGTGTACAAATATCATAAAAGAATGGATTCACAAAGTGTTGAGAAAAAAGCTGATCTAAAAAGGAAAATTTTAACCATTAGCATGCTAGCTATTCCAAGTGGTAATCAAAAACACTGATTGCACTTCCTTGCAAAATGTTATCAGAGTAGTAACTCTCATGCTATCCAAACAAATTACATGCCAAATAAATAAACAACCCAAAGTAAATCGCTAAACCTGCTCATAGCACATTCTTGACTGTATCGGTCTAAAGCCTGCAGCCTGAATTTCCTCACATTTTTCACAAAGTGACTAGCAAGCTGTTGACAGCCAGAGAACATGGAACAAAAAAAAAACCCACCATGAAGAACATAAGTGTGTGTGTGCTAGAAATGTTCTATTTGAAATGTTCTATGTGGAACGTTAAATGTTCTATACAAAAATAAAAGTTTTGTTTTGTAAGAAATCTGGCCATATTCACTAGCTAGCTAAGCAGTAGGCAGGTAAAATTAATAGAAAGTTTCTATTAAGTGCATTAACATTTGTAAGTATTTGGGTAATTTGCACTATTAAGAGAAAATGTAACTTATTGTATTGTAAAAATCCCAGTGCTAGTGGTTGTAATTTATGCTAATTCCAATGTTTATTACTATTATTTTACTATTAAAATTAGATTATTGATTATTTTAGAGTTAGTAACTTAGTTTTTTGGTGTTGATTTGATTTAAAATGTTATCCATAACAGGATGTTTTGAGCTGGAAGACTTTACTAGTGCAGGTCACTGGGCCACGTGAGAATACGAGTACTTGCATGGATAAAATTCTGATTATAATAATGTCTGCAACAGTCTCACTGTAACCCATCATTAAGAGGCTTTGTTTTGTCTCACAGAAAAGCCAACTGCACAGACAACAGTTTCAGTGAATGCAGTCTGTACCTAACTTAGCATAACTAGCATTTCGCTCAGGAATAAACAACAGTTAGTCTCAAACCATAATGTGTACTTTTACAACGCAAAATAGCCAGTTTGATATGGTAGTGCTCAGACATTCTTGTGGTTGAAAGAAGATATCACAGCTTGTTCCACACATCCTAAAAGAAGAGGATTTATTTTCAATAAATGTCCCTTAAGGACTGTCTAAGATATCTACATTGAGTGTGGTCAGAAAGAAACAACACATTTCATAATCTTCTCTGACTGACAAAAAGGTCATGTTGTGGTTGAAATCATCCAAACACAGAGATTTTAAATGACAATTTTCACAAGAGTCTTAAAATGAACAATAGCAGACCCGAACACAGATCATGTGAGCTTGGTGTGACCAATGCTTAGTCGATCGTCTTTGGGGTTTGAACCCATTTCACACATTTTATGTAATTTCTGGGAACATTTAGGTAACTGAATGCCTGAACTTTGACATATCCTGAAATGGACTTTGGTAATGAGTTATGACGAGTTGATATCATGCTGTCATTGGTCACAATGACAATAATATGGTTCCAGAGATGACAGGAGTTTAACAGCAAATTGGCGCAAATCCTTTCTGCCTGTTGATGTGATTTGTTCTGGAAGATGTGTGTAATTGTGCACAGCCTGAAGTCTGTTGTAATATGTGTGACGCAATATGTCGGGCCCCTTTTGCTGCAAAGCTGATAGGATTAAATCCAACAGCAGTGTGGTCTCATTTGAAACTCTGGTACTGACACAAATCTGCTTTTAATGCACGTCTGGAGGCTTGAGGGAGCATTGCTTAAGATAAATTAAATCTCATTACACACATAGTGATGGTTTCTAAATACCACAATGTTGGTTTCTAAAGGCCAACCCATTTCCTGCCATAATTAGTGGTGTTTGCAAAGGCAAGCATTATTATTAGAATCACTCATATTTAGGTTTAGGAACAAAATTGTTTAATCAAATGTAATTGTTTTTTATACATTTCTGTCATCATTTACTTGACTTTGATGTCGCTCCAAACCTGTGTAACTTTCTTCAGTGGAGGGTAAAATTAGAGTTTTCTAACTGCTATTTTCATTAAATGAAAATAAATTGTGACCAAGGCTTTCAAACTTCAAAGGTTCTAAATGGTTTTAAAAGTTCAATTACTTGACTTCTCTTAAGCACAGCATTTTTAGAATGGAGTGTCAACGATCAAACAATGGTGAAATATGTCCATCTAGCAATGCAAAAATCATCAGTGGGTGGTCTTTTTTGCATTCAAAAACATTAGACACAGGGCAGTGGTATGAAAAACCATCTGGATATGTACTCTTTAATAAGTTTAACTACTTTCAGCAACACAAGACACCGCAGAAGACACTAGATGAGCATACAATGGCCAAATGCTTCTGTCCATCGCATGTTACATAGAAAAACAATGGAAATATAGTGCAGTGATATGCAAAAATGTAAGACGCAGGGCACTGGAATGTTAAACTTCTTTTAACTTGAGTGCTGCATTTTTTACAATACAATGTCATGTGTGAGACACTGCAAAAGACACAAGTGTAGCGAAATTTGAAATGTGGAGTGCAAAACTGTTTTATTAGTTTTTGTTTTCTGTAACCAGCTAAAATGTGCAACATTTAAATTCAAATCGCACAAATGAAAAAATTGCATCTTAAATAGTGAACAATAAATAAGTACTTAACAGTCAATAAAGGGATAGTTCACCCAAAAAATAAAATTCTGTCATTGTTTACACACATTGGCATTCCATCTCATTCCAACCCTGACTTTTTTCTTTTACAGAACACACAAGAAGGTAACGTGAAGGAAAATTACAGTCCAAACAACTTTGAATCCCCATTAATTTTCACAATGTGTACAAAAAATAAAAAATCACGTTCGCTCACATTTTCTTCAAAAATCTAGTTATTTAAATCAGTCATCACATTTGATATGGTTTTTGAAACGGAGCCAGACTTCAGCTTTTTTGTTGTGACTTAATATTGATATGATTATTTAATAACCCCTGATAAATTGCTTCATAGTTTAATTGGCAGAAGCTTTTGACTTCCTGCCATATTCAAGAGGCCATAAAAACCTTTGTTCTTTGGCACACAGACTCACACATGCAGGCACAATGTGTTTGTGTCTCACATCGGGCTGTGTTTTCCTGTCTTTTGTCAACACGGCTGGAGGGAGTGACACGTTTAACTTGCATATAGTCAAATGGTCAATGCCACTGCGAGGAAACCTCAATGATGTTTCTCTGCAAAGTTTTTTTTATGTATATTTCTGTACTATAAAGATATACTATATAAATTACCTTTTTGTTTCTGAAGAAAATATTAGTATAGTTTGCTGGTAGAAAACTTGCCGCCACAGTGCTTGAGTGTTGTGGGTGATTTCCAGAGCATTACTGTGTTGTTACTTCAGTGTTTTAGGCAGTTGCTATACTCACCAAAGTCCAAAGATATCATATCATATCATATCATATATATAGCATCACTGACAATTTTTTTATAATTGGATATACAACCCCAATTCCAGAGATGTTGGGACATTTTGTAAAATGCAATAAAATCAAGAATCTGTGATTTGTTCATTCTCTTTAACTTTTATTTAATTGACAAAAGTACAAAGTTTTCACTGACCATTGTAAATGTATTTTGTAAATATGAACAAATTTTGTTTTTGACAGCTGCAACACATTCCAAAAAAGTTGGGACAGAGGCAAAATAAAAGTGAAAAGGTTATAGAATATCCACGTTAAGCTGTTTTGAAACAGTTCATAATAAGCAGATGAATTGGTAATAGGTCAAGGTATCATGTTTGGGTATAAAAAGACCATTTCAGTCTTTGCAAGCAAAGCTGTATCATGGCTCATCACTTCGAAAATCAAAAATCACATTTCACAATGCAAAATTGCAAATAATTTAGGTCTTTCAACAAGTACCACACATAATATTGTGAAACGATTCAGGGAATCCAGAGAAATCACAGTACATGTAGGGCAAGGCAGGAAACCTCAGTTTAATGTGCTTGACCTTTGAGCCCTCAGATGGCACTGCATAAGAAACTGTCATGCTGTGGTGTTAAATATAGCCACATGGGCTCAGGAGTACTTCAGGAAACCATTGTCATTTACCACAGTCTGCTGCTGCATCAAGAAATGCAACTTGAATCTCTGTTACTATAGGAGAAAGGATGCTGCTGGATTCTCAGGACCAGAGCTCATCTCATATAGTCAAAAAGACAGTGCTATACTCAGATGAGTCCACATTTCAATTTGTTTCCGGGAAAAGTTGTTTTCCCAAAGACCAAAGGGACCATCCAGACTTCCATCAGTGACAGAAGCAAAAGCAAACATCTCTCATGGTTTGGGGGTGCAGCAGAGCATGGGTGACTGACATATGTGCAAAGGTACCATTGACATGGAGGCATATACTGGGATTGTACAGAGACATACACTGCCATCAAGATGATGCCTTTCATGGGAAGTCCATAGTTATTATATCAAGACAATGCCAGCTCTTATTCTTTATGTGCTACAACAGAGTGGTTTCGTAGACAGTGTGAATGCTTCCTATTGAAAATGTATGACCAGTCATAAAAAGAAGAATCAGACAACAACAATCACAGACTGCTGAGCTTCTGAAGTCTTGTATCAAGAGAGATTGGACAAAAATTGTACTTGCAGAACTTTAACAATTAGTATCCTCAGTTCCTAAACAATGAAACATTGTAATTAAAAGGACCATTGATGTTAAAGGGGTCATATGATGTTGCTCCAAAAAACATTATTTTGTGTATTTGGTGTAATGCTCATCGTTCCTCAAAAAGCTCATCGTTCTGAGAAGCGCGGCGTGCTCTGATTGGCCAGCTATCCAGTGCATTGTGATTGGCCGAATACCTCAAGCGTGAGACGGAAATGTTACCCCCCTTACCGTATTGTTATGCCATGTCCCGGCCAAGTGGCAGCCTCCCGCTCTCTCTCTTGAAACCAACATGAAAGTAACTTAAACTGTAATTCGTCAACTGGCCGCTAGAGGCTGGCTGCAAAAGGGAGTTAATCCCATAGACTCCTCATGTTAAAATGCCCAACTTTACAGCAGAAAAAAAACATGTTTATAGCCTGGTTCAAAAATGATTTTGGTCTATATAGCTCATTTTGGCCTTCATGATAACTGTGAGGGGGGTGAATTTTTTTTTATAACTCATACGTTTAAATTATATCAAGCTTTAAATATCTGCATAATTAAGGGCGTGGCCACTTGAGTGACAGGTGGATTGCCGCCGTTGTCACCACTGTCGTGCTAGGCGGGCATGGTTTCAGCAACCAGCTTCACCCACATCCACCTTTTTGCCCATTTTCAATTATCTGGGAGTGACGCGCAGCCAAGATGGCGACGGCTGGCTCCAGGCACTTTGAGCTTCAAAAGTGCTCTTCATAAACCTACGAGTGATGTCACGGACACTATGTTTTTTTTTACAGTCTATGATCCCAGCGCGACGACAGGAAAACAATAAAACCCATTATAAACGAGGCATTTGTTGCATCCAGTGGGGACATAATTACTGATTATAATGACTCATACGGTCTTTTTACATAACACCATGTCTGCATTTGTGATCGTAGAAACGCCAAACAAGCACTACTCTACACTTCTCAAAACTAGCATTTGAATCGTCAGTGGCAAATTCTTTAAATAAGAAAACGTACTTACAGGCTGTGAGTCAGAAGCGCAAAACTGTCCTTGCAAAGTTGCAATTGCCCCAATTTATAGAAACAGCCTTTGTGCAAGCCAGCAATGTAGGCTACTCTTCCAGGTTCAGGAAACAGTTCTCCGTAAAATGCGCTGCACACACTCTAATATTTGCATTGAACTGTTCTGGAACAGTGTTGTAAATACAACTTAACCACTGATTTCTAGTTGTGTCCTCTTTTGGAAGCCCAAACAAAGTACTTTCGCTTTCACAACGAAACACAGCGTCTCCAGGAAATGGCGCCGGGGGCTGCAACAATACTACACTGAGAATAATAGTTCTGCCGCCTTTCATTGCATAAACATTTGGGCTGTGTTTTGCAAATCTTCCCACACCGTGACGTAGACATGTGGGGCGTGGTCGAGTCTTAACTTCTATAAAGAATATCTCTTTTGTTTTTCGCCCCTTTGAGATAACATGCTGCAAAGCCTTATCCTTCTGACTGGCTCAATGGAAACATGGTTTAGTTAATATTCAATGACCTACTGATTGTATTTCTCCTTGTGTCATTCTGTTCTCTCTCTCCCTCTCTCCCTTCCGCCCTCAGTCAGTTTTGTTAGTTTTCCTCCATTGTTGACGGTCTCTAGGCTGCTCTTTGATCTCTCACATGATGACTGATAGCACCTCAGCCCCTGCAAAGTTCCTGATGCCCTCGAGACATTCTCTTCTGTTTGTGAATCAGATAGTCAGGCAACAGGACTGCCTTTGACTGCACAAACCAAACCATTGATCATGTGTTGGTATATTCTGAAACACGCAAGCTAAACATTGACCAGCTGCAAGTCCATCCCTTATCATCACCCCTTTTACCCGAAGTGTGTTGTCATGTGCTGGTTCATTCACAAAAGATATAGGCCGTGCTAACCTGGTGAAAGAGTTACTCAGGATCTTGTGGTTTCTGTGAATCACTGGGGATCTTGCAGGTTTGAATGGGTAAAGCTCTACGCTTCATTGAAAAAAATGGCCTGGCGTAATTTTAACCATTACAACTACACTTTCTTATTTCTTAATGGGGTTCTTCCAGAAATTAAAGTAAGAGGTCCCTTGTTAGATGTTTTGGGTACTGTGAGACATATACCATCATTGCGAGCGGGTGAGGAACTCTGTGTCCTTGGTGCTGAATAACCTCATTTAAATGCAGGATTAGCTGTTCTGGATCAGAACCCAGCAGGATGGTTTATGACATGTTCAGACCGGAGTGGGTTTTTGTTACGTATAGCGTGGACGTCTCCCTATGTGCTTCATGCTGTTCTCAGTAATCTGTTTGTGAGATAACACATGTAGAACTGCTTGACTTCACTCTTCACATCGGAACAAGACGCAGATAAAACAAGCTGTTGGTACTGGCAACAAGTACACACTTGTAACCTAAGGAGGTCCTTAGTGAAGTCCTTATTATAACTCATTTCAAATACATTAACAGAAAGCAGTATGTGCCTCATAGTATATATTTTATAAAAAAAAAAGTTATTATGGGATTTTCAAGAAATCATATTTTCTCATTTAAGGCCTAATGTATGAAGGCTTTTTTTTGTGCCAAAATGGGTAACAGTGACAAAAAGTACTAAATATTATTGCACCAAGATATGTTATATTTACAGTATAAGCTACATTATATGCAGGGAAAAATTTTGAATCACTGTAATGTTTTTCCTATAATAGAGTTATAGTTAGAGGGCCATATAATTACAAACATAATGTAAAAACTGACAAATATTGCAAGGGGAAAAAAGCCTTTATTGAGATCATTCCCTAAGTTATACAGAGCCCTTAAAATAATGAGACTGAATGGAAAAATGTAATTGAAATTTCACAAAGCTTTTGTGATTCTTAGCATATATGTATATACTGTATATATAATGCACAGACTGTCAGTCCTTGTCTTGTGTTTCCCTTCCTCTCGTGTCCCTATTTGGCCATCCTCGTCCCTTTAATTAATAGTTAATGTGTCCCCAGCCCTGCATGTGATTGCCCCACACCTGTTTCTGTTCTTCCTTGCTAATTTCCCAGTGTTTATAATCCCTGTGTTTCCTAGCCCCTGTGTCCGGTCTTAAACGTCATTGATGTTCGTCTCTCCCCAAGCTCCTCGTCTCCTTGTGTGTGTCTCTCCAATAAATGTGCTAGTTGGAACTCCTACGTCTCCTCGCTCCTTGTGTCCCGAGAGGGAACGTGACACAGACAGTGAAAACATGATATTTAAATAAAAGCAAAACGGAGGAATAAATATAACAAATAGGTATATAAATACAGTTAGAAATATAGTATATTTAATAAAACCCATTAAAATGTCATTTTTAATAGAGGTAGGAACATTGGTTGATATTCTGTAAAGAAACAGTTGGTTAATACACATATCTATGTCTATTCATTAATTCAGTTTTTCCCTCATTAGTTCATTCATTCATTAATTCAGTCATTTATTTGTTCAATTATTAATTCAATTATTTATTTGTTAATTCATTCACATACTAATTTTATACAGTATCAGCACAAGCACTTCACCATGTTGCACAGCATTTTTATAACTTCATAACTTTCTAAATAATTTATTGCACACGAGTATATCCTGCCTTATTGCTGAGACTGCCTCAGAATGCGTTTGTCTCAGTAATTAGGAAAAAGCACAGTCTGCTTGTATACATCTGATGTTTTCCATTCGCAGAGTTTGTTTGAATTTGAAATTAGCTTCAATATTGCAGCTTCCTATTTCTCAACATGATGATCTAATGCATGAGCTACAAATGAAACACAACGCTTCTTCCTTGTACATCCCTCTTTTGATGCTAATGGGCTTGTCCCTCTGTAAGGAGTCTAATTGGCCGTAGCCAGCTGCTCAGGTATGTAGTTAGCTCACACAGAGGCCTTGTTTGCTCATATAGGTCAAATGCTAAATGAACTGTGGTGGTGATTGATGAGGAATTGATGATCAATCCACGGCTGTTAAGTCCAATTGTGCTTCTCTGTGTATATAATGTCTTAGCCATGAATCTACTCAACATGTTGTTGCGGTAGCATGCATCGCCCCTCAAATGAGCCCGCTAATCGTTTCCACTTTCAGCCTTTTATAGCTGTGGAAGCCATTAGTGCTGTCTGCTTGAGGCTCAGCAGTCTCACTAGAAGGCAGTGGCTAGTAGTGACCCAGGTCTATAACCAGTGTCCTAGCCTTCTAAAACTTAAGAGAGAGGGGCGCTAACCTTTAACCTGCCTGCCTCACCTCCCACGACCACAGCTCCCCCTGCTCCGGGACAGGATGTGCCCTCACCGGTAGCATGCTTGGAGGCCCTTGGAAAGAGACACTGTCCAGACAGCATGTCTGCTTTAAACATAAAGACTTTGTTAGGGAAAAGTGACGGTTTGGAGAGGGTGTTTATATTTAGAGAGATGGTTAATAACCTGCTAGAATGAATAAAAGATGTGTGAGGTCGAAAAGATCTACAACTATTCATAACATATTATATTAATACACTGATAAAAAAATAATAATTACAAACTAAAAATGTCAGCTGTGGTTGCCAGAATACTGTATAAAATACTATAAAAAATACAGACATTTACAAAAAACTTATAAATCTTTTAGTTTACAAAGTGTAAAAATGAAAAAATTAAAAGAGTAAATCCAACAACTTTTACTTTTACTTCCAAAAACAATACATTAGATTGATCAACAGTTTTTCACTTTACTGCATAAGAATTCGTTTTTTAGTCTTTTACTATTAAATTCCAATTATTATACTTCAAGTTAAACTAAAATAAGATATGAAATGAAAAGCGTCTGCTAAATGACTAAATGAAATAATACATTGGCAACTAGCTGAAATAAAATAAGTTTAAGATTTTTATATTTGATTTTATTTCATTTTATAATCATACATTTCAGTTTACATGTATTTTATAATCACAAGGGATGAAGTATTTTTTATGGTTTTCATTTTAGTTTCAGTTAATAATTATCAGATTAAAGAAAGAAAAAAAATTTAAAAGTGTGGGAAAATATATGCTTCACTGTTTATTAATATGTGAAAAATGTTTGTCTGCCAAATTAAAGTCATGGTCTCTTAAAATGTCAGATAAGGTTAGTTCAGGAAGTAAAATGTCATGTAGTGCAACCCTACAGAAACATGATAATATTTTTGAATAAACAAATAAATAATTATTAAAAATGGAAGTTGGTTTAGAGAATACGGGAAGTTATAGTTTAGAAAAAGGGCTACTTTTAATCTAGAGTGTATGATCTGATATTGATGTTCTGAATTTTTTTTTGTTATGCATAATTCCTGTACTTCCATTTGTAGCACTTCATAATTTTAATGACTTATCTAAACTGTAAAATATAGTAATAATATAGTTATGCCTAATTTTTGTGTAACTGCTGTACGTGTTTTGCACTGATGTTCTGTCAGATGTTTAGTTTCTGGTTAGGGTGGATAGAGCAGATGAACACAGTTTGTATTATTGTTCTTCTGTCTCTCGTCCCAGTGCACTCACTCAGTCTCTCCCCCACTCATGAACCCTCCCACGTTCAGTTTCGGCCTTTGAATGCTGCTAGTCATTGCCAGTATGGAACATATGAACAAAATCCCTTGTTCTTCTTGTTTGTCCATTATGCAACTGGTCGATGTGAATCCATATAATTCATTTGCTTTTAACTGCTCTCTTCTCTGACTGTTGACAGAGACATTAGTGCTGAGAGAACGAGATCTTTTCCATTCCAAGAGTGGGTGTGTGTGTTCACATCAAAGAGCTCTTCACTGAATTGTGCTCAGTGATCTAAATGTCCTCTTTATTTTATTACATCTTCAATTTGCTATTACACATACAGCATTCTTTAATGGGGTCCTAGTACATTTTTCAATCATTTTAATTTTACAGTATAATGCCATGAGAGTTTTTTGTGTGCATATGTCTTCCATCATGTGCAACACATACAATATCATGAAAAAACGTTTTAGTGTTGCATGTTTGAATGTTGAAATCCTCTGGGATTGTTTTTTGCTTTTTGGTAAGGATCTGCAGAGCTGTAGGTGCTACACACAGTCAGTAACAGTTCAAGGATCGGTGGACCTTCCTTTTTTACTTTTATCATTAGGTCCTCTGATATTTAAGAAAAAAAAAGCCTTTTTTTATGAGATATAGAATCTACTCATTCCAAACAGACATCTCTGAAGTGCAAATGTGGGCATTTAAATGAGATTAAATACAGTAAATATAAGAAATAAAAAAGGGAAACTAAAGGTAGTGTTGCAATCACTAAATAACTAGCATTTTATTGTATGTAATGTGTCATTAAGACATTAAGCATTAACTAAGTAAGTATAGATCATGGAAGAGCTCAAATTCACCACATAACATAAGCATACCATATATTTTAAGTTTGATATTATTTAACTTGTCTTTTGTTATTATAGTTGTTTTGTAATTTGGAGTTGAGTTTCTCTTTCTCATTATCCAAACTAATGGTTTTAGGCTGGTCTCATTTGGAGGATTACTTTCTTCTTTTGCAGAGAATAACGATCAGGGGGTCATAAGGGTCATGCACAGGGTCAGAGGAGGATAAGCACTATAAAGAGGTGAGGGGGAGGGAGGGAGATGGACAGAGTTTATCCAATGAAAGAGAAAAGCCAATATACAGTGAAGGAATGTTCAGGAGTGTATTTCTGGGACTGTTTAACTGATTAATTCTATCATTCTCATTCTCACTCTCAGTAAAGTTTGTAAATGCTCGTAATGAAAGCATGCAGTGAACACAAGCTGGAGGAAACATAATTGTGACTTTATACTTTGTAAGTTTAAATCTTGCAATTGATTCTCATATCTAGGGCCTGGTCCATTTTTTAAATAATCTTTTATTTATTTTGAATTTTATTTATTGTTTTATTCATTGTTTATTTGTTTGTTTGTGTGGATTATGGGATATTGACAAAGCCTCATAACTATGGTAGGTGGTAGATGTGGTTTTATATGAAAAAGAGAAGCATGAACATTCTTCTTTTTAGTTCCTCATGAAAAGAAATGTGCCTCATTGTATGTGCACTTGTAATGTACTCCAAAGTAGATTTTAAAAAACAAAACTGTACTTGCAGATAATATGTATATGGAATAAAAGGCAACTTAAGTGTGCTTAAAGATAGTACACTTTGATTAATATATTTCTTAACATACTTTTAAAAAGTGCACTGAATGTCAAATGAAATTTTTAGTTTTAAAGTACACTCTAAACCATTATTTGTTAAATAATCTTTTGTCATGTTTTTAAGTAATTTTTTGATGTGTTAACTACTAAAGCACATTATTATAATTTTTTTCTGTAGTGTGTTACCCAGTAGAGAATGGGTGTGTCTCAATCAGCCCCCTTGTTCAGTAGTCAGGGCACTGATCAGGAAGTCAGCCATTTTAAGGGCTGTCTCAGTCGCGAAATCCTTTCAGTGCACTGGACTGAAACCGCAAAAACTAGGGAGCATCGGCGCTCACAATGCTCCCTTACCGGAAATAACGTCACATTTCTGAAGTGTGAAACATAAACCACACGAGCCAACTCAGTAAATATGACACGCGATAGACGATTTGAAAAGACAAACTGTTTTTTATTATATTTCAGCATAAACACATATTACTAGCTAGGTAATGAACACATCTAATTAACATTTATAATTAATATTCGGCTGAAATTTTGTAAGAACATGTAACAGAACAATGTGTTTAAAGAGAATAAAACATAACATCAAAAAGAGGTTCTGCCTGTCGTTTATTAATTCCAGTGATGACGTTCTACTATGTTGTCCATTGAGCCAGGGAAATTACCAGTGCCTGAATTTGTGTACACGATCTACTGATTCACAAGCTCAGGAGCTAGGGAGTTGATTGAGATGCACCCAGTGAAGCTGACGTCACGCTGCATTGAATTCTGGGAAACTGCTTTGTTTATCCGCCATACTGAGAGGATCGCGCTGCCTCTCCGCTATTGAGTTCAGGGCAGTATTTAGATTTTCTATCATGATTGTGGAAAATGTCACCATTGTTTGTCATTCATGCTGCATTGGGAATTGCAAAAGTAACTCCGATCATCATTCTGAGAGAAAACTGGACAATGCAGTGTATTTGTTTCACCTTTCTATGTCTAAGAACATAGAATGGTTCAAATCGTACTTATCTGACCGCCATCAGTTCGTAGCAGTGAATGAAGAGGTATCATATCGATCACAAGTGCAGTATGGAGTACCTCAAGGCTCAGTACTAGGACCGTTACTTTTCACGCTTTACATGTTACCCTTGGGAGATATTATCAGGAGACATGGTGTTATGCTGATGATACTCAGCTCTATATTTCTTCACGGCCTGGTGAAACACACCAAATTGAGAAACTAATGGAATGCTCGATATAAAAAACTGGATGGATAACTTCTTACTGCTAAATTCTGAAAAAACAGAGGTGTTAATTATCGGGCCTAAAAACCCCACATGTAATAATCTAGAACACTATCTAACACTTGACGGCTCCTCTGTCAATTCTTCTTCATCAGTTAGGAACCTAGGTGTGCTGTTTGATAGCAATCTTTCATTTGAAAGCCATGTTTCTAGCATCTGTAAAACTGCGTTTTTCCATCTCAAAAACATATCTAAATTGCAACCTATGCTCTCAACGTCAAATGCAGAAATGCTAATTCATGCATTTATGACCTCAAGGTTAGACTATTGTAATGCTTTATTGGGTGGTTGTTCTGCACGCTTGATCAACTAACTACAGTTGGTCCAAAAATGCAGCAGCTAGAGTACTTACTAGAACCAGGAAGTATGACCATATTAGCCCGGTTCTGTCAACACTGCACTGGCTTCCTATCAAACATCGTATAGATTTTAAAATCTTGTTAATTACTTATAAAGCCCTGAATGGCTTAGCTCCTCAGTACTTGAGCAAGCTCTTATCACATTATAGTCCTCCACGTCCGCTGCGTTCTCAAAACTCTGGCCGTTTGATAATACCTAGAATATCAAAATCGACTTGATATTCAGCAGATCCTTTTCCTATTTAGCACCCAAACTCTGGAACAATCTACCTAACACTGTTCAGGAGGCAGACACACTCTGTCAGTTTAAATCTAGATTAAAGACACATTTCTTTAACCTGGTTTACACATAACACACTACTACACTTCTATTATTCAAATCCGTTAAAGGATTGTTAGGCTGCATTAATTAGATCAGCTGGAACCGGGAACACTCCTCATAACACACGATGTACTCGTTTAGAAGAATGGCATCTACGCTAATATTTGTGTGTTTCTTTCTTATTCTGTTTCCGTGTCCGGATCAGATGGTGGATTGGCGCCGGGAGATGATGTCTGCGGCCTTGATCGTCGGCGGAGGCTGGACACCTGGATTAGCCCCAGGGACATATCCCCAGTGAAGACCTTGACTAAAAATACAATAAAAATAAAAATAAAACAAAATAACTAAAAATATAATAAAATACCTAACTACATAATACTATTATTGTTAGAAATGGCAACAATATAAAAATAGAAACAGAATACATTTATACATTTAAAAATGTAATTAAATCAATAATTAAACAATAAATAAACAATAATATCCTGGCCAGAGGAGAACTGGCCCCCCGACTGAGCCTGGTTTCTCCCAAGATTTTTTTTCTGCATTCTGTCACAGAGGGAGTTTTGGTTCCTTGCCGCTGTCGCCTCTGGTTTGCTCAGTTGGGGACACTTAATTTCTAGAGATTATCGTCAATTTGATTTCACAGATACTATTTAAACTAAACTGAGCTAGACAATGACATCTCTGAATTCAATAATGAAATGCCTTTAACTGAAAATTGAGTGTTTAATCCCATTATTATACATTACTGACACTCTATCCTCCAATTTGACACTGTTAAGTGCTTTGACACAATCTGTATTGTTAAAAGCGCTATATAAATAAAGCTGACTTGACTTGACTTGACTTAAGATCCCCAAGGGAAGCAGGTCGCGGAGATGACAATAAGATGTCAGATTGTAAATATATTAATAATGTCACCGATTAAACCCACTGCCTGTCACTCAATAAAATAATCATATTGCTGCGTGTTTCTTAAAGTTTTGATTTTGTTTGGTTTAATAATTAGCATCACCTTTGCGAGTGTGACTCTCAATCGGCTTGTGAATTAGCAGAGCTTGAACAGGGACATTAAAACCCTTAACACAAATAATGCTTCATATGGCTTAATGTACCAAGACAGTGGTAAAGACAAAATTGTAATGCATACAGTATACTACGTGCAGATAAGCACATAAGCCCAAAATGTAAACGCAAAGCGTTTATTTACACATTAAACGTTTTCCTCTCATATAAAGAATGCTTAATTCAGTGATATTAACAGACCACATTCTGTACACACTTTACTAATAAAGCATAATATCTGCAGAAAAACTGATGAACTCAAAATATGAACTTTAAATATTGTCTTAATGCATAAGCGTTTTCTTCATTACGATTTTCTAAAGGGACGAAAACGCTTAACATGTAATTAAACAAGTTGCATTACTATTCTGGCCTCATCTGCATGCATTTTTAGCAACACTGCCTTACTACATTAAACCAGCATTTTAAAATGCTATAAAACTGTTCAAGCTTCCAGGAATTTAATTTTAGTTGCCATTTGTTGAAATAAATATAAACATACAGTGTGCTTGTGTCTGTCTGCTGAATGTGACCCACAATCTATGATTCTTAATGGAAAAAAATATATTTACAATGACAACAATTATACTTTGTCATTAAAACATTTCCAACAAAGTCTAGACCAAGATGGCGGCGCGTGAACAACGCGAGGCTCAGCGTCTCTCCAGTTTTTGCAAATTACTTATTATTTTATTAGTTATTTTCAGTTCAGTTATTCATCATAGCTTCGCATTAACCTCGTACAACCGTCACACACTACTGGATATCAAACTTCGCTACACAAACACCGATGTGGATACAACACTAGATCTTCATCTACTACCTCCCGAATTACTCCGGTCCCCGGGCTCGAGTGAACCATTCAATCCGACAGGAAGTACCCGTCGTCGGCGCTGCAAACGTAAACAAAGAAGGGGTAAGCGGAGCGGCCTGCGGGCTAAGCTAAAGCTAAATCCGCATTGTCTAGCTCTACCCAGCATCTTCCTTGCTAACGTACAATCTCAGGCAAACAAAATCGACAAGCTACGACTTCGGATCACTCAGCGAATGTTTATAGACTGCAACATTATGGTTTTCACAGAAACCTGGCTCAATAACACCATTCCAAACAGCGCGATTGAGCAAGAGGGTCGCAACATCTACAGGGCTGATAGAACGGCTGTGGACTCCGGTAAAAGCAAAGGTGGGGGTGTTTGCCTCTATGTAAACCGATCCTGGTGCTCCAATGTTGTTATTACTAAATCCCACTGTTCTGCTGATATTGAATACATCTTTATCAAGTGCAGACCCTTTTATCTGCCCCGCGAATTTACAACTGCCATAATTGCTGCAGTGTATGTACCCCCGGATGCTAATACTAAACTAGCCATGAAAGAACTATCATCTGTTGTTAATAAGCTGCAAACAACACATCCAGATGGAGTTTTTATTATTGCTGGTGATTTCTATCATGCCAGTCTGAGAACTACTCTCCCCAAATTTTATCAAAACGTTGCTTGTCCTACAAGAGGAGACAACACTCTTGATCATGTTTATACAAACATCCCTGATGCTTACAGAGCAACTCCCCTCCCCCACGTTGGACAATCTGATCACCTCTCCCTGTTCCTGCTACCCAAATACATCATCAAACATGTGAAACCCACTGTGAGAACTGTTAAAGTTTGGCTAGAAGAAGCAGACTCCTCACTACAGCAGGAGTTCCTGAACACAGACTGGAATTTGTTTGCTTCTCGGGCCACACTGGACTCCCACACAGATGTTAACATCTACACCAGCTCTGTTCTACATCATATCAACAGATGTGTTGACAAGGTAACCACCCATAAAGTAATTAAACTGTACCCCAATCAGAAACCCTGGATGAACAAGGAAGTCCGGCTCCTGCTGAAGGCACGTGACACTGCCTTCAAATCTGGCGACCGTGAAGCTTACAGCTTATCCAGGTCCAATCTGAAGAGGGGAATTCAGTCAGCCAAATACAATTACAAACTGCACATTGAGGACAGATTTAAAAACAATGACCCTCTGCGAATGTGGACAGGCATCCATGCCCTCACAGACTATAAACCAGCAAACAGTACACCCCCAAACAGCAATGCCACCCTCCCTGACGATCTGAACTACCTTTATGCTCGCTTTGATTGTGGAAACACAGAACTACCCATCAAAGCTGTGCTCAAACCTGACGACCTGCCATTCACACTTTCCACCAGTGACGCGTGCGCCACCTTGCGTAAGGTGAACTCACACAAAGCTGCCGGCCCTGATGGCATCCCTGGTGCTTAGGGCCTGTGCAGAACAGCTGGCTGAGGTCTTCACCAACATTTTCAACCTCTCTTTGGCCCAAACCATTGTTCCCAACTGCTTCAAAACAGCCACCATTGTACCTGTACCAAAACATGCTGGTGCAGTGGCCCTCAATGACTTCCGACCAGTTGCTCTTACTCCCATTATTGCAAAGTGTTTTGAGAGGTTGGTTCTTTCTCACCTGAAAACATGCTTGCCCCCAACAATGGACCCATACCAGTTTGCCTACAAATCCAACAGGTCCACTGAGGATGCCATCGCCTCAGCTCTCCACTCTGCCCTGAAGCACCTAGACAGAACCAACACATATGTCAGGATGCTATTCATTGATTTCAGTTCCGCCTTCAATACAGTTATCCCATCCACACTGATCTCCAAGCTCATTGATCTTGGCATCAGCCCTCCCTCTGTAACTGGACCCTGGACTTTCTCACCAACAGACCACAGTCTGTTAGGATCAATAACCACACCTCCTCCGTCCTCACCCTAAACACTGGGGTACCACAGGGCTGTGTGCTGAGCCCAATCCTCTACTCCCTTTTCACCCATGACTGCATACCTGTATATGGCTCTAACTCCATAATCAAGTTTGCAGATGACACCACGGTGGTAGGCCTGATCAGCGACAACGATGAGACGGCCTACAGGGATGAGGTCCAGCACCTAGCAACGTGGTGTGCCAACAACAACCTTGCACTCAACACCCAGAAGACCAAAGGAGGACTAAAAAGGACCACACACACACTCCCATTTACATTGATGGGGCCGAAGTGGAGCGTGTGGCGAGCTTCAAGTTCCTTGGTGTCCATCTCTCTGAGGATCTCTCCTGGACCCTCAATACCTCCACCCTGATCAAAAAGGCACAGCAGAGCCTTTACTTCCTTAGGAAACTAAGGGAAGCTCACCTGTCCCCCCACATCCTGCTGAACTTTTACCGTTGCACTATTTAAAACGGTAAAGCATACTCACAAACTGCATCACAGTGTGGTACGGCAACTGCACTGTTTCAGACCAGAAAGCCCTCCAGCGGGTAGTGAAAACTGCCCAATACACCACTGGTGTCGTGCTACCCTCCAAAGACATTTACCACAAACGCTGCCTAAGGAGAGTGAAAAGTATCATTAAAGACTCCTCTCACCCCAGTCACAAACTGTTCACTCCTCTCCCATCCGGGAGACGCTATAGGAGTCTTCGCTGTCGCACCAACCGACTCGGAAACAGTTTCTTTCCCTCACCTGTCAGCCTACTGAACTCCAATCTCAGGCGCTGAACACTACACCCAAGATGGACCACCTAATGGTTATATAAAAAATTAAAAAAATACTGCACTGTTCAATAACCTGTCTGCACTCCTCACTCACAATGTTCTTTTATTCCGGCTGTTTTGCACATTCTGACATTTTGCACATTCCCTTGCACATTTCTACCTCCGGAGGCCGTTAAGGTCATTGGCCATATACAAACATATGTTACTTACATACCTCTCTTTATAATGCACCTTCTGTTTATATTTCCTTGCAACCTAAGTTGTATGTACAGTCATTTGCACTGAGCTAGTCTCTCCCCATCTACCTCATAACTTGCACTATATGTCATAAAAATATAATTGTGATATATTATATATTATACTGAATGTATATACACATTTTTATAGCTATTTATATACTTTGTTATTTGCACTTCTGGTTAGATGCTTACTGCATTTCATTGGCTCTGTACTTGTACTCTGCACAGTGACAATAAAGTTGAATATAATCTAATCTAATCTAAAAAATGGATCGACTTCTGTCAGCTTGTTGAACAAACACTTTATTTGGATAATCTACCATATGATGACTGAAGCAGCAGCGAGCGTCCAGCGGGTAACACTGTTTTCATGGTAATCAGATCAAAGTAAACAAAATTCTACAAATCTTACGAGAAAAAAATAGCTTCTCTTCCCTGCAAATGATCAAATGAAGAATGTGAATATTTAACTTAAAGGCAAAAACAAAACAAAAGATAAGCAGGTATCCGTAATTCAGCATTTGTTGCAGAGGGTGATCCACTCCAAATGGCAATGAAAAGAAAACCTCACTCCTCAATCCTCACTTAATCCGCCCTTCTACTTGTCCAGCTGTGTCAAGCTTCTTCTTTGTAAGCAAGAAGTATGGGGGCTTACGACCATGGATCGACTACAGGACCCTGAATTCACAAACCCTTAAGTACCCTTAAGTGCCCTTATTCTTTACTCCTGGTTCTGGCTGCCCTCGAGGAACTCCGTGGAGCTCGCATCTTCTCCAAACTGGACCTGCAAAGTGCGTACAACCTCATTCGAATCCGCCCTGGAGACGGCCTTCATCACACCTACTGACCACTATGAATATCGGGTGATGCTGTATGGGCTATCCAACTCCCTGTCTGTCTTTCAGGGATACATGAATGAGGTGTTCCGGGAGTTTCTCCACCAATTCGTCATTGTCTATATCGACAACATCCTCATCTACTCCCGGAACCCAGCCGAACATCGCCGCCACATGGAGTAGGTCCTTCAGAAGCTGAAAGAATACCACCTATACCTGAAGCTGGAGAAGTGCGAGTTCCACCAAACTACCATCTAGATCCTCAGGACAACAACAAGCTTCAAGCCATTCGTGATGTGCACTTACCTTCATCAGTGAATGAATTACAGCGTTTTCTGTTTCACCAACTTCTATTGCTGTTTTATCCGATCCTTCAGTATAATAACAGCACCCAGAGGCGTCATGCCCATTGAAAGGGAGGGAGCACGTGCCCCCTCAGATTTCTGAGCCAAGTGCATTTTGAATGCAGCTTCCAAAAGACAAAAAAAATAGCCGATTCATATTTTCTTTATTTGATACAATCACATCGGCGTGATTAGATCGTTCAGTGAGTTATATCATCAGCTCAGCTACTAAATTCAAATCTGCATTCCCTGCCTAGCGCTGAGCCAGAGAAAGACGCGTTTTTTACAGCACTGCGCATTATAACCAATCACACACGATTCTGTTGAGCTTATGAATGCAATGACCAATCAGAGGCATTCAGATGAGTCATTGCTAAACTGCCGGTGTTTTCTTCACTCGCTCGTTGACGGAAAACCTCTTTCTGGCGAATTCTCTCGTCAGAAACAACAAAGTGCAGATGTGTGTATGAATCTGTAAGTAAGATACTTATTTCACAGTGTAAAAAGCTTCAGTGATTTTAATGGGAGTTTTTGAGAGTGCTTGAACTCTAGACTGTCAGTAAAAATGTTCTTTAATAATGTAAATGTTCTTTGCTCTCTTTCTGTACAATGAAAGTGTTATGATAAGTAGCCTAACTTACAATGTTTTTAATATTCACAATAAATATGAAGTTAGTCGTATTGAAATATATCTGTACTTAAGTAAGACAGGTTTTTATGCATAGTTAATAGACTACGTTATTAGGCTACTTTGACCATCATAATCTAGGGGACAATCAAGATATTTCATGATATGGTTAATGCGTTTGGGAGTGTTTTGAATAACAAGGCCCCCCCCCCCCCCCCCACTCCTGCCCCCTCAAAAATAATGAGTGCATGACGCCCCTGACAGCACCACTCACCTCAATGCTCTGCAATAAACCCAAGGCTGTGTCCTGGCCTCCGGAGGCCCAAAGAAACTTTGACCTTTTGAAGCCTTTTGCACCAGGAACTACGACATCGGGAACCGTGAGTTGTTGGCAATCAAGCTGGCTCTAGAGGAGTGGAGACACTGGCTGAAGGGAGTTATCCATATTTTCCAAGTCATTACTGCCCATCGGAACCAAGAGTACCTGCGAGATGCAAAACGTCTCAATCCTCTTCTTCACTCGCTTTCACTTCACAGTCACCTACCGACCCGGGACCCAGATTTCCCGTGCGGATGCTCTCTCCTGTCTTCACCAACCCTTGCAAGACAACTCAGCCCCAGAAACCATTCTCCCTCCAGCCCTCATCGTAAGTCCTATTGAATGGTCTCTAGATGAGGACATCTGACAGGCCACACTCACAGAACCTGCTCTGCTGGGAGGTCCAGAAGGGAAAACCTATGTCCCATCTATTCTCTGTCTTACCCTTCCGGAACAGCTCCATTCATCTCTGGGCTCTGGACATCCAGGCAGCAAGCGAACCCTCTCGCTCCTCCAAAACAGGAACTGATGACCGAACATGGCACGAGAAGTCTCCCAATTCGTCAAGAGTTGCTCAGTCTGCACCACATCTAAAACACCCCGTCATCTTCCGCATCATAAACTGGTTCCACCCTGGTCCCAGATTGGAGTCGACTATATCACTGACCTGCCAAAGTCTGACTCTTACACCTGTGTCCTTACACCGACCGGTTCTCCAAAGCCTGTAAACTGATCCCACTCCCTGGACTACCTGCCTCCATGCAAACTGGAGAAGTACTATTTAATCACGTCTTCTGAAACTTTGTCGTCTCCGATCGTGGGCCACAGTTCATCTCAAGGGTCTGGCAACCCTTCTTCTGCCTCCTAGGAGTCCACATCTGTCTCACATAATCTGTTCCAATTTAAGTCTCACATCTGGATACCATCCACAATCCAACGGCCAGACTGAGCGGAAGATTCAAGACATTGGGAAGTACCTGCGCAGTTATAGCCACCAGAACCTTCCCTGGGCCAAGTACGCACAAAACTCACTCCGCCAGCACTCCACCGGTCTCACCCCCTTCCAATGCATACTCAGCTACAAACCCCCTTATTTCCCTGGAATGGAGAGCCCTCAGAAATCCCAGCCGTTGACTACAGGTTCAGGGAGAACGAGAGGGTTTGGGACTCAGCACACACCCATCTTCAGCGGGCAGTCAGGAGACATAAGACCCATGCTGATGCCCGTCTCCTACCTGCACTGCCTTACTACCCTGGTGACAAGGTATGGCTGTCAACACGGGTCATCCGTCTCTGGACCATTCATTTATTGGACCATTCACCATCAGGAGGCAGATAAATAATGTCACGTACCAACTGGACCTACCACCCACCTACTGTACAATATCACACCAACCTTTCATGTATCCCTTCTGAAGTCATACACTAACCCAATGTCCCCTTCTTCCCCAGGACCTGACGAGCCAGACATGCCTCCTCCTCCCGAGATTGCCAGCGAAGACTCCATCTGCAGGGTTAACTCCATCCTGGATTCCCGGCGTCGAGGCGGCCGCCTTGAAAATCTGGTGGACTGGGAGGGCTATGGCCCAGAGGAGCAGTCCTGGGTGCCTCGAAATGACATACTTGATCCCTCTCTGCTGTCCAAGTTCCATCAGCTCCATCCAGATAAGCCAGCACTCAGAGGACGCGGCCAGGTCCCAGCACTCATCCTGCACGATCACAGTCACCTGAGTTCTGATTCCCCACACCTGTCGCCACGTAATCAATATAAAGCCACCTTCACTCCTCACCAACCTTTGTCTGGTCTTAAAGTCACTACCATAGACTTACCTGACTCACCTTCTGTTGGATACTTACCTGTCGATCCCAATCTCCTTCGTCTGCTGCGAAGCTCGTACTAGGACACCTGTGAAAAGAAGAAAAGAGCTTGTTAGCTCACCAAGCTAAGTTAACTATATCTCCTGTAAAGTTGATGCTTACCTTATAAATCCATATAAATATGCACTTAAGTCCTAATTAAGTGAGACAAAATACAATGTAATGCTTTAAAATTGCAATTAATATAAATATAATAATACTTTTTTTAAGTGCTAAAACCATTTAGTATGACATTTGTACTTTTTTTTTTTTTGACATAAGTACTTTAAAAGTATGATAAATTGTACTTTTCACAAGGGGATTCACAAAAGAAACTTTAAATTTATTTAAACTTCCTTTAAATTGTAAGAAGAAAAACTGTTAGCTAATGATAGATAATGACATTTAATGATGTTTAAAGTCAAACCTTAACCCTAAACCAAACGTATTTGGTTACTTATGGGTGTTATTGTGCTTTCTCCTTAAGATATAAACCCAAGCACAAAATGTATGATTATAAGTGCCACTTTGTTCTTGAATGTTCAGATCAAAGACTGAATTTGAACTCACTTCTAGTAATGAGAAAAACACTCTTTGCCTTTAATGTCTCTAATGAGTTCTAGCAAGCGATATTGAAAACATACTTAAGAGAAACAGACCAAATCCTGACATCATGGATGTGAACAGTATAATATATTCTCCCTTCATTCAGCTTGATAATTGAGCTCATTAGTGAGGAACTTCCTCATACGAGCATGTCTGGTGACCTTGGCCTCTGAAATGTAGAACAGAGCCCTCTTATGAACAAGCAGCCCCTCAGTCAGGAAACGTGTGCTAGTGTGCATCTCTACGTAAGTATGCACATGAGTGGACTCACCGATACTCCACGTGATGTCAAACCAAACAATCACTAAGTGTCCTCCTCACCTCCCTCCTACAAGTGTAAAATCTCAGGTCATCATCGGGCCTGAGCGATTTGACACACATCCTGCTGTTTTAAGATCTAAAGCGTTTGAAGTTCAAGTACAGCAGGCATTAAGTCAAATGAAAATGGCAGCGTCCTGACAGCAGCTGCTGTTAAAAGACTCAGGGTGGCCTGATTCCTCCTCCTCCTGGTGCTGCTGAGATCTCCAGCTGTCTGTGGCTGTCTCTTCGTTTTCTTTAGATTACAGGCTTGCCTGATGGACACAAACAGAGCTGCAACTTTTGCCCTTTACTCTATCTTTTTCTCTCTCATCTGCCACTTAGTAATGTCTTGTTAAAATAATAATTTAGCATAATTATTATATTATATTACACTGTGAAACTAAGTTTTGTTTAACTGTTATTTTTTAATGTTTCTTTATGAAGTTTGCCATGCTGAATACTAAAATCATATAACTTTTTGTGTATCATTGATAGTGCTCATGAAAACTAAAAAAAAAAAAAAATGTTGATAACTTATACAAGCTAATTTTTTATTACTCATGCATTAAAATGACATGGTAAAATACTGAGCTAACGACAACAGTTTAACATAAACAGTTACCAAAAGTGAGTCATCCAAAACTTCAGAAAGGTTCGTTGGATGATTTTCTTAGTCCCACAATGTTCTAGAATATTCCTGAAACTTCTAGAATGTTCTCATCCTTGCAAAAGCAAAAGCAAAAAACTAAAATAAATTAATAAAAAAATATGACGCATTAGTACAAAAAAATGTACCTGACCTAAATATTTACCAAAATATTGATGCCGCTTGAAAATAAATAGTATAGTAAAAATTAGCACCACAGAATTACAGAAGAACCATAAAAATGTAAGTGAAATATATAAATAGTGAAATAGTAAGTATAATAAGAGATATATGTATATATACATATAAAATTATCATGCAATTTAACAAAAAGAAGCCAGTAACATTAGCTGTGAAATAATGTTAAAAATAAAAATCGCTTTACCACAATTGCAATTTCTTTCTTTTTTTCTATCTTTTTCTTTTTTTTTTTTACAAACATAGGGGCGAGTCAAATTTATCGCTTGAGGAAACTCCAAAATAAATCTTCAAAATCTAGTTCTACATGAAGATGAAGGTGGATCACAAATTGCTTCATGACTTTGTGCATGTCACAGCCTGAGTCGTAACCTCATCAAATCTAAACCCTGCATTATTTCAATAAAGTTGCTGTTGCATAACAGATCATGAGCCTCTACCTGCGCATAATGAAGTTATGATCTATGATATACCCAATATGATGTGCATAAAAACTTACGCAAGGCATTTCAGATCTTAATCATTCTTGAGGCTGGTCTGTTCTGCAGTGATCTTGTTTTGTCTCCCGGGTGTAATTTTGGTAGAGATTTTGCCCAGTAACTGAGTAGGCTACATACAATACTTGAGCAGATGTCAGAGACAACCTATATTTAAATCTCTTTTCTTTCTTTTGAAATGGCTGTATCTATGAGCTAAAATAGCTTATCTATCAATAGAGGCACTTGTGAGACACCACTGTACATTTTACTGTATATATTTAACAGTCTGTTCTTCTCTCTCTAAAATACCTCTGTTGTCACTATGCATTCATTCAACACTCAGTAATGAGCCGTTCTGATGCCATATAGTTTTTCTATACAATTAAGCAAAAAACACATTTTACAATGTTTTAACCATGGTTAAGGACTAACATGAGTGCCTAATCCAATATTAACTCTAATAATATCACTGTAATGAACACCTCTTTTCTGGTGCAAGCAATGCTTGAAAAGTAATACTGTTAAAATCTGCACAAGAATCAGCACATAAATTAATTTCTGATTTAATAAATGTAAAAACATGACATGACCTCCTGCCCAACCACTGGCTTCAGATCACAGTTATACATGCTAATAGAAGTGGTTTCAATTGTTATTTAGAAATAAAAAAGTGATGACGACAGAAAACTCTGTGGCTGTGAATGAAGCCCATTGATGGCAGAGAAGAAGGGCCTATGTTTGACAATGCTAATTTCTCTATGGCATTGCATAATCTGCAAAAAAATCATCCAGGTTATTTATACAACTACACAGGCATACTAAAGACTCACATATACTAACTGAGGCCCAAGTATTTGGACATTTAAGTATAAGACACACTTTAAAATCTATAAATGGCATTACATTAGATAACAAAATATGAAAACAAGCCCCAAAAAGCCAACGGCTACCATCAGCTGTTTGGTTACCAACATTCTTCAAAATATTTTCTTTTGTGCTCAACAGGATACAGGTTTAGAACAACTTGAGGCTGAGTAAATGTTGACAAAATTTTAATTTTTTGGGTGAACTCTCCCTTTAAGAGGAATCAATTTTATACATCCATTTAAAAGCATTTTACTACCAGCTGGAAGGGACAGACAAAGAAATGGCTCAGAAAAGTTAGTTTTGAGAAAAGCTCATCTTGTTTTGATTTTTGATTTTTTTTTTTTTTTTTTTATTGTTGTTTTAACATTGTTCAATATACAGAATGGCACAGACAAACAATCAGCTTTGCAGCAGTAATAAAAAAAACATGATAAATGAAATAGAATTATATATATATATATATATATATATATATATATATATATATATATATATATATATATATATATAATTAATAAAAATTGGTTAATGCCCATTTTCCACAAGATGATATAATACTTTAGGGTCTTAATGAAAAGTCTGTAATTTTGTTTGGTTAAAATTTCTCAGTGGTAGTGTAAAAAACAGCTCTTGTCAGAGCAAGCCGTTTTGTAGCATTTTCCTTTAAATGTTAATGAGCTCTGCTGACCCCGCCCCTCTCTTCCAAGCTGCTCTCTGAGGGACTGTTTACTTCAGCCGCATTTATCATGGAACTTGCTAATTAGCACATTATTAGGAAAGGCGATTTGCAAAGATTCATTAAAAATCCTTATATTCACTTCTTCTGTAGGTGAAGCTCGATCACAAATGATTCGTGCGAACATAGACGCATTTAGGTAGATCAGGGGGTGCATTCCCTTCAAAAACAAATGTAATCCTCGGTTTAAGGTAAGATGGCCTTGTCAATCAACAATCATGGAAGAGGCCTGTGCAGAACTATGTCATTCTGACAGGAATCTCAGAACAGCCTGATTTGAGAAAGGGGATTTTAAAATAGGGATTTTTAAAAAAACACTGGGTGGATTTTTATCAGGATGGATGTGTACACACACTTCCAACACACATTTATGTTCAAACAACTTGTAAAGTGAATTTTGCATCCGATGACCCCTTTAAGACTAATCCGTTAAACTGAAGCATGAATGGCATAAATATAAGAAACAATATTTAAAACCTAATATACTCCGAAACATACAAAGACTATACATGTATAAAAAATTATGGAAAATGAAATATATAGCCATACAAAAATCTTGCCATACAAACAGTTGGAACAGCGCTGAAAGAAGTCTATGTCTATAGAAAAATTATAACCCAAACAGGGAACTTTAAACATGACTCTAAATCAATATATATGAGGGGTAAAAAAAGAAAGACTGAGACCAGAAAGTTTGTATTTGGGAGGGGGGTGAATCTCCTTAATTCAAGTTAATAAATGTTTCTCTAAAGTATGAGCCCAAAGTCTAATGGAGTCTCTCTGGTGCCAAGAATGCGAGCAGTGGATTGTTTTGATATTTTTATGTATGACTTAAATATCTGAATACGGCAAGTGACTGTACCCACATGTGCAAACACGTAGAAATGAAAGGACTTGCAGTTGACCCTTAAATAGGCACAAATGGACCCCAAGTCAAGTCTTGGTAAGACCCCAGATAGAAGTGTAGACTCCACACACAAATTTAGACACGTGAGTAAACAAAAAAGACTCTAGAGATAGAAAGTCTTGCCAACAGTCACAAATATCACACATCACTCACACTACGCCCCAAATTTAGATGCTCAGACATCCACACAAATAACCCTCCATGAACTCTTTATTTTTCACCGTCTCTTTAAATGTCTCTCTGCCATAGGAACACACAACCCTATATCCCTGCCACTGTGTACAAGCATTTTTAGAACTCATTTAATTCTTATACACAACATATTAACAACAAAAGACTCAGAATGTTTAGCTACAAATCATTCAATGGACAAACCATGTGATGAACAGCATGTACATATCACATAATACATCGCCAGTGCTAAGTTTGCAAAACCTTAAAAAAGGGATACTAAACAAAAAAACCTTCTCCTTTAAAGATATCATCTAAAAACAAAGGTTCTCTCACCATTTACTTACCCTTATGTCGTTCAAACCTGTAGGAACACAAATAGAGATGTTAGCTGCTCTTTTCAATGAAAGCATGTTTGCGACCAATTTGTACGTATTTTATGAGGTGGCTAATTCGTACAAATTCATTTGACCTCACTCGTACGATTTTGTACGCTTTCTGTGAGGGGTATATGTTTAGGGGCGAATTCATACAAATTATCCAGCACCTAAAATATATACAAATTGCCGTGAGTTGGGGGTTTGTTTTGCCCACATGCTGCCAAGCTCAAAAAATGACACAAAAGCAGCATAAAAGTATAAAATGAATGGTCAGTATGTCTTACACACTATATTTTAAATCTTCTGAAGACATATAATACATTTATGTGATGTGACATTTTAACTAATAAAGGGTACATTTGGTTTTTGAGCAATTTCATCATGATGATCCAGTCACAATTTAAGTTATTAGATGCTGAAATTTGATTGGCTGCTGGCAGCCAAATTTTTTGAATTGACTAATAAATATTTAAAGTGAATGTTACCACTTCTGTTAATGGGTTTTTTAGTTGTCAAGCTAAAATATGATGCAATATGGCATGTGTCTATAGAAGGTCTATGTGTATTTGATTTATAATTATTTGCCTTAATTTGATCAGTGAAAATTCTTTTGACAACATTTTTGGGTCTCTTGATTAAATCGATTGCGTTTCACTCTAACATTCCTCTCACGTCTCTGACCTGATGTCTTACTCGTCACAACTTCTCCTCTGCTAATAGTCGAGACTCTTCCAGACAGGACAGCACTGTACAGAACGGAGCAGATGTTTCTTTATGACCCCTTGACTCGTGGGCCCCATCGGCTGCCAGCTGAGCAGTGACATCATTCGGGGATCTAGGCCCTGTTGATGGAAACCCCCTTTTCCTCTGACACTTTTCAGGGCTTGAGATTTGGGGGAAGGGAAGCTTCATAAATCTTGGGCCACTGAAACAGATACATTCCATAAATGCAATCTGTCAGGCCTTGTGATAAATATCTCTGTCCCAGAATCAGTCAACGGCACTTTGAAGCACTAGCTGTGTGGAAAAAGGAAGGTGGAAGAGGGTAGCGAAAGGGCGGCTATAGGATTAGTTTTGACAGAGGGCTCTTCATCAGCTGATAGCCTTGACTTTGTCCCATCAACCTGCTAAACAATCAGTTGGCTTCAAAGAGCAACAGCACCATTCTTTATGGCCTGTTGTGGAAGTGGAAGCCTTGGACTTCCATCACCCTGATTGCAGGAGGCTTTTTCAGTGCAGTGTGGTTTCGATTGTATTGTTTGGTTTCCAGTGATAAGAGGTTGTACATAATCCCAACTGCCGTAGAGAGTTAAGTTACAAAGAAGTTTCTATCACCGTTCACATTTTATTGTGCTGTTTAAAGTTTTTTCATTACAAATACAAGGAACAAAGAATTGCGAGAGGAGTTCCACTGGAAAACAACACATGAATTATGATTTGTGTAGCTTTTGGATTCAGGGTTGAACAAGGGTGCATTTCCCAAAAGCAACTATGGTTCAATGGACCTTGCAACTATAGTTAACTAACGAAGATTTTGGGAAACGCACCCCAGGTTGGGATTTGACCTCAGTCTACCACTTGCAAATCTCATAAACATAAGGGAGATGAGTGTGTGACCGACAAGTGTGAAGGTGTAGTGGTGGGAAAAGAGGTGTGAGGTGCCACAAAACTGGTGTGAGCATAAACATTGCACTTCAACACTTGTTCTCTTGGTGGGAGACCGAGATCGTTCCTTACTTCACAGCAGAGTTGTTACTATTATTAGTGGTGCTTGGTAAGGCAATCATCACTATTCCTATGTCCCCTACTATTTTGAAACTCAAAGTGTTAAATTTAAGTATGAGAAAAATGTATGATACGTCAAATTGAGTGACTTGTTAAGGAGTTTGATAAAAGCTGGTAGATAAAATATCCAGTAGACACAGACTGAAAGAATGACCTGAGCCATATATAGGAATAAAAATATCATAGAGACTTGAGGGTGGACTCTTTTGAGGCCAATAAGCAACCACCAAAAACCCACAGGACACCTAAGCAACCACATTAGCCAACAAAGTAGATAAATGGATATCATATGAATGATTGTCTGATCTAACCTTTGTTGACCAAAACAATATCCTCCGCAACAACAACTTAGCAAGTTTTTCCTGATTTGAGGTCAGTGTTGTTTTTGGCAGACCAATGGAGCTCTCAGATTTCAGTAGGACATCTGCTGCCACACACACCAGTAGAGACCCACTGACCTCCTGTACAGTAAACCCTCCTGAACCCTAAGCCTCTAACTTTCTGAGATTATCTGAAGTTGCCCTTTGCGCCAGACAGGAACCAGTTTCACACTTTGTTTTAGTATATGTCCGATCACCCGGAGACATGTCGGATATGATATGATCTCTGACAACCATAGATTGTTGAGCTTGTAAGACATGAAAGTGGCCTTTTCAGAAGTTGTTCTACCTAAAGCAGAGATAGCATCCACAGGGTAAACACACCAGAGCAATCATAGGATGTTGTGTCCTTTACTGTTTTTCTCTGTATGTTGTCACCCCTGGTTGCATAGAGAGTAACAAAGGCCCTGTTTACACCTGGTATTAATATGCATTTTTGTCAATCCGATCACAAGTAGACAATGCTAAATACAGGTGTAAATGGGAAATTTTTTGAGCTTGTCCACTTTCGATCATTTTCAGAGGTAGTCAAATACGTATTGGACCAAATTGCACTGTAAATGCTTATGTGGTTGAACGCTTTCAAATAGCCACCAAAGACATTACTGGACTTGTTGTTGAAGCATGCTAGCCAAATGTGATATAAACTTTTGCTGTCTGAAATTGTATGGTTTGAAGGTGAAAAAATTAAAAAAGCACTATGGTATCTTACTGATTCTAAAACAAACCCACAGCGTTTCGCCGTAGTTTTGTAGGAAGAGTTTTCCGTTGTCCCCTTTCATGTTCTTATTTAAATTGCTTATTTCACAATGTTTGATCAAAAGATCAGAAAAGGCCCATAGACCCTCTCCTCAAAGAAATCAAGAAAGTGCCTGAAAGTTAGCAAAAGAAATGGATTCAAACACCAGGTGTAAACGGGAATGTGTCTCCGTCATCTGCTTGTGATTGATCGACCATAACACATCTTAATACCAGGTGTAAACAGGGCCAAACAGTAGTATTTGTATCACTGATGGAAAGGTTACGAGTTAAAATCCCAGGGAATGCATAAGCTGATACAATTGGTCACAGTCATGAAGCCCAAAGTATACTTAAATTTTTACGCTAACATATGCGTACAGTGTGTGTGGCGAGAATTTCGTCATCAGAATAGTATATGTATACTGTGCGCACACCACTCAATTTTTGTAATCTTGTATACTTTGTATGCGCAGATTGCACATGCACATTGAAGTTTTACAGTAATCAGTTGTTCCACAAGGTGGCAATACTGGTCCGGGCTGCTGTTTCACAGTAGAAAACGAAACTAAAGAGAGAGAAAACAACAGCAACAAAATAACGGACGCTGCAACAACAGATGACTGCACTGACAAGCACTTGAATGAGAGAGTTATAAGACAGCAGCAACTTTAGTTTATAAGAGTACAAAGATATTTTAATTGGTTGGATGGATGCACTTTATTTGACTACTTTTGGACTGTTGAACAAAAACACTGTATATTTCATTATAAACATTATAAAGTCCCTTTATAATGTCATATAACTATGATATTATAAAGCTTGGAAGAGCAAGGACCATTTTTAATATAAATCCGATTCTATTCGTCTGAAAGAAGAAAGTCATATACACCTAGGATGCCTTGATGGTGAGTAAAACTTAGCCTAATTTTACTTTATGGGTGAACTAACCCTTTAAGGTCCTTTTCTTGACCCGGTTCCCCTCTCTCCTTTCCCAATGCTTACTGTACTCTTGCCTTCCCTGTTGAAAAAAAACAACCTATGCTGGTTAGGTATGTTTTGGTCCTGAGCTGGTCCTGAGCTGGAGCTAGTTGCTTATGACCAACTAAGGACAAGCACATGACCAGCACTTGACCAGCTTAAACCAGCTCAAACCAGCAGCCTTGCTTCAAAACCTCTCTAACCAGCATATACAGGAAAAAAACCCTGAGTAAACTAAATGCAATGTTGTTTTGTATCAAAGATTATGCATGTAAACTCTGTGTAGCTTATTAAGGAAATGTGCTATAATGTTTCTAAGTAGACAATGGAGGATAATAACTATGGTGGAAAAATCCTAAAGTCATATCAGGAATATCATAGAGGTCTAAAGGAGGGCTGTTATGACTTGGGCCAACTAGCAATGACCAATGGTATTGCAACCACACAGAACAATTTAGGAAATGCAAAGCAATGCCATAGCTAGCTGTGGCTGGCTATGCAATGATGAAATGATGACCCAAATCTTGTTTCAGTATGTGCAACATTGTAAAAAAAAAATGCAGTAAAATCAAGTGCCTTTCAAGGTGGAAAAACACTTGATTTTACTGCTTTAATTGAGATAGTTAAAAGGCCTACTACCTTGGGTAAGACATAGAATCTCACAGTTGTCTGCAGACAGAAACCTTACTCCTCTTATTTCACTCCCATGTCAATTAATCAACAGCTTTCCGCTGTAGGCACACACACGTACAGACACAAAAGCATACACACAAACTCATTTCTGGGTTTCTATGAATGGTACACATTGAACCTGCTGTCTCTCCCTCTCTCTTTGAAGTGTGTGTTGAACTGAGAAGGTAAGTGGGGCTGCGTAACCTGATCTCCTCTCTTCTCTCCCAGGGGCTTTTTTTACCGCACCCACACACGGCTTCCATTGTTCGACAGCACGGATATTTCCACGTCCCACTGTTTCCTGGGCCCCTCCGCTACCTGCCGGCACATTCCTGCATCCTGTCATCAGCTTTCCCAGGCATCTCAGCATCTGAGGAGAACACAAACAAGGGACTGCATCTATTGACACATATCTAAACATGTTTAGGGAATTCTGTCTTAGTAGGCTTCAATGACATGACATTGTCTAAATGGGGCAACAAATTCATCCAAAGCAACTTACATTGCATTATAAGTATACATTTTAATTTGCATTCTTGCTGAGAATTAAACCTATGATTTTGGTGTTGCTAGCACATTGCTGCACTTTTTGAGCTACAGGATTGCTAATTATTGGACATGTCAAAACGGACATGTGCCAGTGTCTAATCTTGCAAAAACTTTGGAGTACCATATAAAGCCCATGAGATCATGTGCGTATAGCCAGCGGTAAATTTTTCAGTAAAGTTTCTTGAATGACTAATTTGCTGTGTAAAACTCCTCATATGAGTGTCTGCATTTATATTTAAGTTTAGACAGTTTGCAAGAATATTTTGCATCTGTGGTGTGAAAATGACCGCTGCGAGATGCTGGCGGGGTGCGCAAGGCTTGAGAGAGTTGTGAGTGAGATGTGTTGCCAGATTCAGTTATTTTAAGCATTGTTGGACTAGACAAAGCATTAGACAAAGTTATCATCTATATAACTATGGGTATATTAACTAAAACTATAACAGAAATATGTAATGTAACATTGTTCATCCCTCCAAAAACAGAGAAAACATCTTTCACAAACATCTACATCTCTGTCTCTTCGAAAGTGTTTAGTGTACTGTATATAATGAGTTGTATTTGTATGGGTTATTATAGCACAATTCTTAACCCCACCCGAGTCCTCACTAATTTTCAAACCCTGGTTACGGCCATGTAGCCTACATATCATCATACTCCATCGGATACCATAAATGTATCAATGTACTGCCACAGAGCTGAGTCCTAATGTCTCTTTTAAAGAGTTTAAGAGTGTGTAAATTTCCTTTATTAAACAGCAAAACCTACCAGGGGAACCAATTTGTGCACCTGTAACTACATAACCCCAGAAGTTTCGGCTCTCAGCTGAAGTGGAAGTCTCAGGTAATGGAGATTAACTGGCAGAAAGCACGGGATGAAATCCGGCAGCTTTATTAGGGCCCTTGTCGTGCTGTGAAAAACCCCTGAGAGCATTATATGGCAGGTGATAAAGAGAGATTTAGAGGTGGACAGCTGACATGTACACATCTCAATCTATCTCCCTCCTTCCAGAAAACATGCTACACTCCAAAATACACAGAATAACTGATCACCCAGTCATGAAAACAAAGTTAATTATTATAATGCATTTTTATTTAATTTAGCAGTTATTCTTTTCAAAGATCTACCATGTTAGCTATTGTTTCTGCCAAAATACAAACTTCTCTTGCCAAAATACTAAGCTGCTACTATTTTAGTCACTTTTTGCTGACTTTACTTGACCGGAACATAATGCATTGGCTCTATATTATTTCCACTTCCAGTAGCATTTACTTTCCACTGAATGAATTGTAGCTGCTGGTTGTTGAAGGCTGGGTTCACCCCACTCTGCACTCTTGACACACTGAACCTGATCTGCCCATAGCCATGTAAACGGGCCCCTCTGTAAGGGAAGTAGGGACAGATGTCAGCATTTAGAGTCTGACTGCTCCTCCAACAGCCCTTCATGAAGCCGGTGAGATCAATTACTCAGTGAAAGCAAGCAGACATCATGTCAACCCAAGCCCTTGCTCAAATCCACCGCTCCCACAAAACTGTCTACCCCCTGAAATAGGTCTATTCAGCCCTGAGCTCTGTGCTGCTGATCAAGTCCCTCCCTAAGGCTGGAGGAGGAGTGAAGCTCCCCAGAGGTGCCCCCTTAAGCCAGGCAGGGTGGTCCTGTTTAGCCTAACCTCTTTGGGGCTCTAAGGTCAAAGGTCCTGGCAGTGCTGTGTGGGAAACGTGCAGTGACGGTGGTTGTGGGAGGGGAGCCGACCTCTCAACTTCCCCCATGCAACCCTGTAGTGTGTTGGATTGAATGATTGCTGGAGCTTTTAGCAGGGACAGACTGAGATATGCATTTGTTAGTGCTGTGGTTTGGTGCTGGTCTAGCTGGTGGATCAGCATTGCAATGCTATTCACCAGCAAAAAATAGTTAGTGAAACTGGTAAACCAGCATTGCATTTTTTAAGAAGGTGATTGACCAAAGAAGGCCTGCTGGTTGAACTTCCTGTATATAACCTTAATAAGTAGCTACCTCACATGGGTCACCTCAGTACAAAAGTGTAGCCAAACCAGTCTTCCTGTAACTTGTTGACTTTGCATTATAGATGCCAAGGTCATGGGTTTGATTCCCAGGGAATGCACTAATGTACACCTTGAATGCAATGTAAGTTACCTTGGACAAAAGTGTCTACCAAACGCATAAACATGAACTACAGGTACCAAAAAAGGATTTGCATATGAAACATGCACTAATTGCCTGTATTTTGAGCTAGGTCAACCATTATTTTTGAACTTATGCATATCAGTCGTTCTTATTCAGAGAGGCTTTCATTAAAAAACTTGCAGGTATGGTTCACTTTGGGTTACAGAGTTTTTCACAGCACAGTTCCACTGAAGTAAATCTACTCTCCTGTCTGGTTTGTTTGTTGGACAAAAATGGCAGATTGGGCTTTATGATTGGTTAGATCGCCTGTCAATCAAACTCCCTGCGAAGGATCAATTGGAAAGAAAAGCACAAAACTCTTCTGAAACTGAGCAACTGTTTATTTAACTGGTGCTACCTAACTTTTTATAGCTTTGAAAATTATGCCACAACACTTAGAGCTATCGACAACTTTGGGAAGGTCCTCTGATGTTGGTAAGGTAGATTTTCCGAGGCATCTTTTGTAACGTACTTACAGCTGCCAAAAGGGCCCCATTTGAGGCCTGAACAATCAAAGGCCATCTCCTAAATAGCAGAAATGATGTGGACTTGTAGTTTTTGTACTGTATTATGGGCTCGTTCATATGTGTCTGTGAAGTTCACAAAATACTGGGTGTCCCATTTGTCATTTTGTGATTCAAAGGATGCTCATGAGCATCCCTTTGTTGGCTCCAGTGGATAACTACCTAGTAGTTCTGTGGCCCTCGAAGTCAACTTTCCTGCAGAGTTTAGCTCCTAGTCAAACAAACAAACACAACTAAAAAAGTTAATCGAGGTCTTCAGGATCACTAGAAAATTACAGGAATGTCAGTTTGATCAAGGTTGGAGTTAAACTCTGCAGGAAAGTGGACCTTGAGGGCCAGAGAATCCCTGTAGTAGTTTATGTGGCATTATGTCACACAAGTATGGACTCAATGGTTGAAGGTGACATTTGGGACAGGCCTAAAAACGACTGGTCATCCATGCAAGCAAATAAAAGGGACTGTTCTAATGCTACAAGGTCTGTCAGATCTTTGCTTTAATGTTTCGTTGGTGCCAAAGAAGTTCTGGGCGAAGGTTTTTCCATATGCTCATAGTATGGAATAAAATGTCAGGACACAATGTATCTGTGCTTGGAGTGTTGGCAGCCTCTCATGTTGTTTTGTTTGTGGGTTGGGGGAGCTAGATGAACAGGTGAGTAAGCTCTTTGTTCTTAAGCTATTAAAAATTTCAACACATGTTGTAGTACTCCTCTTCTGCCCTGGGCAAGAAGTTTATGAACTGAAAATGAAGGCACAGCAGATGTTCCAGGCCTCCCTTGCTCTCCATAATTTGACTTGATCTGTTTACATCAAACATATCCCTCAAATTATTCATTGACAGGGCTTGAGAATGCAGCTTTCAAAGAAGAAACATAATATTGACCATTGACAGAGCTTTGTAATAAATAAAAAATTCTATAGCCTAAATGTTTTTTTTTTTTTTAAATCAAGCTTGTTGAAGACAAGTAAACAGTCAGTGATTAAATAAGAATAAGTAACTTATTACAAGCTATAGAACAAAAAAACTACTGTAGAACAAATAAATAAGAAAAGCTGCATTGTATAAAGTAATCAAATGTATAAAATGTACAATTTACATATTCTTCACAGTGTAAATTATATATATATATATATATATATATATATTTCTTCTTATTGAAGTTACAAAAGTGATTTAGCCAAGAGCAGTGAGAGATTTTCTCTCTTTTGTTGTTAGATTAGCATGAATGACAGACCGTAGGAATATGAGACTGCTGTCACTTTAAGAGCTGCCCGGATACAATATACTATATATACACGTGTTTTCTTTCTCAGCAGTTTGCTTTTACTTAAGACCTAAATTACTATTTATGAGGATACTTGCAAAGACATGCATTTTGACACATACAAGTGTGTGTATTTAACCGTTCACGGCCTATAAAGCGGCAAAATCACTCTATGAGAACCGTTTTCATGTGTACGCTCCTCTCTGACAGTGCTCAGAAACAATCTCTCAGACAGTTTAGCGAAATGAGTTCGCTTTCACTGCTGATTGCATTTCAACGGCTTAAAATAACTTGTTTTTCAACCCCAATGCAAAAAAAGGGACGTTTTTGTGACCATGTAGCACAGCAACGTCACGTAGGCATGTAATTGCGATATAGACGATAGTCCAAAATCTCTACTGGTTGACAAATTTCGGTTAATTGTGTCTACCAGTAGGTCCACCCCTAGGTGCAAGTAAAAAAATTATTTACATTTCTGCTTTTAAACTCTCTAGAATGTCTTACCCCAGGAGCCTCCATTGTAAATACATTACATTTAATGTGTTTTGGTATTATATTTTGAATTACCTTCTGTGGTAATTGACAGAATGACATAAACTGTGGAGCTGCTAGCCTTGTGGGCAGCACTGAAGCGTAGGGCGACCTGAGTTCAAGTCCTGGCTAGTGGTGCTTCTCAGATCTTGTCCCCCACTCTCTCCCACTTAACATCCTCTTTACATTCTCTGTATTGTCCTGTCCCAGTAAAGGCAAAAAAAGATGGAACTGTTAAATAATTATACCTCAGATTAAAGCAGTAAACAAAAATAGCAATGTCCTCACCAGTTTCTTGTATTGCCATAATGTACCAAATGCACCATTGTAGCACTGAGTAAAAATGTTTTTATTATGGAATAATTCAACAAAATGAGCTCACAAATTGAGCACATATGGTGAAATTAGAGTTAGGGGAGACGAAAGATTGTCTCATGTGACTCTGAAAGGATTTGCTTTATTTCTAAATCACTTAAGACCAAAGACAAACAGATTATCACAAAACACACAGAGCAACAACAAAAGAGAGGCAACGTATGGCATGTGATGACATAGGAACATGCTTTATAGCCTGGTTTTCAAGGATAATTTATTGCTCCCTGTGAAAACAAACTTCCATGACCTCCCACTTTGATCTCAATGATGGAAAAAAAGGAGCGAGTTTGGCATAGGAGCGAGTTTTCCAGTGCTGTGATTGATTTTGTTGCTCACGAGGTGGAAAATGGAACATTGTGTGCATGTGATCAATTGTCAGTTATTTAAACTGGTAAAGACAGTCATGAAGGATCGTTGAAATGAAGATGACTGCTGGGCTAGTCTCTCATGCACACCTTCAGTTTTTCTATGAATGGAAGAGGAGATGAATCAGCTCAGGATGAAAAATCACACAACTTCCTCAGACCGACAGCCTTGCGTCTGATAACACATGACATAAACACCCGTAAAATGCAGCTAGCTAGATAACTGCTTTAATCCATTGTCAAATTTTACCCTAGCTGCAAACCAGCCTCACCTCATCTAGGAAGTTGTATGGCATCTTTGGTAGTCCATTTTTGCCATGTTCCACACAAAAAACATGAAAAATATCCTAGGTGCTGTAATTTGCAAAATATCAAAATTACAAATCAGATTTATTACCGTTAAAAGTGCCTCTATGGCCTGAGGGATAAGCACCATCTGAGATGTATGCATTTAAACATTCCACTGGTAAGACACAATCTGCTGTGGTTCAGACATGCTGAGGAGGCAACATATATCACATGATGTCAAAATTAATGGAAAACTCCATTCGAGTGGGGAGGATACACAAGATACACAACACAGAGCATGTTGTACTGAATACAACATGTTCAGTTCAGTTCTTGCATACTTCATGAGTAAACAAACTTGTGGAGGGATGATTTGTCTCCATTAGCCTGACTAATGCTAGCAGCACCTAGCACCTTTGCAGTTGTTGTATAATTGATTCTGTGGTTTAACACATCTATAGAAATCTCAATTGTGACCATTATCTGACCTTTTTTTTGGGATTCAACATGAATAGTTGTGTGTGAAAACCTGAATCTTTTATATTTTAATGTCGTTAGCTATGAACTTTGGTGTGAACAAACTCTTTTGTAATTTGGTCCTTATTTTTGGCCCCAAATTTGCGAACCCTTTTATCAAAATCATTTGTATTACATTGTATCAGCTCTTGCATTCTTTTGGAATCAAACCGGTGACCTTGGTGTTGTTGCCATGCTCTGCTGTTTGAACTACAGGAACACAGTAGGCATAGGCTTACAAACTAAATGTATTTTTCAGTTTATTGTTTGCAAGACCCCAAATGTAAATCCAAAAGCTTAGAAAATGAATATCACATATTAATAAGCCATACAATTTGAGGTCTTTGCACAAATTATGTAATGCCTTAATATGAATAGTAATAGCATTAGCAAGCACCGTGGAATGTTTAATGGAGACGAGTATAAAGCCATCTGTTTACAATCTGGATGGAGGGCTATAAGTCAGCAGGGGAGTAATTCATTACACATCTCTTTGCTTCATACTGTGCATGTGCCATAAGGTCACCATGAGGGTCCATCATGCTCTGCATGGGGTTATTAGACTTATTTTGTCCAGCTATTGTGTCTGATGTGAATGTGTTACAGACAATGGAAGATACTATATCCAAATGTGTGAAACAGTTGGGGAACAAGGATGTAAGGAATAATCTGAGCTAGCATGTGTGCACCTTCCAAATTCTGTTCATTAGTTTTCTTGCTCTCCTCCTTCCATTAGCTTGTGATGAGTCACTGTTCATTGAAGTTGTGTAATTACAGTGCAGCCTAATGGGCGACTGAGGTAGTTTCTTTTATGTGAACTGGCACTAATAGAGATGTTGCAGTGGGTCGGGTTTGCAGTTTAAAGGGTGTGGACATCCACAGCCAAGGAGGGTCAAGCGGCAGGTCAGTCCAGCTCGTGTTCCTAATGATAGGCCTTTGCTTTCTATTGTGTCCCCGTCATCACTGAAGCCCTCAGGGAGGGAAAATAAATCTAATCCAGGGTTTTTAAGGTCTGTGTAGCATTTAGCTTTATTAAATGAAGACTTTAAGGCTAATTTGTCAACTCAATAGCACAGAAACTGAAATTTATAAAAAAAAAAATTAAATTCAGCGTTTAATATAGAATATAAGGCTAATTAATCAGCATCAAGGGAATGCCGGGATTCAAGGTATATGCTATTTTTTTTTTTTTTTTTAGGGACACAGCCAATATTGAGTGTTTTAAAGAGTGAAATGTTAATGGTTCTTAGTAAATACACAATACATATTTTTTCAAAGTATATAACTTTTAGTTAACCTGACAAACAGCACTAAACAAACACGCATTACTTTGCAATATTATGTACAACAGAAACTCAACTGTAATACGAGTTTGCATGTGTTAGCATGTTGCTAAGCTAACTAGCCTACGCAGTACTCTGATAACAATGAAAATGCATAACACACATGTCCTTTGGGGAAAATAATCCGTTTTTAATTAGACTGATTTTATTTTTCAGAAATATTGAAATAAAGGACATTGCATTTTATGCTGCCTCAGGTGCAGGAACAATAAGCTTAAATAACTACATCTGATTTCGAAATTATGAAATGTATTAATTTATATGACTTATAGTCTTAAATGATATAGTAGTTACATTATCTACATTATTACATTATTTAATATTTACCCTGGACCACTAAACCAGTCTTAAGTCGCTGGGGTATATTTGTAGCAATAGACAAAATTACATTGTATGGGTCAAAATTATAAATCTTTCTTTTATGCCAAAAATTATTAGGATATTAAGTAAAGATCATGTTCCATGAAGATATCTTGTAAATTTCCTACCGTAAATATACCAAAATGTATTTTTGATTAGCAGTAAACATTGCTAAGAACTTTATTTGAACACCTTTAAAAGCGATTTTCTCAATATTTACATTTTTTTTTAGCACTTCCCTGTCAAACCCTGTAAATGTGAGTTTCCCACTTTTAAAAACTTTATGACTAATTTCATTATTCATGTGCTCGAAATTCATAATGACGTTTCCTTCTCCATTATAATGCATATTATAATGTTCATCCGCCATCTTGCATTTTAACAGCTTTTATTGTCACAATTTATTTTGGGATTGGCTTCTCAGCAACACGTATGTGATTTGAAATGGCCAAAGGAAAGTATAGGAAGTAACTTATCTTTTGGAACTTTTTTTTGATGAAATTTTATAACAAAGATAATGTATTACAGATAATAAAGAGCAGAGGGGCTCAACACAGTGGTACATGAAGAACACACACACAAATGCACACAGCCTTATTTAGGGAAAATAATAGGCCTAGCACAATGACACATCCGCAGTCGCTATTATGTCTAATAACAGCAACACCACTCAGGCATAAACACACTATTCATTGCCCAAAGAAGAAAAGAGGATAAAAAGGAAGATTTGGAAAGTGGGACGGGGTGGAACCATCAGGTAGACAATGTTCACATGTCTTTGAATGGATGAGGGGATGGAGGGAATAAATGCACAATCGGAGTGGTTTGGAAGGGGAAGGGGAACTACAAACAGCACTCAGATTAAGAACGGAGCGACTGTACTGCAGGTGTGCTGCACCTGGTATTATGTCATCAGTATTGTGTAGATAGACTCAAGCCTCAGGAGCTGTGAGACCTATTTGTGACACACACCTTTCTTTCATCAGCCAGAAACTGAAGGGACCTTCGGAAAGAGGTCAATGGTAGATTGTTACTGCATCATAATGCCTGATGCAGGTGTGCATGTAGTTGTCTAAAGTGTCATACAATATAGTTTATAAATATAGACATCTCAAAGGAAACTTTTCTCTTAATTAAAAAATTATTTCAAATATTTTATTTTAAAATGTATTATTAAACTATGTGAAATATTACACACTTTTCTCTGATTTATTTTTTGGCACGACAAGGAGGAAGCAGAGATGCAGGTGAAACAAAGATGTTTATTTAGTCTGATGACATGAGCACAGCACAGTCTCTCGGATGGGATGGTGACGCAGGGACAAGATGGACAGCGTGCTGATGATGAGTGGTGACGGTGAATCCAGTGACGGTGAATATCCAGATGACGAAAACCACGAAGACTCCAGACAGACGAGGACCAGGAACATTGAAGCAGACGACACACGAAGCACGATACGGAGGACATCAAACAACGATCTGACAAAGACAGGAGAGTGCGGTGAGACTTTATAGGTGAGTGGATTGGCAGCAGCTGGTGCGGGTAATGAGATCAGCTGGCGCGCTGATGAGCACTGGGTGGCGACGCCCACTCACACATACACACACACAGAGAACAACAATGCACGAGACATGAAGAAACCAGTGAATTCATGAACCGTGACAGTACCCTCCCTCCTAGGAACGCCTCCTGGCGTTCCCAGACTCCCTTACCTGTCGATTGTAATCATCAATAAGGGAGTGATCCAGAATGTCTCTAGCAGGTACCCAACTTCTCTCCTCCGGACCGTAACCTTCCCAGTCCACCAAGTACTGGAATCCGCGTCCCCTCCGCCTAGAGTCCAGAATACGATTGACCGAATAAGCGGGTTCCCCTTCTACGAGTCGCGGCGGTGGGGGAACCGGGGCTGGCGGATTTATGCGTGCATAAAACACGGGTTTAATTTTGGACACATGGAAAACGGGATGAATCCTCCTGTACACTGGAGGGAGTTTGAGGCGGACTGTCACCGGACTAATGATCTTGGTGACAGCAAACGGGCCAATGAATTTAGGAGCAGGTTTATTAGACACGGAGCGGAGAGGAATGTTCTTAGTAGAAAGCCACACTTTGGAACCGACGACGTATACGGGAGGTCTAGACCGGTGGCGATCGGCCTTGGCCTTGGTGCGCGCTCCCACCTGGAGTAGAGTCTCGCGGGCTCTAGTCCAAGTGCGATGACACCTCTGGACAAAGGCGTGGGCGGAGGGAACCGCGACTTCGGATTCCAGACTAGGAAAAATTGGTGGCTGGTAACCTATACTGCATTCAAACGGAGACAGGCCCGTAGATGACACTGGTAACGAATTGTGGGCGTACTCCACCATTGACAGTTGTTGGCTCCATGAGGAAGGATTCTTGGAGACCAGACATCGCAACGTTCTCTCCAAATCCTGGTTGGCTCTCTCAGTTTGACCATTGCTCTGGGGATGAAACCCTGAGGACAGACTAACAGTAGCACCCAGCAACTTACAAAACTCTCGCCAAAATTTGGACACAAATTGGGGACCTCTGTCGGAAACCACGTCCGTCGGGAGGCCATGTAACCGAAAGACGTGGTCAACGACTGTTACCGCTGTCTCCTTGGCTGAGGGTAATTTGGGCAAGGGAATAAAGTGGGCCGCCTTCGAGAATCGGTCCACCACGGTTAAAACTACCGTGTTACCCTGAGAGGGTGGGAGGGCGGTGACAAAATCTAGAGCGATATGGGACCAGGGTCTCGAAGGGACCGGCAGCGGTTGAAGGAGCCCATCTGGGGGTCTATTGGAAGTCTTACCAGTGGCACAAACTGAGCAAGCCAAAACAAAACTGTGAACATCACGAGCCATAAGTGGCCACCAAAATCGTTGCTTGACTAAAGATGTAGTGCGACTGACTCCTGGATGACAAGCCACATTGGAACAATGACCCCACTGAATAACGTTGGACCGTAATCCCTCCGGCACAAATAACCGGTTCGGTGGGCAGCCGACCGGAGGCGTTACCCCTTGTAAGGCTGTTTTGACCTTCGATTCGACCTCCCATGTGAGTGTGGAGACAATTAGTGTCTCTGGAAAAATGCACTCGGGAGTAGACGGGCGATCGGAACGGTCAAAAATACGTGATAAGGAATCGGGTTTGATGTTCTTGGAACCCGGGCGGTACGAGAGAGTGAAATCAAAACGTCCGAAAAAAAGTGCCCACCGAGCCTGCCTGGAGTTCAATCTTTTGGCAGTTCTAATGTATTCCAAGTTCTTATGATCGGTCCATACGATAAAAGGTACCCCCGACCCTTCTAACCAGTGACGCCATTCCTCCAATGCTAACTTGACTGCCAACAACTCTCGGTTACCAATGTCATAATTACTCTCGGCAGGGGACAAACGATGGGACAAAAACGTGCATGGATGCATTCTGTCGTCCGCCGGAGAGCGCTGGGATAGCACTGCACCTACCCCCACCTCTGACGCATCGACCTCCACCACGAACTGACGTGATGGATCAGGGGTGACTAAGATGGGGGCTGAAACAAAGCGGCCCTTCAGTTTGGCAAACGCAGCCTCAGCTGCGTCTGACCACCTGAACGTAGTCCTGGGGGAGGTCAAGGCGGTCAGAGGCGCGGCTAGTTGGCTGAAATTGCGAATAAAACGCCGGTAGAAGTTGGCGAAGCCCAGAAACCTCTGTAGGGCCTTACGGGAATCTGGACTTGGCCACTCCACCACAGCCTTAACCTTGTCAGGATCCATGCGCACTCCCTCGGACGACACAATGTACCCTAGAAAAGGAACAGACTGTGCATGAAAAGCGCATTTCTCCGCCTTGACAAAAAGCCCATTCTCTAGCAGCCTCTGAAGCACTCGCCGGACGTGCTGCACATGTTCCTGGAGAGATGAAGAAAAAATCAGTATGTCATCCAGGTAAACATATATGAACTGATCTACCATATCTCGCAGCACGTCATTGACGAGTGCCTGGAAGACCGCTGGGGAGTTGGACAGCCCGAAGGGCATGACCAAGTATTCAAAGTGCCCCCTAGGGGTGTTAAAAGCAGTCTTCCACTCATCCCCCTTCCTAATGCGGACCAAATGATAAGCATTACGTAAATCCAATTTTGTGAAAATAGACGCTCCCTGCAATCTCTCGAAGGCTGAAGACATTAACGGCAAAGGATAAGTATTCTTTACCGTGATGTTGTTCAGTCTCCGGTAATCAATACAAGGTCGCAGGGACCCGTCCTTCTTCCCCACAAAAAAGAACCCCGCCCCCGCTGGAGAAGAGGAGGGACGGATGAACCCTGCTGCTAGAGAATCAGAAATATATTTCTCCATAGCCTCTCTCTCTGGAACAGAAAGTGAATATAATTTGCCCTTAGGCGGAGACGTACCTGGCAGTAACTCTATAGCACAGTCATAGGGACGATGTGGAGGGAGAGAAGCAGCCCGAGACTTACTGAACACCTCCTTCAGGTCGTGATACTCCGTGGGCACGTTTGACCAATTCACTGCCTCCTCCTGAAACGTAGAAACATAAACAGACGGACAAGCAGACATAAGACAAGACTCATAACATTTACTGCTCCACTCCGATACTGTTCTCTGCTGCCAATCGATTCTGGGGTTGTGCTTGATGAGCCAGGGGTGACCTAAAACAATGGGTGTGAGGGGGGAGTCCAGAATGTAAAAGGAGATGGTTTCAGAGTGGTTGCCAGATACAATGAGTGTGACGGGTCCGGTGGTGAAGGAAATGATGGGAAGGGCTTGGCCATTGAGGGCGTGAACTGCGATGGTCTGTGTGAGGGGTCGAAGGGGAACTTGAGTCCTATGTGCAAAAGCAGAGTCCATGAAATTACCCTCAGCCCCAGAATCCAGCAGTGCGTGACAGTCCTGAGTGTGGGCTGACCATCGTAGTCTTACCGGGAGGAGTGTAGATGTCGATGAGGTCTTCTCAGCGGAGATCCCACCCGACAGTAGCCTCAGACCTACTGTCGGGCTTGCCCCCTTTGCTGGACAGTTGTGGGCGAAATGTCCTGCCGTGCCACAGTACAGGCACAAGCCCTGGGATCTCCGCCTCTCCTTCTCCTCCCGGGAAAGCCGAGCTCGCCCGACCTGCATGGGCTCGTGATCGTAGACGGGACTGACCGCGTCCCTGCCGCTGGCTCGTGGTGTAGACGTCTCCCCAGGAAGCCGAGCGGGTAACCTCCGCCGCTCGACTCGAGAGAGCCGGGAGTCTACACGCAACGCCAGATCGACAAGCCCATTGAGTGTGGGGGGTAGGTCCAGGGCATAGATCTCCTTCTGGACGCGATCAGCCAGCCCATGCAGGAACATATCCCACTGCGCCTCCTCTTTCCACTGACACTCTGCCGCCAAGGTCCTGAACTCAATGGAGTAGTCAGAGACGGATCTCTCCCCCTGTTTGAGATCCGCCAGACTCCGCGCGGCTTCTCTCCCAGCGACCGCGCGGTCAAACACTCTCTTCATCTCGGCGGAGAGTGTCTGAAACGAGGCGCAGCATGGATCCTGGTTCTCCCACACCGCTGTTCCCCATAATGCTGCTCTCCCAGTCAGCAGCGTGAGCACGAACGCCACCTTGGTCTGCTCGCTGGCAAAGGTCTTGGGCTGCAGGGAGAAATGCATAGCACAGCGAGTCAGAAAGGCACGGCAAAAGTTCGGCTCACCGCTGTATAGTTCCGGAGTTGGTAGGCGGGGCTCTGACTGGGAGACGCTCTCCGGTGGTACGAAGGGAGCTGGCGGTGTGGGTGGCGCAGCGGGACTTTGCAGATGTTGCATTTGCTGGGTGAGCTCAGACACCTGCGCCACAAGAGCACGAATCGCCTGTCCCGACTCCTTCATGCTCCTTTCCTGGGCATCCATCCGAGAGACGCTGGATCTTAGAAAATCCTCTTGTGAAGAAGTAGTTCCACCTGCTGCTTCCATGTAGGTCAGATCGTTCTGTCACGACAAGAAGGAGGAAGCAGAGATGCAGGTGAAACAAAGATGTTTATTTAGTCTGATGACATGAGCACAGCACAGTCTCTCGGATGGGATGGTGACGCAGGGACAAGATGGACAGCGTGCTGATGATGAGTGGTGATGGTGAATCCAGTGACGGTGAATATCCAGATGACGAAAACCACGAAGACTCCAGACAGACGAGGACCAGGAACATTGAAGCAGACGACACACGAAGCACGATACGGAGGACATCAAACAACGATCTGACAAAGACAGGAGAGTGCGGTGAGACTTTATAGGTGAGTGGATTGGCAGCAGCTGGTGCGGGTAATGAGATCAGCTGGCGCGCTGATGAGCACTGGGCGGCGACGCCCACTCACACATACACAGACACAGAGAACAACAATGCACGAGACATGAAGAAACCAGTGAATTCATGAACCGTGACAATTTTTAACCTTTTATCAATTATGTTTTGTTTTTTTAAGTATTAGAAATATATAAAAAAATATAGGAGATATGATACAACTATGTTCTCCTACTGAGCATTTTGTATCTTTTTATTGTTTATTTTATTTATTTATTTTGTTTTGTTTATTTTATGAGAAATACGATACAAATATTCTCCTGGATGTTTTGAACTTTTTGTCATTTATTATTTATTTTTTAAATTGTATTTATTTTATTTATTTATATGTTTTTTAGTGTGAGACTGGTGTTGTGTATTAATTTTTGAAAGTATGAGACATATAACAAATTTAAAAAAAATTCTGATTGAATTTTTTAACTATTTGTCAATTATTGTATTTGTGTGAGTTGTTTTTAAGTGTGAGATTCTTTAGAAATATGGAAAATATGATACAATTATGATTTGGTGGGCAATGTATATCTTTTTATTTTTGTCTTGTTTTGTTATATGCTTGGAAATATTTGTAGATATGATACAAATATTTTTATTTTGAAAGTTTTTACCCTTTTTATCATTTATTATTTTTTTATTATATCATGTATTATTTCCTTTCCTTTCATTATTTTATTTTATTATTTATTTTATTTTATTTCATTTCATTTTATTGTATTTTTTATTTTATTTTAAGTCTGAGACTGTTGAAAAACAGTGTTGTGTATGCATGTGTATCCTTACAAGTTTAGTAAAACCTCAAATTACCTGCAATGATAAAGAATGATAATGATAAAGACAATGATAAAGAAATAATGAAACAATGTAATATAATATAACAAACAGCATAAATATAATGTTTCAATTAATATGTAAATTCTGCAAAACCATTGCTGTGATTGCTCATTTTCAAGTTAAAGAGATAAAATATCATTGACCTCAGTATGTGTGTGTGTGTGCGTGCGTGCGTGCGTGTGTGTGTGTGTGAGTGTGTGTGTGTGCATGTTTATGTGGTTTATGAGGACACAAATTTGTATAATGGCATGGGTATGAAGGTGGTTTATGAGGACACTGCCTGTGTCCCCGTAATTCAAAAGGCTTAAAAAACATACTAAATGGTGTTTTTTTGAAAATCTAAAAATGCACAAAGTCTCCTGTGAGGGCTAAGTTTAGGTGTAGGGTTGGTGTAGGGCAATAGCACACACAGTTTGTTCAGTATAAAAACCATTACGCCTATGGAGAGTCCCAACCAACGTGTGTGTGTGTGTGTGTGGAAGTGCAAGCGTGTAATGTCTGTGTGGATTAATGGACAGCATCATTCCTCACAGTCACTGACATCATCCTGACTTCACTGAAGGCTATACTGTTTCCATTTGTCCTGATTCATGCTGAGACAAGCTGCAGTGGAGATCTGTGATCTCTGTCTATGCTACTGAGTTTAAACCCAAGCATGAATGACCCAGGTGCATGCTAACAAACATAAACTACATTACACAACCGTCCAGCAAGCATTAGAATCAACAAACGATGGTGGTCTAGAGAGGATTTTGAATTTTTCCTGTATTTTCTGTCAAAAACATCCCCTCCACTTCCCCAGCTAACCTTTAGGGTATGTGCAGCTGGCAGAGCATCTGTACAGCATGTTGTGCACGTAGCTGTCAAAGCACTTGAGCAATCTGTTGAGAGATGTCTTGCATTAGATTTCACAAAACTGTCCATTTGTGCCAGGTAATAAATGTTCGAATTGAAAGAAATGCACTTTAAAGTGAACTCCACTGCACTCAGACGTGAATGTAAGACCGTTTGCTGTCAGCGCTCTGTTTTGATGCATACTTTAATTTAGGGAACTTGCAACACAATCTCTTTCTCGCATGAATTCCGAACATTTCCCGATGACATCACTCAAGGATTCCTCAACATGCTGCATCTAGTCGACTTTTTGTACCGCCAAAACATCAGATTGCAGAACACTTGATAATTTTGATGGCTGATTTGTGTTGTTTCCAGAGACTATATGATAGTTTCCATAGTTAATATCTTGAAACTTTTCTTATGTGTTTTGGAAAATGAATATTCATGGGCATAAATCGCTCAGCTTTGTTTTACGGTGTGCTCACGTTCCTCTGGGTATTGTTGACAGTGCAGGAGAGGACTGGACTGATAAGAGAAACGCACTGTCATCATGTCTTATGGCCCTTCCTTTAGTCACTCTCTTCCTCTTCTTTTGTGTTCTCAAGTGTAGTTTGTTTTCAGAGCTTTTTTTGGCACAAAATACAATGGAAGAAAAGACATTTCTGTCATTTCCTTACTTTAATCCAGGGTGTTTTAAAATAAATACATCTGTTATAATAAATCTGTTATCATCGACTCACTCTCATGTTTCTCCAAATAAAGCTTTCATGTGGGTTGGAATATCACACACATATTTGGTTGTATTTATTTATGGATTTATTTCATTATCACTGCTCATATGTGCCAGATAATAAATGTTAGAATTGAAAGAAATGCACTTGAACGCCACTGCACTCAGACGTGAATGTTAGAGGGGAAAAAAACTAAAAAGAAACAAACGTATATATATATATATATATATATATATATATACATACAGTGCCCTCCATAAGTATTGGAGCAGTAAAGACAAAATTGCTCTGTTGGCTGTGGAGTCAGGACATTTGCAAATATGATTAAAAGATGAATATGAGACAAAACTACAGAATGTCACATTTTATTATTAGCCGTTTCAACACATACATGTTTTACCAAATAAAAAGAACAGCACTTTTAGAGTTCATCCCACTCATTGATGTGAGCATAAGTATTGGGACAGTTGAACATAAGGCAGATATAAAAGATTAAAAGCTATTATTTAGTTGCAGATCCCTTGCACACAATCCCAGCAGTGAGTCTGTGACCCATAGACATCACCAGACTCTTGGTCTCATCCTTTGAAATACTTTTCCCAGCCTTTAATGCAGCCAATCCCAATTGTTGCTTGTTTTGGGGAGTTTCTGCCTTTACTCTCCTCTTCAGCTGGTGAAATTCATGTTCAATCAGATTTAAATCTGGAGATTGACTTGGGCAATCTAAGACTTTCCATTTCTTTGCTCTTATAAATTCCTTGACTGGCAGGGTGTTTTGGGTCATTGTCCTGATGCAATATGAAACACTTCCCAATGAATCTGGTAGCATTTTCTTAAATATTGGTAGGCAAGATGGGTTTGTACCCTTCCAAATTAATTCTGCTACTGTCATCATACATTAAGTCATCAGTAAAGTTGAGAGGGCCTGTTCCAGAGACAGCCATGCATGCCCATGCCATGACACCACCTCCACCATGCTTTACAGATGAGGCTGTATGCTTGGGATCATTTGCGGTTCCCTTTTTTTCTCCACATTTTTGCTTTCCCATCACTTAGATAAAGGTTCACCTCTGTCTCATCGGTCCATAAACACGGTTCCAAAACTCTTCTGGCTCACCTTTGTGCTTTTTTTCAAACTCTAATCTTGCCTTTCTATTTTTGGTGCTGGCCAGAGGTTTGCATCTTGCTGTGTAGCATCTGTAATTCTGTGTCAAAGTCTCCTGAGGACAGTAGATTGTCAGAGCATCACCCCAGCTTTCTGGAAGTTGTTGCTGATTTTACAGACATGTCTTTTAGGGTTCATTTTCACAGCTTTTATGATTTGTCTGTCATCAACTACTGTTGTTTACTCAGCCGATCAGGAAGTTGTTGGTTGCTGGTGTCGCTGGTGATTTCCAAACTCCGGATTTCTCCATGCCCTTTGTTTTTGCTAGAGCTCTAACTGACTTCCTCTTTTCTTTTAGCATCCAAATTGCTTGCTTTTCTCTCAAAGTCAGCTCCCTCATCTTCATCCTGGTTTGTGTGTGTCATCATCGAATGCAAGATTCAGAATGCAGAAGTAATGGATATAACTGATACGACACATTCCCTGCTTTTAATATCTGAAGAATTAATGCAACAGGACACAGCTGATCACTTAGAAAGACCTGTGAGGCAACTGTTCAATACTTATGCTCACATCAGATAGAGGGATGAAACTCTAAAAGTGCTGAACTTCTTAGCTGGTAAAACATCTGTGTTGAAACATTCAATAATAAAATGACATTCTGTAGTTGTGTCTCATATTCATCTTTTAATCATATTTGTAAATGTCTTGACTCCACAGCCAACAGAGCAATTTTGTCTTTACTGTTCCAATACTTTTGGAGGGCACTGTATATATATATATATATATATAGATATATAAAATAACTTAATGTAAGGAATGATTTTAATTGAAATGGCTGAACTCATGTTGTCATTTTCATAAATGTCAGGTCTGGGGAATTTTTTTTATAAAAATTTAAAGCCAAAGTATTGATATTTTTGTATGTTAACTTTTACATTTATTGCTGGTTCATGAATTGTTTTGTGTTTCGTAAATTCATCTGAAAAGCATATAATAGCCTTGCTCTCCTCTATTTCAGTCTCTTCACTTAATTTATGTACACTTCCTCTCTTCACCCTTGGCTCCTTTTCCTTTGTTTACTAAATTAGGAAAATCCATGTGAAATAACTCTGAGTGACTTGGCGGCGTGTTTGCAAAGCACTTGAAAAGCAGTAACAAGCAATAGCCAAAACATCTCCAAGGATGTATCTTTATATCCGCTCTCCCACTCTTGCTTCCCAAGGCAGTGGAGCATGTCCTGCTGCAGACAGATAGCAGAGAGGACGAGTATGTGTGTGTGTGTGTGTGTGTTTGGGGCTTTTGGGGGTTACACCGCTTCCAGCCATTAGCTCAATGCTGCTCACAGAAGGTCAGATAAAGATCAGAAACTGACAGGGGGTCGAAGTGCTCTTTCCAGTGGACATGTCTCAACGCGTTCCCCTGTCCTGACCGATCATCTCAGCTCCTCCAGGGCCCAGTTCACCCTTGTTGGCTTCTCCACACATAAACAATACACACAACCATGACGTTTGATCAGCCTGTTTCAGTTTGTTGAAACTGAGACCCCTGAAGCTTGGCCATGGGCGTTTGGACATCTGGAGCAATGTCATTTTCCATTTGAAACAAATTGGCTTCTTGTCAAAGTGAATCTGTGAGCAGTTAACAGATAACACTCCGTTCTTATCCTAAACAGGCACATAATTCAGGTTTTATTGACTTCCAGTGGCGGCCTGTCAGAGGACATAAAGGAAGCAGGGCCTCCTAAAAATGTATTAAAATATGAGCATAAATATCTACATATATGGCCTAAGTAAAAACTAAACAATCAAAACTTTAAAATAAAACTATTTAATTTAACCTAGCTTTTTGTAATTCATTTATACATATTTCTTTGATTCTTATTTACTTTCATATTTCATTAGAATTTTTCTTTCATGCCTATATAGGCAAAATTTTGCTAAGCTCTGCCCATGGTTACTGTTGCTCAGCTTCATTTTAATGTATCTTGAGAACATGAACTTATATTGAAGTAAAGTTGTATTTGTTGTCGCTGTTCTCTTTTTTTGAATTACAATTTTAATGTCCTTTCATGTGAAACAAAATACTGCTTATATCATCTTTGGGCACCTTTACTGTAAAAACAATTACCATACATTTAATGAACAAATACTGTTAAAAGTAAAGTTTTAAGCGAAAAAGAACAAGTCATGTTAAAATTTACAGTAAAAAACCAGCCCGATCTCACAGCAATTCGTACATATTTTACAAGGTGGCTAATTCGTATGAATTCGTACGACCTCACTCATAAGAGTTTTGCTAAATCGTACGTATTTTACGAGTTGCCAATTCGTATGAATTTGTACGAATGACCTACACCTAACCCCGCCCTTAAACCTACCCATCACTGGGGTTTAGACAAATCGTACAAAATCGTACGAATCGGTCTACGAATTCGTACGAATTAGTCACCTCGTAAAATGCATACGAATTGGTCGTGAGATAGCGTTGGTTTCTTCTTCTGGTCAGTTATGTACTGTAAAAAGTGATAAGTTGACTTTAAAAAATTTTAGGAAACCCGTTGCCTTAAAATTATTAAGTAAATAATAATTTTCTTAAAAAGTTAAGTGAACTTGACAATTCACTTAACTTATACTTTTTTTTATTATGAATTACTTAATAATTTTAAGGCAACGGGTTTCCTCCATTTTTTTAAGTCAAATCACTTTTTACAGTGAGAAGCCTATTTATGAAATATTGTGTGTCGTCATCTACAGGCTTCAGTAGACTTCCCAGATGTCCTGATCATTTTTATGCTGCTTCCTCTTTAACAAAACCAACCACAATGTTTTTAGTTTATTTAAGCCCGCGTGAAGGGCCTTGATAAGATAAATGCCATGAATAGATTTCATATAGTCCATTATCTATGTTCTTGCCCTTGTCCTTGGAATACAATATGCATTTGTGCTATTTTTGCAAGAGAAAACAATTGCATGAAGTGCTTGCGTCAGTCTCCACTGTATTGACATTTTCCCTTCAAAAACTCACGTGTCGTCTCCGAAAACTGACCACAGAAGGGTTAAAAACACACACAATGCCCTAAGCTGTATTCATTTATGCATCTACCCCCCATGTCTATTTTAACCCTTCGCTTTCTTCTGTACTGAATGAATAGGAGGATATTGTAGAAAATACTTTGTATTTCAGGTCATTTATTGAGTTGCTAGCCTGGGGATAACTTCTCAATGCTGGACCGACAATGCTGGGCCATAGAGGGAACCGGTACATGAAAAGCACTCAGGAAAAAAGCAGCAAGCACGTTTCTTTTCTATGCTATAGCTTAATATGCAGAGACAGCTATAATTAGGCCATTTACAAGTAGATTGGTAAATCTGTGGATATTTCAATACAGGAATTTGAGGTGGTTATGTGTTTGGCCATCCAATGAGCAACAGCAACGGCAGATTAAGAAGTGTTCGCAAAACAGAGTCACTATTTATGCCAGGCTGTTCAGTCACTTAAGCTTAAGGGAGCCTTAATTATCTCATCCATATTGTGCTCATGTAGGGAGAATTTGCTAAACAAAGAACCATTGTAACTTGACTCTAGAAGGTAACTCATTATCATGTGGGACAGTTTGGTGTTTTCAGACTCTCAAGTGTGTACTGCAGCAATGACTCATGTTTTATCATTGAAGAGTTCACTAGTATACAGTCATGTTATTTTTCCTTGGATACACTGAATACAGGGGACTTTTCTTTCATGAAAAAGAGATTTATTTTATACGGGCCTAAACTCTGCCCCCTAATGGCACAGCCTTCTAACAGATTTGGCCATGCCCACAGAACATTGATTTGGAATTTAAATGACAGAGAGAAAAATGTACCGAAGTGCATTTCAAACAAATTGACACCCAATAGCTTAAAACGTTTTGCAACATAAAGAAATGAATGAATGAATTAAATCAAAATAAAAAAATAAGCTTTTCCAAGCCTGGAATAAATGTTTTCCTGCATACGTTTTGTAAAACTCCAAAAACGAAACTACGTATGCATTGTAGTTTCCAGCTTTAATGAACACTAGTGGCAGTAAAACACCACTGTTTAGTCATGCGTGTTCATGCTCATGTAATTAAATAACTCTTTGCCATTTTTCATGATGTTTAAAGAGTTAGCTCATGTGATTGAGCTCATGGTAAACTTGCTCGGTAGCTCACCTTGTGCAGCACTGCATTTCTTATGAGGCAGGGGGCATGCGTATGAGCCCCACAAAGTCAAAGTCATGATAGCCTACATGAACCAAGATCTCAAAGTTGAAATGACACCGTTTCTAAAACAAATGTTTTTTTTTTTTTAGCTCACGTTTGCTTTTGTTAATACTATCGGTTAGGTTTAGGGTACTGCTTAGTGTAGGTGGTACGTTATTTTACCATAACGTGGTAAAATATTACCACGTTACTGTACGTTACTAAACGCAACAGAGCATTATTAGCTCCACTCGCTGGACAATTTTTTTTTCAGAATAATTACACTGACCAGTGTAATAAAATTTCATATTTATCTGTTTCTGAGAACATTTAACTAGCTTTTAGTGCTACTCTCTGGATTTTTTAGAATGTGCCCCAAAACATGAAACAACAAGGAATGGAAAAGTATCATTAAATAATTAATTTAATTATATATTTTTATACTATCTGAACATACTAACAAAATAGTAGCCATGTAGTGGCACAAAATGTCCACTACCTTGTTTTCAGGTAGCTTTATACAAAATATTATTCTGCTTATATGCCAGTCCACACATCAAGGTAAAACTGTCATTCCATGCTGTCGCTGTTTTTTAAAAACATATTTTGGGAAATAAAAACCTGAGAGAGAGATTTCACTTTAGGAAAAACTGAACCTGACTTTTATCTACCTAGGATGCACATTTGGGCTCTGTTTATTGCTGCTTGTAGCTATATTCGTGATTTAGGGTCTGCAGTTTTCACCCTCCAGCACATGTCCTGACATGTCTCTTTATTAACACACACAAACACCAGAACAGGCTGATTGACCTGGTCCTAATCTTGTACTACTAACAGGTTTGTCCAAGGTCATAAACATGGGAGAACTCATAGTCTAAACAATGAAAGTGTTATGGTGTTACAGCCTAGTACGAATACGGCAGAGCCTTCAGACCATAAAGTATTGGGGTTTAAAAAGCGCCCTCTTTTTCTGCCTCTTCCATTCAAAGTTTAGACAATTTTAAGAAAACATCCGTGCTCCATACGGCAGGCTCCCCCCCTCCCTTTAATCTCTGGCAGAAAAAGACCTTTCAAAAACGTGCTGGGGAATCTGTCATGGGAGAACAAAGGCAGGGAGGAAATCATGTAGATAGTGGCACAGGAATGCGCATGCGCTGATTTGTGACTGCGTGTTTTGAGTTTGAGCTCCATCAAATTGATTCTTTATCATCTATTTTCTATCTTAAAAACTATTTTATACACTATCAATTTCGTTTCTATAACGTGTGAATATATCCCATATAGCATTCTAAAACAAAACCAATGAGAGCGCCTTGTTATCATAGGGTATAGTTTTAGTTTGATTTCTCGAGTCTGCTATTAGCTTATAGCCCGTGGCTGCCGCTAATCTCGCTTAGATTGCTAATACTCTATTCACACACATTACCATTGTTTTACTGTTATTTGCTTAAATGGCTGATTTGTGTCTACCTTTGAGTGCAGGTGAGGACACATTTGAGCTGCATTCGGTGCAGCTGGATCTGGAGGCCGTGGAGAAGCAGGCCCAGCTGAGAGAGCGGAGAGCCATCAGCGGAGAAACATCCCGGGCTGATGCTCACAAGTCCGGGGTAAGTATACAGCACCCTGCTAACACTCCCACCACCTCTACTCCGTGTGTTTCTCTGCACAGGCCCTGTGCACCCAGGACGCGATCTTCCCAGATGTCCTTAACTCCGGCGCCGGGACGCCACGGACCCTGGGTGCACCTGCAGCGGAAGACGCGAGCCAGGCCCCGGGCAACGGCGTCTCCCCCTCCGCCGCCTCCGGTCTTTGAGATCTCCACCCAGAACCGCTTTGCTCCCCCTCCGCAAGACGGAACGCGACGATGTGATCGTCGGAGACTCCATCGTCCGGCACGTCCGTGCTATGTTAGCTGAAGGTAAGGTGCAGACTCACTGTTTTCCCAGTGCTCATGTTCTCGATGTTTCTGCGCAGATATTCGTGATCCTGAAGGGCGAAGAGAGCATCGGTGCTGTCGTGCTGCACGCGGGGGTTAACGACACCAAGCTGTGGCAGACGGAGACACTGAAGAGGGACTTCAGGAGCCTGATCGAGACGGTACGCGGCCCGCTTCCCACGAATCTACGAGGACACGAAAGGTTCAGTAGACTGTTTGCTTTAAACAAATGTTTATTGTCATGGTGTAAAGAACAGAAACTGCTCTTTGTTAATAATTGGAATCTTTTCTGTGATGATGGCCTGCACCCCAGCAGAGTCGGAGCGGAACTCCTGTCGGACAACATCTCCAGGACGCTACGCTCCATCTGTCTAGTAAGCCAATTCTCAAATAACTACTATGATGACTTTTGTTCTACCCACTTAAAAGATAGAAGTACTTGCGTTGTCCAATCTATACAGACTGTGTCTGTTCCCCGAATAGCGAGGTCAAAATATAAATTTAATCCAGGATCTAGAAAAAATCTGATCGTGATTAAACCAGAAAAACGCAAAATAAATGAATAAAAAGCTTGGGCTCCTAAACATTAGATCACTCGCACCCAAAGCAGTTATTGTAAATGAAATGATCACAGATAATAATTTTGATGTACTCTGTCTGACTGAAACCTGGCTTAAACCAAATGAATATTTTGGTCTAAATGAGTCTACTCCACCAAGCAACTGTTATAAACATGAGCCCCGTCAGACTGGTCGTGGCGGCGGTGTTGCAACAATATATAGTGATATTCTCAATGTTACTCAGAAAACAGGATACAGGAGATTTAACTCATTTGAAATACTTCTGCTTAATGTTACACTGTTAGATATGCAAAAGAAATCTCTCCTATCTCTTGCTCTATACTATGTATAGACCGCCAGGGCCATATACAGATTTCCTAAAATAATTTGCAGATCTCAGATCTATTGGTCAATGTTGATAAAGTGCTAATTGTCAGAGATTTTAACATTCACGTTGATAATACAAATGATGCGTTAGGACTTGCGTTTACTGGCCTAATAAACTCTTCTGGAGTCAAGCAAAACGTCACCGGGCCCACTCATCGTTTTAATCATACGCTAGATTTAATTATATCGCATGGACTTGATCTTACCGATATAGATATTGTACCTCAAAGTGATGATGTTACTGATCATTTCCTTATATCGTGCATGCTGCGTATTACTGATATTAATTATATGGCTCCGTGTTATCGTCCGGGCAGAACTATTGTTCCAGCCACCAAAGACAGATTCACAAATAACCTGCCTGATTTATCTCAACTGCTCTGTGTACCCATAAATACACATGAACTAGACAAAATGACTAGCAACATGGGCACTATCTTCTCTAATACATTAGAAGCTGTTGCCCCCCTCAAATTGAAAGGTTAGAGAAAAACGTACTGCACCATGGTACAACAGTTATACCCATTCTCTCAAGAAAGAAACTCGTAATCTTGAGCGCAAATGGAGAAAAACTAACTCAGAAGGTTTTAGAATTGCGTGGAAAAACAGTATGTCCAGCTATAGACAGGCTCTAAAAGCTGCCAGGGCAGAGCATATCCGCAAACTCATAGATAACCAAAACAATCCAAGGTTTTTATTTAGCACAGTGGCTAGATTAACAAATAAACAGACACCGCCCTATCTAAATATTCCCTCACAGTTTAATAGTAATGACTTTATGAATTTCTTTACTGATAAAATATATAACATCAGAAATACAATATCAAATGTAGATTCTACTGCGTCTAGTATTTCAGCTTCATTCATCGCACCCAAAGAAAAACTGCAGTGCATTACAACTATAGGACAGGAAGAGCTAAATAAACTTATCAGTGCATCTAAACCAACAACGTGTTTATTAGATCCTGTACCCACTAAACTACTGAAAGAGTTGTTACCTGTAGCAGAAGAACCGCTTCTCAATATTATTAACTCATCGTTATCTTTAGGTCACGTCCCAAAACCATTCAAGCTGGCGGTTATTAAGCCTCTTATTAAGAAACCACAACTAGATTCAAATGAACTGGCAAATTACAGACCCATTTCAAATCTTCCGTTTATGTCTAAAATTTTAGAAAAAGTTGTGTCTGCTCAATTGTGCTCCTTCTTGCAAAAAAAATATCTCTATGAAGAATTTCAGTCAGGTTTCAGTCCTCACCATAGCACAGAAACTGCACTTGTTAAAATTACAAATGACTTACTACTTGCTTCAGCCCAAGGCTGCATCTCATTGCTAGTATTACTTGATCGTAGTGCTGCGTTCGACACTATAGACCATGACATACTCATAGATCGATTACAAAACTATACTGATATTCAAGGGCAGGCTTTAAGATGGTTTAGATCCTACCTGTCCGATCGCTACCACTTTGTTCATTTAAATGGGGAGTCATCTCAATTATCACCAGTAAAGTATGGAGTACCACAAGGATCTGTCCTAGGTCCTCTGCTATTTTCAATTTACATGTTGCCCCTTGGAAATATTATTAGAAAACACGGGATAAGTTTTCATTGTTATGCTGATGATACTCAACTATACATCTCAACAAGACCAGATGAAACTTCTCAACTATCTAAGCTAATAGATTGTGTAAAAAATGTAAAAGATTGGATGACCAATAATTTCCTCCTATTAAATTCAGATAAGACAGAGATATTACTTATTGGACCAAAAAACAGTACAAAAAATCTCTTGGATTACAATTTGCAACTAGACGGATATACTGTCACGTCCTCTAAAGTAAAAAATCTGGGTGTTATATTAGACAGCAACTTGTCCTTTAAAAAATCATATTTCCCATGTTACAAAAACAGCATTCTTCCATCTTAGAAACATTGCCAAGCTTCGAAACATGCTACCTGTTTCTGATGCAGAAAAGCTAGTTCATGCATTCATGACCTCTAGACTGAACTATTGTAATGCACTGCTAGGTGGTTGACCTGCATCTTCAATAAACAAGCTACAGATAGTCCAAAATGAAGCGGCTAGAGTTCTTACCAGGTCAAGAAAATATGATCATATTACCCCAATTTTACAGTCTCTGCACTGGCTACCTATTAAGTTCTGTATCATTTACAAAATATTATTACTTGGCTATAAGGCCCTAAATGGTTTAGCTCCTGCGTACCTAACTTGTCTTCTATCATGCTACAATCCAACCCGCTCCCTAAGGTCGCAAAACTCTGGACTTTTGGTAGTACCTAGGATAGCAAAGTCCTCTAAAGGAGGTAGAGCTTTTTCACATTTGGCTCCCAAACTCTGGAATAGCCTTCCTGATAACGCTCGGGGTTCAGACACACTTTCTCTGTTTAAATCTAGATTAAAGACGCATCTCTTTAGCCAAGCATTCACATAATGCATTTTATAATCTTGCACTGCAGTTATATCTGATCAAATGTACATTATTATTATTCTTTAGCTTGGGTTGAACAAATCATTTTTTCTTAGATGGAACAGCAGCTACGCTAATTATGTCTCTATTTGTTTCTCTGTTTCTGTCACGGGATTAACATCCCATGATAACTAGGAATGACAGAAGATAAGATAAAAGATAATGCCAACCCCTCAGAGGACCTCAGAGGATGCCAAAGCTCAGACAACATACAGAATTACCAAATTTTGCCATAAGTTAAATATATTAAGGTTCTGCAATATATACATGTATTGTGGAAACTTAATTTCCTGTAGAGCTGCTTTGCAACGATTTGTATCTTAAAAAGCGCTATACAAATAAACTTGAACTTGAAATTGAACCTGAACAGGGATCTGTAATTTATCACCTGTGAGCCCTGGGCGGTCTGCCGTTACAAGGGCTTTGAAGACGTGTGCGCTGGGCCCCTCGAAGTGTGCATGAAGGAATGTGTGGACAGAAGAGAATGGAAGATGACAGTATCTCACACTTCAGAAAGAATGGAATCAACAAAGCAAAAGACTTGCAACAAAGACTTTTATTAAGTTTTATTAAGAAAGGAAATACAACAGGCATCCAATACAGCAGTGATCCTAAGCTGATCAATGACTTGTCAAATGACTTGTCTGCATAAATTAAATATATATTAAATATACTAATATAATTAAATGAATAAAATGTACATTTTAAGCTTTGATCAAAAACTATTTATAGCTTTAGATGAAGTACAGCAGGTCACTGCAGAACACTGAACAAGTTTGATCACGTGGAGTTAGACTGCCACCGTGTGTTCATAAGGCTACACTGTATAGGGTAAAGGTTTTCTTTTTTCTTTTTTCTTTTTTTAATTTTACAAATAACATTTTTTAATATGAGATATGTTTTTATACATTTCTTGTTTCTAGTAATTGAAGTCAATGAGTCATCAAATATATTAAGTTCTTTGCAGAACAAAACTTAAAAGAGGGAGTAATAGTAATATTTTTGCTTCATGTACTTGAAACTTCCCAAGAAGAATTATCACCTTTAAAGTATTATCAACATAGGTTTTCAAATAGGCTACTAAAAATATGTCTGAAAATGTATTTTTGTGTTTTTTATATACAATTTCAAGTATACATTAACTGCTCTTATAAACTATATATATATATCTTTATATTAAAATATAAATTTATGTTTTTATATATAATGATATATGTCATATGTATAATAATATTACATGTTTAATTCAACATCGAAAACATGTCCAGGTCATATATATATACTTGCTTAAACATTTAATATTATTATAAAATTTATCATTTATTATAAAATTATATATATAGGCCATATATAATATGACATTCTTTTAATACAAACAATATTTTTATATAAAAATTATGCCAAAAAATTGCATTGATCCCCCAAAGTTTACACATAAAAGATTTGTATTTATTGTAATACAGTATTTTTAATGTATTATGGTAAATAGATAGATGCAGAACTATATAAACTGTAGAAACATAAAAACAATATGATACAATACTATTTTTATTTATTTAAATCAGCATAAAAGCAGTTCAAACAGACACAATCGTGAAATTTAAATAATAATTCTATAGCTATTGTTTTCTGTTTTCAGTATTTTTATCATTGTAGGTTCCTAACTGGAAATGCTTTTAAATTTCTCATTTATGAAGTACTTTCTCATTTCTTTATTTTGATTGTGTCGTGAACCGTGACGGGTTTCGTGAGATGCGTCATGACGTCAGTGCAGTGTCACGAGCACGTTGTGCACGCGCAGGTTTGTGTTGTAAAGCAGGAAACGGTGAGAGGTTAGCAGCAGTTAGCCTGTTGGCTACCAGCACTGCGCACAGAAACGAAATCAGACCATAGCGTTTATCTGAAGAAGGGGATAAAGAGTATCGTCTGCCCGGTTGACTGGTTTCATCGGCGGGACCGACATGTCAGAGACGTACGGTAATGACAGCTCATTTGTGTTGTTGTTAGCGCGGTTACAGCTAGCGAGAGCGTGCGCGTGCTCGTGCTGGATCAACATCTTCATCAGGCAGACGAGTTCTGACTCCAAATCTTTAGTTTTGATGTAAACATCTATTATTAGTACGTGCTATGACAATCATATACCTTTAGAGGCATTACTGTAATTCTGGCCTGCTCAGGTTGTGTGTAAATATGTGTTTATTGGGTAATTTCAACACTCTCTCAGATGGGCGTCAAATCAGCTTGTACTGGTGATAATGATATCTGAAATAATGTGTGTAATAATGCGTGTGTATGCCAGACAAGAGCTGCTAAACTGATTTGATAATTGATATTCCATAAACTAATATATACATCGCTGTAAAACTAATTTCCTGTCAACTTAGAACTGCTGCAAGCTATTTATTTGTAATATCATACAATACTACACAAGTCCTTCAGAGGAGAAGGACAGAGAAGCTGAAGGCTCTGTAGACGGTCAGCAGTAAAGATGAGGGGTGCGGTCAGCTCTTATTAACCATCAAAAACCTCCTCTGCCTGTCAGTCATTTAAAGTGAATTGACTTGAGGAGTAAACTCACAATTGCAAGTTGTAATGTCGGAGTTACGAGATATAAACTCACAATAATAACTTCTTTTTTCTTTCTTTTTTTTCTCCGAATTAGAAGTTTATATCTCACAATTCTGACAATTGCAAGTAATGAAGTCAGAATTTAAAGTTTTCCCTCAGATATTGAACTTTATATCTCACAATTTTGAGAAAACACCGTCGAATTCTGAGATATAAACTCACAATTCCCCCCCAAAAAAAGTTTTAAGAGAGTTTTTGAGAGAGAAACTTGATAAAAGTCAGAATTGTGAGATATAAGTTAACATTTATGACATTTTTGTCTCGTCGTTGTGAGTTTATATCCCGCAGTTCTGAGAAAAAAAGTCAGAATCGAGAGATGTGAACTTGCTTTTGCAAGAAAAATAGTCAGAATTGGGAGATAAAAATTCATATTCAGTGACGGAAACAGACTTCCATACTTTATCAACTTTATCTGCACCATTAGCAAAAACTGAGCATTTTTTTGTGTATCATTGAATCATTCACTTAACCAGTTCTTTAAAAATACTAAGTCATATTTGTTTTTCCATATATCTCGTAAGCACTTTGCTACAATTCATGTCTTTTTTCCCTCTGTTTTGTCCACTCTTGGGCATGACTTTTATCTAGATTTGTGGAAAAAGGCATAAATTAATTCATAATTTTAATAATAATATCCTTGTGTCATTTTATTTGTTTGGACATTAGTCATTTTAACACTATCATAATCCTTTCTTCTCTTTCTCATTTTAATTGAGATTGGATTTCTTTTGTTCAGTCAGAAGATCCTTGTTCACGTACAGTTTTGTTGTTTGTTCAGGTTATTCACAAATAAGTTGTTTTGTTTGCAGATCGGTTGTTTTTGAACAGTGTGGTTGAATGGATGACTCAGTCTGGTGAAAGTTAGCTGAAATCACTCACATCAGCTTTAATAGAAACTTGACGCCTGTGGTTTCAGGATAGTTTCATTGCACTGACTTTGTGCATGTGATTTCCGTCATCAACATCACGCATCTTTGCTCTGCATGAACTGTGTCTAGCTCGGTTTCATTTTTACACACTGAGAGAAAATCATTTCTTCAAACAAGCACCACTTGTTCTTGCTGTGGTGAGCACTGATCAGTTGAAAAGGGAATGTTTACTAGAAGAGGTACTGTATTTTTCTTTTTTAATGTTAGTGTAACACCACCACTACTACTAATCATTTTATTACTGATATTAATGTTTTTATGCACATTTTGCAGTATAGCTGCAGTATTATGCAATATCCTGCATAACATCAAATTGCATTTTTAATACACTTTCCTGCTCTAATTCTTAAAGGTGTAGTTCACCAAAAAAAGGAATATTTTTTTTGTCATTTACTTGCAACTTTAGTTCAAATTTGCTACTAAAAATATGTGTGCGAGGGGGAAAAGGGGTCCTTTAAGGGATAGTTCACGTTCAGTTGCTGGTCCCCATGGACTTTCATGGACAAAACAAACACTATGCAAGTCAATAGGGACCAACTAAAGGTGAACTAACTAACCCTTTAAAAAGTTACTGAATTTTTTTTTTTTTTTGTGCAATTTATGTTGATCCATTGATGTATGTTCTTCCAAAGAAAGCAAATGTTTGTCTTCATAATACATGGGTCATGTTATGAATAGCATTCTGCTCTTACTATTATCAACAGTGTATATCAGTTATTCAAAGTATGCAAATTCTGAAAAAAAAATGTAATGATACCAGTATAAAATATATAAAATACCAGCATTTGCCAAAATATATAGTATAAAACTGAGCATACTGCAAGCAATAGGCCTACTTTATCCCAGCTCATTCCACTTTTTTTCACCATTTTTCATATCTAGTATGATGGGCTATACATCAGAAATATTATCAACCCTGACTTTTAACTTCTCTTTCACATGTAACATGTAAATAGCAATGCAGTGTATACTGTGCAGCAAGCAATAAAAGACACACTAGCATTGTGAATGTAGCCATAAAGCATGTGTGGCCCCTTTAAATCACTGGTTGAAGGCTTCAGACATGTCTTTTGTCTGATTGTCGACTGATGTATTTGTGCTGTAGATGCTAAAATATTCATGTAGTTAATGTGGATAGTAGTTTCATGTTGCAGAAATCTCCCCCTCACTCTCATCTTTCCTTTCTCTCCTTCAACACCCATCAATCCCCTGTGAAACTGAGTCCGTTTCAGTGCACTTGGCCCGCAAATCACCTTTCCATGCCAATAGAGAAAGAATGACCATCTTGCCTTGGCACTGTAATTGCTCTACTATGGCATTTTGATATCCTTAGCCAATCTCCAGGGGCACAATTAACGATAATCCATCGCTCGTTCAGGACACCATACTAGAATACTGATCGTCTTTTAACATGACTTCACTCTAGCATTTGCCATGACATACACTGTATGATTCATCTCTCCCACTGTAGCAGATCAAGCCCCAAAGACACTGAAATCATCTCTTATACTTGCTTTTTTTTCCCTTAAATACTGCATATTATTTTTTTAGATGGCACTGGCACAGTATCTGTTATGCAACAAACATGGCAATATACACGAAAATACATCACACCCATTGCTTTGATAATCTAATAGTTTTCCAGTTTGATAGGTTAGTTGTTGCAGTCCTATGATGACTGATATGGTATTTCATTATTTCAGCATAGACTGTTATAGGAAGTGAAATATGAAAGTCATTTGTTAATCACATGATCTTTTGACTTACTTTGCCTTATAGCTGAGTATGGACTTTTACCATTATTTGGAAGTACTTCGGTCTGGCTGTCTTACTAGTGGCGTTGTGCATCTAAACCAGCAGTTACATTGGTAAACATGAAGTTCAGTCCTCTTTAATATTTTACATCACTTTTCAACACCCTTTTACTTCCCTTTAAAGTTTATTAAAGGGAAGTGATACATCTTGCACATGTCGGATACAAGTAATTTAGTCTTAAACATCCAGAAACTGATGTTTAAGCTGCTAGTATCTGTACAGGCTGGCAGTAAACATTGTCACCAACTGCTTTTCCATGAAGACAAGCTCAAGGTCGTGTTGTCAGAGTACACACACTCGCACCAGAAATAGCACCCATTAGCTGACTCTCTGAGTCTGGACCACTTCATTTAATATGATTTATTATGCCTAAATGTCATGTTGGAGTGATTGCAGAACTCATTTATCCATTGGTCTTTGCCTCTTTAGCTTTCATTATGACAGAGTATTCATAATAGAGCTGTTCCAAAACCTAGTCGTCTATATGAACTCAATTTTGAGGCATCTTTTATTCAATGGGAAACTTATGCACTATCGTTCATTGATTTTGATTGTTTTTGAATCAAAATCAATGAATTAATAACTACAGTAAAACTACAGTAAAAACAATCATATTGTGAAATTCACAATTAAAAAAAAAAAAAAGTTTTCTATTTTAATGTATTTTAAAATGTAATTATATTCATGTTAAGGCAATATTGGAATTTACAGCATTATTACTCCAGTCACGTGATCCTTCAGAAATCATTCTAATATGCAGATTTAGTGCTGAAGTAACATTTCATATTATCAGTGTTGAAAACGGTTTTGTTTTTTACAGGATTCTTTGATGAATAGAGAGTTCAAAGGAAAAGCAGTTATTTGAATGATAAATCTTTACTGTCACTTTGAATTAATGCTTTCTTGCTAAATAAAAGTAGTAGTTTCTTTCCAAAAAAATTGACCCCAATATTTTGAATTCCAGTGTATATATAATTTATGAATGTTGTCAATCCTATATAAAAAAAAAAATATATATATATATATATATATATATATATATATATATATATATATATATATATATATATATATATTAATTAGGGCCGGGACTCGATTAAATTATTTTTTTGTAATTAATTAATCGAAATTAATCACATTTTAATCGCATATAAATATTTGACCTGAGAACAGTGAGAAGTAAGTTTTTTCATATGGATTTTTAAATTTCCCATCCACAGGGCCAACCAAAGCGGTCTCATCAGCTTCTTTGTCCATGTTCACTGTGGTTTGTTTTTGTCTGAACGCTAGTTGGTGCTCCAGTATAATCGGTCCGCCGAAACTCATCCAGTGAGAAACGTTCCGCGGTGCAAAAATAAGTGCGATTAAAATGCGTTAAAAAAATTTAACGCGTTATTTTTGTGTAATTAATTATAATGTATATATATATATATATATATATATTAGTACAATTACACTCTCTTCAATACTGAAAATAAACTAACTTTAAACTTATTTTAAATAATTAAGTTTGCTTATTAAAAAAATCTAATTTAAAATGATGTTTAAGGTGCTATTTTACTTGAAATTGTTTTTTTTTTTTTTTTTTTTTTTTGTGCAGGCAGATTTACTGCCTACATAGACAACAATATAATAACTTTTGATGTCCATGACTGTTATGATACTGCCTGTGTAGACGACAGACACCTCAGAAGGTTTGATGTGAAACAGTTGATGTTTGTCCAACACGCTCTGGCACACTTTGTGAGAATACATGCTGTTCTGTTATGATCCATATACACTGCCATACATCCTCCTCCTGCTGTAACACTGAATCCCTTCTCAAACCCTGCTTGCATGTCATACCCACACATGCAAATACTTCTTTCTCTGTCCTCTTCCAATACAAAGAGCTTTTGGGACGCTCTTGTCTTATCTGCAGGCTGCTGCGTGGGCCGGGTCGAGACCCGCTCCGACCCCCTGAACTTCTACACCGCACGCTCCCTCACTACTGTGATATCCTGCTATCATGTCATTGTGTCTTCAGCAAGGACTCGCATGCATTTCTTTACAGTTTTGATGAATATATTATTGACATTGCATTGCACTAATGAATAGCCTATAAAAGCTTATTATGTGATGTTCGATGTGCTAATGATATTCGATGTAGAGTGTTAGTGCAGAGGAGTAGTTCTCAACCAATAGAGGTTGTTTAATGGCCAATGCCAGTATCTAGAGAGCATTGTTGTCGGATAAAATCATATAGTCTAATTATATATCATAAATGAGGCTGTTTTTTTTTTTTTTTAAGTCAATGCCAATCCAATAATTTGAGATCAAGGTCGGTGATTATTAGTGATGGACCATTAGATTGACCAAAATAATAATAAAAGTTCGAGATTTGAGTGAATTTTTAAAAGCCTTTGTAAAGTTTAGACTTCTGTTTATCATATAACCTTAAGCTGCCCAAATATTGTCAATTAATACTTAAATTGAGCAAAAATTTGATCAAAGCAGACATTAAAGACATTGTAACAAAATATTTATATTTCAAATAAACACTGTTCTTTTGAACTTTCTCAGAATCGTGACAAAATTGATCAGTTTTCACAAAAATATTAATCTGTGCAACTGTTTTTAATATTCATGATGATAAATGTTTCTTGAGCTGCAAATCAGCATATTAGTAATGATGCTGAATTCAGCTTTGCTTCACAGGTATAAATTAGATTATAAAATGTATAACAATTACTGTTGCTTTAAATTCTAATAATCTTTCACATTTTTATAATATTGTTATGTTACTGTTTTACTGTGTTTTTGATCAAATAAATGCAGCTTTGGTGAGCATATGAGAGAAATCTTTCTGCTGGATTCATCTTTGGCAGAATCAGACCTGCCACATAATAGCATTGATATGCGCAATCTTCAGTTTAATGCATGTTTAGTCAGTTACTTGGCAACTCTTCTTGGAAGAACATTGCGTTTCACGATGAATTTAATTGTTCAAAGAATACACTCTTCAGTTTGACTGACATAAGAATGGAGATCTGTATTTCCGATCAGGATGGCCCGGGCATCCAAACAGCCTTTAAACATGTACTTTGTGCAAAGTAACAGGGATATTGATTCTTTTTCCTCCTCCTCTCCCTCTTGGTTTCAGATTTCCTGTTTAAGTTCCTGGTGATTGGCAGCGCCGGGACTGGGAAATCATGCCTCCTTCACCAGTTCATAGAAAACAAGTGTAAGGCCATATTAATGTCACACTCTCACAAAGACTTGAATTTAAACATTACCTTTAATTCTCAGAGCGTTCAGCAGAGAGAAACAGGGGGGCCTTGAATGTTAATTCTTTGTGAAGCCAGTAGCTTTACATGCTTTTGAAACATGAATAAAGGTATGTTAAGCAATGAATGGAAATCATGCTGTCAGTGAGCTTAGAAAAGCCAATGCCAATCTCAATTTGCACAGAAAATGAAAGAAAGAGACTTAATTGCTGTAAATGATGTCTTTGACATTGAATGGATTTTGAATGACCCTGTCATTATGTTGTTTCCAAGACAGAAACAGGCTTTGAATGTTATAATATAAAAATTGAATGTGCATTGATTTGAGGAAGTCTACATGATTCATATGATAAAACAAATCAAATTCTATGTGATATTTTGAAGTAAAAGTTCTGTGAGTGACAAAACACACTGGGCTTTTGAGAACTCGTATCCTTTTATTATTAGTTTTAGTTGATTTTGGGCATTCAATTGCGTGGTTCAACTTGTAAGCTTAAATACACAAAAATACAATGCCCAGTCTCTGAAAAGTAGTCAGTTGCACACAACTTTTTGATGCTCCCTCATTGACTGAAAGTATGAAATCGCAGTGTGAAGTGTAACTTGTGCGGGGTAAATGCATTTTGGGAATTCATATTTTTAATTTGATTGTAATATACAACTGTTCATGAGCTTTGGTTGAGTCACCAGTGCACACAAATATCGCATACAGTGTTTTCAGAGTAGTTTGAAAGTGATAGTGTTATTTCTAAACTTAGACAAAAGAAAAGAAAAACACAAAAAAACAGTACAATTTTTGTAGGCCATTATTTCTATCTAATCTTAAGAGAACAGGTTTGTTTTGTGAACCAGTCACAATTTGAAGGATGGAGCCAAGGAGAAAGTATTTGCCCTGACAGCAAATCTGCAACCCATGAGTAAAAACGGTAAAGTGCTATATCGTATTTCCATGCAACACCAATGCATTTTTCTGAGACAAGATTGTCATGAAGAAATAATTTGTAATCTGGCATCCATGATTATCATTATCTAAAAATATTAAAAACGTTGTTAATTTGAAATAAAGCTGAAATCAAATATTAAAACTTAAAAAAATGAAAATGAGAACTATTGCCTGGGTAACTAACTGAAATAAGTTTAAAACGCTAAAATTATTAACTCAAAATAATTCAAAACTAATAAGTTATCTTGAAATTGTTACCTTAAAGAACAATTATTTTCTGATTCAACTCATAAAATTAGTTTTGTTGTAATTAGGTTGATGCTAAATGTTTTTTAATTTGAATGAATATAGATGTGACCAATTGTCTCAGTGTAAAACTGATCTAAAATTAAAACTGAAATAAAGATAAATTAAACCTAAACAATAATATTTAAAATGAACAAAAACAAAAAAAAAGCACATTACAAAATTACAAATTTAAAGGGATAGTTCACCCAAAAATGAAAATTCTGTCATTAATTACTCACCCTCATGTCTTTCCAAACCCATAAGACCTTCGTTCATCTTCGAAACACAAATTAAGATATTTTTGATGAAATCTGAGAGCTCTCTGACTGTCCCATAGACGGTAAGGATATTACTACGATCAACGCACAGAAGCGTGGCAAGGACATTGGTAAAATAATCCATGTGATTACGGTTACTGCTGTAGTTTTATGAAGCTACGAGAATACTTTTTGTGCACAAAGAAAACAATAATAACAATTTATTTAGCAATTCTTCTCCCAGAGTTACCATCTTGCGCAATTTTGGAGAGTACCCCAAAACGTAATCAGCGTTGTTTATGTTCCGTAGACAACACACGCATGCTGAATGTAAACAATGCTGATTACGTTGATTACGTTCTGGGGTACTCTCCAAAATTGCGCAAGATGGTAACTCTGGGAGAAGAATTGCTGAATAAATTGTTATTATTGTTTTCTTTGATCATGGTAATATCCTCGCTGTCTATGGAGGATCTGAGCGCTCTCATATTCCATCAAAAATATTAATGACAGAATTTTCATTTTTGGGGGAGCTATCCTTTAACTAAAATGAAAACAAAAAACTAAAAATATGTAGAGGGTAAAGTAAATTAATTAATTTTAATAAAAAACTGTAATAGTTCAAATAATACAAACACAGCACTGCTGGCATCAAACATCAATGAAACGATCTCTTCAAGCAGTTTGTCAGCTCTGCTTCTAACCAATCATCTTCTGTCACAGTCAAGCAGGACTCCAACCACACCATCGGCGTTGAGTTTGGCTCCAGGGTTGTCAACGTTGGCGGAAAAACGGTCAAACTGCAGATCTGGGACACGGCTGGGCAGGAGCGCTTTAGGTACTTGCCTGTGATTGGCTCGTTAGCACATCCTCACTGCTCTGTGCTGACTCTAATTGGTTGAGGTCATTCTCCTCTTGTCTTACAGGTCGGTGACCCGCAGTTACTACCGTGGAGCAGCAGGGGCTCTTCTCGTGTATGACATCACAAGGTAAGGCAGCTGTGCAGTCGCCCGACCGCAAAGATACATTTTGTTGTGCAATGAAAATGAAATGAACTAAAACAGAGGCACATGGACAGAATGACTGCGCCATTGAATTGAATGAGCTCCAGGTTGCCATGCAGCTGTCCTGGTAATAGAGACAAAGACAATGGAGTAATAAAGACTGACAGCGCTGTAATAAAATGTCAACTTCTGGCGAGCAGCAACTCTCGGTCCATTAGACGGGGTGTAAGCACAGTGAGAGAGAAACATGAACAGAGTGATGGATTGTGTGTGTTGGGTGAGGGTCGTCCTTCAGCACTGAACTCTCGTCTCTGCAGACCGTTTTCACTGCTTTTACACTCAAACACATTTACCACGCTTCCTTTAGTCTGTTGCTGTGGCCACAGGCTAATGGTTGCTCTGGAGACCAGCGACTCAAACAAAATAAGATTCCTTGAAAGCATGACGAACGCACAGTGAGGAAATGTGAAGGACGGCATTATGAGTCATGTATTGTCTCACTGTTTCTCAAAGCACTCAGAGGTCGTCACAGACATTGACTTCTGAGAAGCGGTATTAACAGTGAAGTATGTTAAGTGTTCGCTATTATTGACTCACAAAAGCAGATTCTCTGGAGCTGATTATAAATGGTGGAAATCAGGGTAAATATTGACTCTGAAAATTAGTAACACACTTGGCAATTCTCTCAAAGTCAGCATGTCATAAAAAAAGGTTGTCTTCTGGTAGTAAGGCCAGATCACGCCAAACACGATAGCTATACACCTTTTTCTTCAACGTGGAAGTAATGCTTGTGTTGTATTTACGAGTTGAACGCACATGAACTCCACCACAAAGTCGTTATTACGAGTGGGAAACTCTAAATTTTCTTAAAGTCCATTGTGTCGGGTGCAGTGGACGCAGCCAAAGACTAAAGATAATTAATAAAATGATTATTGTTTTGTAATGTATATATTTTTTGTTACACATACAGATATTATACATTATATTATTGTATAATTATAATATAATATATAATTATTCAGTTTACATTACCTTCATAAATTAAATAAAAACAGAAAAAAGAAAAAACACGATGCACATTCTTCTTTCATAATTTTGTAGATGTAGAGTTAAAAAAAATTCATTGAGTTTTATGTAGAAAAGTTAAATCGCCATCTTGTTCCAACCAAAGGGACTTGAACGCACCTGACTTTGTAATAACGACTTGTCAAATCGTAAGTACAAACGTCCCAGGAGGACTTGAACGTAGCATAAGCCTATGGGTGAAACTTCCGGGTCATTAGCCGCTATAGGTAAATAACAAGGAGAATAACAACGTGCAGTAAACGGTAAAACTGTTTGCACTACAAACCAGTGTGATCATAATTAAGAAAGTACATTCAAATAATATAAGAGACACCAATTTTCAATATCAAGCAGCAAAACGAACCGTTTTGTACAGCTAAAAATATCTGGAGGCGGATGAGACCGGAAGCCGGACCCATAGAATTAAAAAATGGCCACGCCCATTTTTCTGACAAGAAAAAGGTGGATTCTGATTGGCTGTCAATGTTTGTATCGTTCATCAGCTGGAAAAAAATCAATCTGAAAGTGATTCCAACGATATAGTTTCTGTGCCTTTATCGTTATAGTTGTGGTGTGGACTCGATTTTTAGAACTATATCTTTATCCACCTTTAGCCCCGTTCACACCAAGAACGATAACTATAAAGATCACTCTCTTGGTGTGAACGGGGCTCAACTCTGCACAATTTATCTGTCTAGGTTTTTAAATATTTGCATTCATAATTGTTATTAAAATGTAACTTGCAAACCTCTGAAAGCATTTTCCTTTTCGGCCGATGTCACTTAGGCTCCTCAGGCTATTGGTTAAGGCTTATCAATAGCTTTTTAGGCATTGCTAGGGCCCTTTGAAATCATTTTTTTTTCTTTTTTCCCTGTTTCAGTTTTTCTGGATTCCGTTTTTTTTCTTCTAGACTCTGTTTTAATGGTTAAATAATATTTTATCCATCAAAAATCATGTCTTATACTCACGTAAAGCATTATATGTATGTATGTCCAACTTTATCTGCATACAAACAGTAAATCGCATAGGGTAATATATATACTATGTAGCAAATCTCAGCTGCTTGATTGTATTGTTGCAAAATGTGAACTATATTATCGCCCGGCTCTAATCTGCTAAAATAAAACATGAAGATATTATAAACATTAACATCGTGATTTTCTATAAAGCTGCTATGAAACTGTGTATTATGGGAAAAAAAGCGATATCTAAATGAATTTGTCTTTGTGTTGAACTTTGTTCTCTAGTCGGGAGACCTACAATGCTCTGACTAACTGGCTGACAGATGCACGGACACTGGCCAGCCCCAACATCGTCATCATTCTGTGCGGGAATAAGAAGGATCTGGATGCGGACCGTGAGGTCACCTTCCTAGAAGCGTCTCGTTTTGCCCAGGAGAACGGTTAGAGCTGCTCTGTAGGCATAACACATTTGTAGCTGTAGTCCAAAATGACTCTTTTCTTTGCCTGTTTCTGCCTAACAGTGTGACACAACATCAATTTTCTCTTGCTTCTGGCACCTGTTTGTCATATATCTAGAGAGATCTGGTTGTATTCATAATTCATAATTGGCCAAACAGATGTGTGCTGCTGCAGAGAGCGCGCTTCTCTTCCTCTCTGTTGTTAGAACAGCAGGACTTTTATGAGCGGCTCATTTACGAGCTCTTCTGTATTGGTCACAAGGGTGCTGTAGACACTGCTAAAGACCATAAGTTGGTTCTTGCGGATGATGCTCTTCACACTAAGTGACACTTAGCAAGCCTGATAACAGGTGTCCGTATGGACCTTTACAACACAAAAGCATTTGCAGGTGATTGATTTTAATGTGTTAGACTGACTGTCCTCCCTCAGAGCTGATGTTTTTGGAGACGAGTGCTTTAACCGGGGAGAACGTAGAGGAAGCCTTTCTCAAATGTGCTCGTACCATCCTCAGTAAGATTGAGTCGGGTAAGTGAAAGCTGCACTGCCAAGACATTTTGGTATTAGTTTACTATTTTGTGATGCATCAGGCTGTTATGGCTCATAAAGTATGATATAGGAGAATATAGAGCTCATATTTGAGGAGGAAAAAGACCAATTATTTTTATTCAGAAGCCCAGATGGTCACACTTTATTTTAAGGTCCAATTCTCGCTATTAACAAACCATTAACTATGACTTTTGCCTCAATAAATTCCTAATTTGCTGCTTATTAATAGTTAGTAAGGTACAGTAGTTGTTAAGTTTATGTATTGGTAGGATTAGGGATGTAGAATATGGTCATACAGAATATGTGCTTTATTGGCATGCTAATAAGCAACTAGTTAGTAGTGAGAATTGGTCCCTATACTAAAGTTTTACTGTCCATACTGAGCAAAAAATAAACAATTTGGTGCAGATTTTTATAGCCAAAAAGTAAGATGAAATTAATAGCCTGCAAATCAATGAGATTTATAACTGACAACTTGCATAAATGCATATACATATCTGTTGTCACTCTATATTTCCCAGTAATATGTCTTAATAAGATGATATTTAAATACTATGGTCGAAAGCTCTGTAGTTTTTTTTATTGTCGTTGGTAAAAAACATAATGCAATACAATGATGATTGAGAGTTTAATAAACATTATACCTCAAAAGCCTGATGTATCATATTTAATACTTTTACATTTTACTGAAAAATGATATATGAATGATCTAGTAAATCTAAGTTGCTTCAGTCCATTAAGTGTTCATCTTGAAATATTATAAACAAAATATTTTATTCTTATGTTTACTTAAAAAAAAAAATCAATCAAGATTTCACAGCAAAACATGATTAGCATGACCTAAATGTGGACATTTTACAGGTATACTAAGAGGCCTTCAAGGCATTAAAGGGACAGTTCACCCAAATATTCTGTCATTAATTACTCACCCTCATGTAGCTCCAAACCCGTAAGACCATCGTTCATCTTTAGAACACAAATGAAGATATTTTCTGTCCCTCCATAGACAGCAATACAACTGACAATTTCAAGACCCAGAAAGGTAGTAAGGATGTTGTTAAAATAGTCCATGTGACATCAGTGGTTCAACCATAATTTATGAAGCTACGAGAATACGTTTTGCGCAGAAAGAAACAAAATAAAATGACTTTATTCAACAATTCTTCTCTTCTGCAACAGAATTTAAATTTTTGGGTGAACAATCCCCTTTAATGAGATGGCAGAAGGCATGTAGTAGATTAAATACAACAGATTTTTCAGCAAATCATGTTGATCATTTAGAAGCCGTAGAAATTATTTATCAAATATGATGCAGTAGGTTTTATAAGGTTAAGCTTTGTGTTCTCTTTATGCTCATACAGGTGAGTTGGATCCGGAGCGGATGGGCTCTGGGATCCAGTATGGCGACGCGTCCCTGCGGCAGCTCAGACAGCCCCGGGGCTCTGCTGCACAGGCCAAGCAGCAGTGTAACTGTTAGGGGCCCGGACACCCTGACCGCTACCAGACATCAGACCGTACACACACAACCACCCCCCTCAGGTCAGTTCAGTGTGACCGGGTTATATTATTGTTCCTTTCTATGACAGATTTAGAGGAAGGTTCTGGGATTACCACCAAAAAAAAAATTTTTTCGACATGCACTGACAAATAAACTGTAATTTATTTCTTTGATGCAATGCTGGATTTTCAGCATTACCACTAAAGTCTTCAGTGCCACATGATCCTTTAGAAATCTTTCTAATATGCTGATTTGACGAAACCATAATTTTTTTATTTTTTCAGGATTTTTGAGGAATGGGAAGTTCAAAAGAACAGCATTTATTTAGGGAAAAAATCTTTTGTAATATTATAAATGTCTTTAGTGTTAGTTTTGATCAACTTTTTAATGATATTATCATGTATCATATCATATTTATTTATTTAATTCAGATTGTCTAGGGAAATTGAGCATACATCACAGATAGAACTTAAGTTTTGTTGAAAAGAATAATACCGTTTTTAAATGTTCTTGAAATCTTTCTTTCAGCTCCAGGTGTCTCTGGGTATGCACACCCCTTACCCCTCTCCCAAATGTGACCCTTCCACACCCAGACACATCTGGATAATTTCTTATGATGTCCATCTGCAAACTTTGACCTCTGACCTCAGAAAGCTGTTCACCTAGGACAGATCTCCCTGACTGCTTTGTGCTGGGCTGGGAGACCCCTAGCGAGGGGCATGGGCAATAGAGGTGACTCAAGACCCGACTGAGAGACTGTGCGTGTTTTTAACTTCTCCTATGATTCTTACACACACAGTCCCTTCTTATAAAGTAAACAGCCATCATCTAGACTTCACTAGACTGGGATAAACCATTCAACGACAGCAGTAGATGAAACATTCCTAGGTCTTGAATCATTTTATACATTGTGACATATCAGATCTTTGTTGGTGTTAAACTGAACGTCCCCTAGATTCCCAAAAATGACACTTATTACCACAGACTGCATTTTTACCTGCTAAAATATGGCCAGAATACACTCCGATATTTACACTGTTGCACTGGTTGTGTATTTAAAGAGCTTCTAAAAGCACAAAGGAGGGGAAGGGGAAAAATAAACATCCATTCAGATCTTGTCATTCGGTCGGCACTATCTGGTGCATATCAGATGTTTACCTCCGTCTCAATCCGGCTTGGGTTAGAGGTTATCGTCTAATTTAACCTCACCCTTCTGCACAGACCTCCTACCTACAGATTTATTGAAATTAAGGACAACAAATCTTGTTAATTTTGTTTGTTATTTGCATTTTGCATTTGTTTGGAAGACATAGAAATTAGTGCTGTCAAACGATTAATTGCGATTAATCGAAAATAAATGTTTTTCACATAATATATGTGTGTATTGTGTATATTTATTATGTCTATATAAATACACACACATACATGTATATATTTAAGAAAATAGTTTTGTTTATAAAATATATTTATCTGTAATATAAATATATACGTGTAAATATTTTCAAAATAAATACTGTATGTGTGTGTATTTATATAGACAATAAATATACACAGTACACACACACACATTATGTAAATAAAAACTTTTATTTTGGATGCGATTTAATCACAATTAATCATTTGACAATACTAATAGAAATATAAAATAATAAATTTTTTAGAGATTGGTGGTTTAAAAATGGATTTCACGAAATGCCAAAAAAAAAACCTGCGTACAAAAATAATAGATTAAATTGAAACTTTTGGAGTCTGCATGGGTCAATGTCCCAAAAACCCAAGAACGTGTTTAAATCATATTTCACCTTGAATTTAAAATAATGAAATAAAGATGATGTTTCCTAAAGAAAATAAAGGTTACTTTAGGACAAGATTTTGGACAAATTAAGCACATTTCCTCCTAAATTTTCACAAAAATAAATGATGCTGATTTTAAAATATTTTATTATTAGATTATAGTAATGCAAAAAGGATTTTTAATGCTCAATTTTCAGATAAAAAATGTCACAATGCATAAAAAAATTATGATAGCAAAATTTGTTGTGATTTCTTGAGGCAGTTCTTTGTGAGATTCAACCCTGTTATTATTGAGTTAAAGTCACGTAAAAAGTGTACACCACAAGTTATATTGTTAGAATATTTCTGTGCAGCGACCAGCTCGGACCCTTCAGACTGCAACACGATTAATCTTCCGCTGTAGCTGTGGTGTTTAGTCATGCGTATTTTGGGTTGATTTGTTTGTTGTTTGATCTGGTTACCCATGACAGGGAGATCTAGAGGCGATGAGTCTCAGTGCCCCGTTCCCTCAGTGACATCATCATTATGCACCACAGACAGACCTGTTTTGATCTGTGTTTTAAAAACTGACTACGTGATGATTTTTTTTTTTTTTCTTCCTCTGCAAGTGCACTTTTTTTGACTGTTTATATACTGTACCTACAGAATTGTAAAATTTATAGTAATTTAATTATATTAAATGAGAGAATATTGTTTGAGGAGTGATCATTCCTTACTAAAGAACAACTGAGACCAGTCCGACACCATTACAGCCGAAAGGAGTTGTCTTTCCACCTCAGCTGTGGACAAGAACATGCTGTTAGTCATAAAGATGGGGTGGGTGATGGCCACATGTCTTCTAGTTCAAGCACAGCCTTAACTGACTAACCACATGATTGTTCTGCATCATTGAGGCTGCCTCATGCTCTCACAATCGTCCAAGCTCTTAAAATGCATTTAAACGTTTTTTTGATCCACCGTGATCTTTTACGAAATGTTTTGTTTGAGTGATTTAACCCATTTTTATCCATTTTAAGTAATATTCCAGGGTAAATAGATGTTAAACTGCACTCACACAAGACTTGCGGTGTGCAAAATTTGAACGGACACTGCAATGTTGGTAATATGACGTCACACTCATTTTATAAACAAAATTCAACATATATCTAAAACAAAACAAAATTGCAACCTATTCCAATTTACTGCAATGCCATCTTCTGGTCAAATGCGGGAATTCATTCGATCTTGAAATTCGCATGCACTTGCGTTTTCTGTTTTCTGCAGTCACATGCTTAACTTGTGGTCATATTTAATGTAGTTTGGCAAATTTTCACAGGTGAGATCCAGTCAGTTTAATAGGAATTCACGCAATCATGCATTTCCCCGCACGCAGATTTTGCAGCAGGTTCAGATTGGTTATGCAGACTCGCCACCGAAAGCTTAATTTTAAGATTTAAAAGTGACTTCTTTTTGAGCTGTGCTTTATACATTGCTCCATTATTGACAATAGACAGTCGACATTTTTATCTGTGAAATTTCCCAAAATTTTGCTAATGTGACTGCACTCATCAGTGGAAATCAATGGAATGAAAATTGTAGTGTGACTGCATTGGTTTCCAGACAATTATTTCAATATTATGCACTTAAGGTACGGTCCGCTGGAAAATTCCATGAATTTCAATAGGAATCTGTGCGATCGAGAGTTTCACGCAAGTGCGAAAAAATTCCCCAAGAAGATTTTGCTCATGTTCAAGCTGGTCACGTGAATTCGGCATGCTGACCAACAGATAACTGCTTTATTTGAAAGTGACGACTGTGTGAGCTGTGCTTTATACATTGCTACACTATTGACAAAAAAAAAATTTTGCGGACAAAAAACGGTCCATTTTCCAGTTCCTGAATGTGATCACGCCTATACAAGTGGGGTTTTTCTACATGATTGACAGCTTGTCACTGATGCTGCCCAATGTATTTAACCTGGAATATTTGAAACTTATTAAACCCTTAAATTTACATGACCGTGCTTTATGGCCCCATTAAAATGTGGTAAGGGCGATCGCAATTATCGTTGCCCAGCTAAATTTAATTTGCGGTTTATTTTACCGTTTTTTTAGACAATTTCGCCAGGGGAAATTTACTGTTCAGCTTTTTTTTCCTTCTTCTTTTTTTTTTTCTCTGTGTGTGCAAAATCCATTCATTTGAATAGGAATCCACTCGATCGGGAATTTCACATGATGATGATAGATTTCCCCACACAGATTTCGCAACTGCTTCAAGCTGTGTGGTTTGAAAGTGACTCCAAATGTGAGCACCATCAGTAGACAATCGATGTTCTTTGTCTTTAAAATTTAGCTAATGTGACCACACCTTTAGTACAGCACCGCTACTTGAGCCAGATGAAATTCAATCGTATGTAGTGGAGTTTGGTAGCATTTCATAACCAAATATCAATATGGAGTGCATCTGAAGAGTAATTCAAAGTACTGCATAAAACCAGTTGTTGCTTAGTAACCAGTGTGATTTGTTCATTCATAAATATTGTATATCTGAATCATCTATGCTGTAAATAAGATTGAATTTGTTTATCGGAGTGTTTGGGGGAGGCGTGCTTGTTCATTTTAAAGATTAAGGTTATAATAAAGGTTTGTTTTTTATGTTATGTGAATGTCATCTTTCTGTGGTCTCTGTTTTGTGTGGGAGTGTGTGACAGTTGCCCTTTCACTTTTTTTTTTTTCTTTAACAAATGCTGTTGATTCAAATTAGTATTCAATTATGTGTATTTCTATAGTGACCGATGCATAAAATGTGGCATTAACAAGAAATTTAAATAATGCCAAATATGTAACTCTTTTAAGAGGTGGCTATTTCATATGATATTTATGGAAATATGATTTCTGTATGAAAAAAAAAAAAGCAAGCATGACGGTTCACCCCTAAACCTAACTGCATAGGCCTTAAGAAGATTATATAAAAGCACTTTCATACAAATTAACCACCCAAATGTAAAATTACTAATTGCTATATGAGTGTTGCATACTCCAGCAGTTCAATAGAATCTGGTTTGGAGCATTAAAGACTAATTAAACATCTAGTCTGCAATCTACTTAATCTGGTTTTGAGAAGATTAGTAAGCTTTAAAAAAAAAATGCATTCAATTATTTTAAATTTACAATTTTATTGCTATTTAAAACACGAATTAAACCGTTGTCTGTTAATGTATCCGTTTTAAAATAGTTTTTTTTATGTTTAAATTATTAAATTGATAACTTTTTCCTTAATTCAAAATGAAATTGCCACTCCTGGTAGGCCTATATGAGGCTGAGGTTATTAGAAAAAATCATTTTCACGACTTTATATTTTAAAGTTGCTGTAAAATGATATAAAGCCCAAATTTATATATATTTACATTATACGTTTTTGTATTTAAATTTTATTGTGCCTATACTCTCAGCTGCCCATCTCACTTAAAATCATTTTCTTAAAGGGATAGTTCATCCCAAAAATGAAAATTGTCATCTTTTACATACCCTCAAGTAGTTCCAAACCTGTATGAATTTCTTCGTCCTGCCGAACACAAAGGAAGATATTTTGAAGAAAGTTTGTAACCAGGCTGTTTTGGGGCACCATTGACTTCCACCTTAAGAAAAAAAAATGACTGGAAGCCAATGGTGCCCCAGAACTGCTCGGTTTCCCACATTCTTCAGAATATCTTCCTTTGTGTTCAGCAGAACAAAGACTTTCCTTCAGGTTTGGAACTATTCATGCATTAATAGAATATCAGTTTTACATTCGCTCGTTGACAAGCGACTAAAATCCATCAACTAGCGACCTAGTCAAATATTTGCATAATCCTCAGTATCCGGTAGATGGCGGTATAGTACATAGATAACGACTCTCAAAACACATTCACCGATCAGCGCTCAACACAATATCATTGCATGAAACACACACACACTTAAAGTAGCTCTAATCTCCTTTATTTCACCTGCATGGATATATACACTGACAGCAACTTTTACTCTGCAATCTCACAGGGACAAATAGGCAGATCTAGTATAATCTAAGGCAGAAGGGACAAAAAGAAAAACAAAATAAAGACAGGTTCTCATAGTAACTCATGAATAGATCTACTATAGTTGCTGCTCGCTAATCGCTGGCTCGAGTTCTTCATAAAACCAAGAGTTCAAGATGTGTGTTTAGATGCCTGGAATGACTGGTTAGTTCATAGCATTTACATTTAAAATAGATGCATATATAATGTATACAATACAAAACAACCTCCACAGACTCTTAACATTTGATTTGAATATTTTATTCACTGAGCTGGACATATTAGGGGAAGATTTATTTGATAAAATCAAGTTTTTTTATACAGTAGTGCAGGCCATGGGTTTTGCGTTTACAGGACCGACGCTTCCGTGCCACGGCAGATTTTGGCCGGCGTGATGCTATTATCTGTGTTAGTGTTAATGAATGCTAATCTACTGTGCTATACAATTTCTGAAGTATTCAATTCTGGCTATGCCTAAGAATAATTAGGTCAATCACCAGAGAGGTTTCATAAACTTATAAATTTAAACAGAATGGCAGCATCCTTCATTGTGGACGTTGAATTTAAAGAAAAGGTGAAATGTTTGTGGATGTATTTCAGCAAGACGACATCCATACGCAACGAATAATATGGCTTGGGTGCAGCAGGGGTGGGCGGAGCCTGCAGCAATGGTGGTCGATTGATTGACAGGCTCGTTACTCCAAAGACTGCAGCATGAGGAGCTGCTTGAGCACCTTCGTCTGGCTGGTCTCTCTGATCTCTCCTGCCAGAAACATCTCGTCCACCACGGTGTACACCTGAAACACGACAGCAACCAGCGTTAGTTTTAGAAGCGCACAGTTCATTCAAAAGCGTACCTTATCATATTTGATATGCAAAACCTCTAAATTATCAACATGATCAAAACGTCCTGAAAACCCGGTTTTCTACAATCTACTTACATGCCTTCTGTCATCTGATTGATAGTTTATACTTTTTAGCAAGTAAACACACTTTTAGTTCACATGTCTTTTTGCTGTGAAATCATTAACGATACTGAAAAATATCGTTAGTAATAACCTCGTACTGGACTGAATCACCTTTAGGTTCACTTGATTAGCCATACATCAAACCATGTTAAAATATATTGAATATATGATGTCAGACTTTTAAGGCATGTTTATTTGTACATCTCTCAATTATTTAGTTTTGCTCCCACAATAAAAACTACAGAGCTTTGATCATAAACTAAGCATTTAATATCATCTTACTATAACTAAATATCAGTTATATACTATAACTATGTAACTAGTTTGTTATACAATAGTATAAAGATCTCAGAATTTCATGCTTTTTGGAGATATTAATATCGGCGATTGCACCAAATTGAATTTTTCTGCTCAAGTTTGGGTCTCTAAATAAAAATTGTACTTATATAAATAAAGATGTCCACATTTTACTTGAAGCCATAAAAGCCTGATGTATCAAATATGATATCTTTACATATTTTGTCTAAAAGTTCAATAAATTGTTGAATCGGATATTTCGGACTATTATTTCATAAAGTACAGGGTTAACAAAAACCAGATCTCATCAGCGTGGCTTTGGTGTGGGCCGAACTGTTCACGCAGTAGGCGGAATCAAAAAACACATCAGGTAATTAGCTGAGCAGAAATCAAATGCAATTAAGTCTGGCAACTTTTTTTCTATAATTACTTATGGTTTTCCTTGAGCGGCAGCCTCTCTCTCTCGTGCTGAATGGATGTGCTTAATTGCATGACTGTGGTAATTATGCATAAAATACCTGTTGCCATGGAGCTCATTGCTGCTGAAACAGAGATAATTATATCTTTCTCTCTCACTAGTTTTTACTGCTTGGGCCCTTTTTCAGCTATAAATGTTCCTCTAACGGAAACATAGATGCAACCAAGCATTTATCTTAACAATAACACCTCTGATTGGTTAAGGCAAGTCATACTGAATAATAAGTGTGTATATATGTTTATATATTTATATACACACACACACACATACATATACACACAATTTTTTCATAGTGTTTAATTCTTCACTTACCTTGTAGAAATTGAAGACCAGATCTAATTCACACACATTGTGGAAATACTCGTTCAAAACCTGTGAAAAAATGAAAAACACATTTCAGTTCCAATCAATTCATCATCTTCTTCATATGTTATCAGATTCAATGATGCTAAGCTAAGCTAAAAGTGCTACCGCCAGACCCGGAGATCGGCTGAATGGATTCAAAAACGGTAAAACTCAACTGTTTATCTCTTGGGGAGTTGGAAAATGAGCCTATTTTCAAAAAAAGTGGTGTTCCTTTAACCACAGCAGTCTATCTTTCACCTCAAAAAGTTGCAGCAAAATCAGAGATGGGTAGCTGTTGACCATTTTAGGTTGGTGACCCAGGCATTTGCAGTGTTATTCAGCACAGTGGGCTGCTTTGGGCTCAAGCGATGTGGGATATGATGGGGGAGCTGTTTACAGTAAGGGTCAGAGGAAGTCCTAGAATCCATGTCACTGTGTTCTTGAACTCCTGGCTGCTGGTTTCCCTCACGGCCACATTCCATTACTCTCTCAGACACGGAAAATGACACCAATAGAAGAGCTGTTCCTTCGCTCCTTTATTTACCTGCTGAGAGGTCTCGCTGAAGCGGTCTAATTATCCATGTTACGTTAATTAGGTATTTAGATTGGAATCGTTCAGGGTAAGATTGAGCATTACACTTATATTCATTAAGAACAATATATTCAGTATCATTTTGTTCACAATATAAAATTACATAATGCCAGTGATTTTAATGCGGTTCTTAATTTAGTCATTTAGTTCCCTAAAGCCTGTGACAGTGGTTCAGTTTTATGCCTGCTTATGTCATATCTTTCTGATTTAAATATCAATTGCAAAAATGATCAAGCTTGAAAATCAGATTAATTTCAAATGATCGGAGTCATCGCGTTCCCTGTGGAGCGCTTTAAAATCTTTTAGATAATATGCAAAGAAATATTGCTGTGTTTATGATGTACTGGGACACATAACATGATTCTCCCTTGTTTCCATTTAATAGAAATAAAAGCATGCTTGCAAACTTCACTGCTTGCATTAAACATTTTGAATCTGCTTGATAACTGTGTCTGTTTGGTCAAAATAATGATTCTTCTTATTGGAGGATTGGGGGGTGAATTACCCTTTAAGCCATTTCAGAGCAAACACATAAATATCAAGATATATCGCCCATACCCAATCTTACAGTATTTCTTTTAATGACAAAGAGCTTGATTATGCTGATATTTGTGTTATTTGAGGAAGAACAAGCACGCAATCACTTTTAAAAACCAATGCAAAGCACATTTATTATGCTGAATATTAAAAACCTTCATTAAATTTAATCACCTGATGTTTCAAAGCTAACAGCCCACACTTTCCTTAACAGTCTGCATCTCTCATTTTGATTTACGCTTAATAAATAAAAAAAAGTGCATATAAGAGAGGTTTTTAATTATGGATTAAAATTAGTACTCAGGAAGCATGCTGATTACTCCATTTAGCTGCTCAATTGAATGCAGAACACATTAGATAATGATGTTATTTGGTGGGAGCTGAATTATATATATATATATGATGGGACCATCACAACTGGCTCACCTTTACAGGTACTCGGCCATGCCTGCATATGCATATATATATATATATATATATATACACATACACACATACATGCATACACACACACACACATATGTATGTATGTGTGTGTGTGTTTAAAAACAGCTATAAGGAAGAGTTAACCAAAAAGTGAAAAATCCCTCCCCCTCATGACATCCAAGATGAGTTTGTTTGTTCATCAGAACAGTTTTAGAGAAATGTAGCATTACATCACTTGCTCATCAATGGATCCTCTGCAGTGAATGGGTGCCGTCAGAATGAGAGTCCAAACAACTGATAAAAACATCACAATAATCCACACCACTCCAGTCCATCAATTAACACCTTGTGAATCAAGAAAAATCCATTATTGTGACATTATGTCATAAACAGTGCTTGATCCGTGCATGTTTTATGCGGATTCAAATGAGACAACATTTTCATTGGAGAAAGCAATATTATGGATAGAGAACTCTTATTTTAAGTTAAAACTGTGTTAATGACGGATATGTTTATTACAAACACACACTGAGTTGTGTCGATTACTGTGATGTTTTTAATCAGCTGTTTGGACTCTCGTTCTGACGGCACCCATTCGCTGCAGAGGATCCATCGATGAGCAAGTGAAGTAATGCTACATTTATCCAAATATGCAAACTGACCTATCTTTAATGGCCCATATTCAGCAAATTTTCATTTTTGGGTGAACTATTCGTTTAAAGCTAGCTCTTCATTTACCTCAACAAAGTTGTGAATAGCTTCCAGATAAGCCAGGTTGTTGTCTGTCACATCTACACAGATGCAGAAGTACAGGCCAGCGTACCGCCGGTAAATGATCTTGAAGTTTCTGAACTGCAGAAGAAAACAAATGTTAAACATGCAAGACACCTTGATTTGTACATTTCCTGGATAAGACCTTTAAAACCACAATGTGTAATTGTTTTTTTCCAATCCTATAAGAATTATACTGCTTTTTTTAAAATTAAAAGGGAGTACAAAACGTTAAAAGTAAGTGTTGTACCTCTACAAAGTTGGTGTGTTTGGCATCACGGACTGTCACCACGGCATGGACCTCCTCAATCAGCTTCTGCTTCTCATCATCATCAAACTGCATGTACCACTTGGCCAGCCTGGTCTTCCCTGCCCGATTCTGGATGAGGATAAAGCGGATCTGCACAAGAACAACAGGAGAAAAGTTCAGACCTAATTCTCACAAATCATCCAATATCATTCACAGAGGACATGTCACATGCTCTGTATGAATAATGACAACGCATTTAACAATTTGAATAGCTCAAGATTGCAGGAGCTACCATTATAAATGTATTATTCATATGAACACATTATTGATACATAACAGAGAAATTATACAAAGCTTGCATCATGAGCATTTAGCTTCATTCATTCATTCAGCGCTATTTCCCGAAATAGAATAATGAAAGGCAGATTATTTTTTCTTCTGGATACTATGATCAACACTAGATGTCTATATAGTTTGATTTAAGACCTTGGTTGTGTTGTTATAATCGACATATATCACACTAGCCTGTTAGCTGAGAAGAACAGACAGTCGAATAACTCAAATTAAGTGATTGTAACAAGCAGAAATAGGCATCTGCACTTACCATTGTGCTCGGTATTTATCATTCACGGTGGTCTGAGTTATTTCAATTAATGTTTAATTGATTTAAATACGAAATACAGCAGCCTCAGACTGTTAGGTTCTGTAGACGCCCGCTATCTTTACCTGACAGGATGCGAGCAGAGGCCGCTGGTGCTAGGAATGATGGGTAATGTAGTTTTCTAAGATAGCTGATAACATACAAGTCTATCAGGAGAATGTACCCTTCCGTACTACAATTACAATCTTACACCGGGGTTCAACTGTCAAGGATAGCACATGATTTAAAGGTAAGATTAAACGATTATAGATGTTTGATATGACTTTTGCTTTGGGTTAGTTTCTAAATTAATATATATTTAACGTAAAAAAAAAAAACCTTCATATTTAATGGAAGACCTGCAAACCGTAAAATTAATATTGATGACAGGTTTTATGAACATTAATTTCGGGGGATTTAACCTTTACGGAACCAGGGATACATAAACAGCTTTAAAAATAAATATATAATTATTGTACCACATTTGACAATTTGAAAGATGCCATATGTTAAATTATATTTTTTTATACATTTATTTATAATACATTTATACGTTTATTTATTTATTTTTAAATGACTTTCAATATATTTTCTCTCTCTCTCTCTATAATTTATTAGTACATTTCATTAAGATGTGCTGATCAATTTTTATTTTATTTGTTACATTTTTTGTATAATTGTTATAAATGCAAATGGTCAGTTCTGTCAAAAATGTATTAACAATAATATAACTTATTAAGGTATTATTATTATTATTTAACTTTTGTATAAGAAGACATAATGAGGGATGATGCTTGAGTGTAACTTTACTATTTCTAATATAACTTTTTTGTGAGGCTCAACAGCTTATCTATACACATTAAAAACAAAAGCATCTGGACAGCAGCCCCTGTAGTGTGAGTTCAGTCTGAAAACATGCATCATATCATTTTACGCATTTCTTGCCATATTTCTGGATACATCACATACAATGGAGAATCAGATCTGTGTTACATCACCACACCTCTGTTCTGTACTTCAGCTTTTTTAAGGGTAGTTTGTCTACTGCACAACATTGTCCAGATAACTTGGACAGGGTCTCTGCTCATAGTCAGAAGGGGGTTGGGGCTCTGATTGTTAAGAGATTGCACAACTGTGAGAGCGAAAAATGTGGTGGCCCTTGGGACTATTTCAGCTGCAGTCTAGAGGTGGGAGCAGAGACCTTCGCAGTTTCTTCACTTCACCAAAAGCACTGTGTGCAAGACTGCTGTTTTTTTATTTTTTAACTGTGTCATGATAAATACTAACTGCAAATCGCTGGATTTAGCTTTTGTTTCTGTAATATTAAAACCACACTGCATATATAGTTTGTAGGACTATTTATAGATAAAAACAGAAAGCATGAGAACTTTTTATTAAACTTTTACCCCAAGTGACTCTCTGTGATTGAACTCACAATATGATGATATTTTATTTCATCACCTTGACAATAGGGTTTAAAACTGAGGGAAAATTATAACACGGCTACACAACATTTGAAGAATTCAGAAAAAAAGTCTGTATAGGGAGAGTAATGGGAAATTTTATTATATTGTATTATGAGGTCAACCTTAATCAAAAATGTCATAGAAAAGTGACAAGCTTGTCAGTTGTGACACGCATATGTATGCATATGTGTATATATATATATATATATATATATTAGTGCTGTCAAATGATTAATCGTGATTAATCGCATCCAAAATAAAAGTTTTTGTTTATATATGTGTATATTTATTATGTATATATAAATACAAACACATGCATGTATATATTTAAGAAAAATATGTTATGTTTATATATTAAATATATTTATGTATGACATAAAATGTAAGAATATAAATATATAAATGTATATATATGTAAATATTTTCAAGATATATACTGTATGTGTGTGTATTTATATATACATCATAAATATACACAGTACACATATATATTTTATAAACAAAAACTTTTATTTTGGATGCGATTAATCATTTGACAGCATTAATATATATATATATATATATATATATATATATGTGTTGTTTGTTATTTTCCCCCCTATAATATTTCTTCAAGTAGGCTAGGTTTTATTGGCGCACCGTTGGGGTAAGTTGTCACAGTGGAATCTGCCATTAAATAGCATATCATAGGCTTTTCATCCAATTTTAAACAGCAAAACAATGAAATGTGTCCAACCATGTGACCACCAACATTACTTTAGTATTATTTATGTAGTGCTGCTACTATAGCCTAGTGTACTGTTATAGTGTAGGATTATTTCTGTAATACTTATATTTTAAATAAAAATCATTAGCTTTTATTTTTACATTTTCCGTTTTAATTTTAGTTATATTTTGTGTAACTTTGGGATGTGCTTTTGTCATTTTATTAGTTTGTATTCTTTTTAAATTTGACTAGTAAAATTAAACTCCTCATTGTCCTCATGTTTTTCATATAATATTTATATTTCATTCAAAATGTTTAGTTCAGTTTTAGTAAATTACACTTACCATGGAAATAACTTTATGAAATATTTATTTTTATGAAAAATGCCCTTGCCCTCGTGACGCAGTTCAACCTTTCAGTTAAAAAACAAATAAATAAATCCTTCATAAGATACTTTTGCGCAAAAATATTTGCAACTTTTTGAATGATTTATTATTCAGTTTGATAAATCAACATATAAACAAACCACATATTTTGACTTACAGCTGCTGAGATTGAGCTCTTGTGGCAGCTCTCCCACCCTCTCCTCGGTGGAGAATGTTTGTTACTGACTAGCATCTTATTTGTTTTCACAAGACAAAACAACAATTATAACACCAGTCCTAATTCCGGCATCTTTAGTTACGTATGCTGGTGTTATAATAAGTGTGTGAGCGCGCGCGCGCGCGTGTGTGTCCATGCGCGAGACTACAGAGGAGGGAGGAGAGACCGAGAACGGGAGAAGGGCCGCCATTATTGGGAATCAGAAAAAACACATTAACACACACATTCACACGCGCTCCGTCACTGAATTTCGCCTTTATGCTGGGAGAAGTCCCTTTTTCCGCTGGACACTTGCGCTTTTACGCACAGAGCGCGTGCTGACGGCTGAAATGTGTGATAAACGTGGACAACTCGAGATGTTTTGGACACAACAAAGGAAATTATAAGTGCTCAAAAACAACGTGGTGAACCCAAGGGAAGACGCAACGATACGAAGCTGTTTTTCCCTCTCTCTCTCCTTCAACGCCCCCTCCTTTCCAACAAGAAACAGTGATCTGATGATATTCCAGTCTGGGTTGTCCTCGATGCTTTTTGTCTTTTGTGCTGCGTTTATGAAGAGAAACACATCAGATTGTTGAAAACTTTCAGAATACAGTCGGTCACTGAAAGAAGAGATTGTATTGCGACCGGACAGCCACAGAAGCGAAACGCCGATGTTTATGGGACTAAGTTACTACTGGACTAGTTTTATTGTTATTCCTCATCTTATGAATTTCTGAGCCGGTTTCTGCTGCTGCAGATAAAGGAGTGAAAGAGAAGCGACAGGGAGGCATGCTGTGGTATGCACCAGTCTTTTCCTTCATATAACATTTCCTAATTCCATGGGATCCTGTAAAGGGAAACTAGAGGGGTGTATGTAGATTGAACTAAAACTGGTTTCCATGTGATATTTTGTTTCATATTCCTAGATCAGGAGTTTGTTACATTGCTTTAACCGTGTTCTCATATCTGTGCTCAGTCTTACAGCTGTCATGCATGTGGCAAAGGTTGCTTACTACTTTAAAAATCATTTCTGGTAAATGGTTTATTATAACCAAAGCCAGTTAATGCATAATCGTTGCTGGGTTTAATGTAAACTGAGATGAGTGAAGGATTGTCTGGCATCACCCAAATAAACCACTGCCGCTTGACTCAGATCTGATACAGTGTTTATATGCACAACAATATTCAGAGCTTCATCATATTCTGTTTATCTGAGAATTAGAATGAATTTTGAGTCACTTATTTAAAATATTCAACAAATTCTTCACATCCACAGAAATATAATATCACTTGTTTAAACACATTTTTGAAATATTTAATTAATCAGTTACGGTCTAAAATGACTATAATAGTAAATGGCCTGTCAAATACTTTAATAAAAGAATGCACTTGATTTGGATTATGAAGATTACTTTATAAACACCTTTTTCAGAATTAAGCGTTAACCTAAATATAAGCCTAGACCTTAATCAGAAAATGTTGTGCATGTAAAGTGGTTACTACTTATTAATCTTGAGCCTTTTTGGAGCATTGCTTTTGACGTATGCCAGTATAGTCCAGTTGTTCTCTGATTTTAACACTGTGCTTTGGTCCTAAATGACGTTTTGTGTCACAGAGAGAAAATAATAGTGGAAGGGTTGACTTTGGTTGAATAATCCTCTAGCTGGTGACATTACAAAAACAGCTGGTAGTGACCTACTCCCTGTACGTTCTGGGGAACTGTTTTGAAGACCATTGTGATAGTTCAATATGACCAGAGAAGCTAACATATACTGAACTTTTCATAAAAAGCAGTGCGAATCTGTTATGTTCATTTGTGTCATGTATATCGTCGTGGGCTGAAGTTACATCAAACGGAGTAAGATACAGCCCACTCAGACCACTGGGTTTTCAGACCCCAGATGTTACAGTGTTTTGCAGCAGGAACTAGCAAATTCCATATTTTAAGGCAATTAATTGGCCAATGTTCAATGCTTGGAGATTATTGACATGACTGATATCTGGCTGATTAATAGATGTTGTTTAAGAAGTAGAAGTAGCTGATTCATTTTTCAAAAAATTCTTATAGAGAATTTGAGTTGTTGTCTAAAACGGTGCATTAGGCTGTTTATATTATATGTGCATATTTTAATTGGCCAATGCAAATGTCAGAATTACTAAATATCCTGTTAATAAGTATCCTATTAATTGACCTGCATGACTGATATATTGATCAGTACTGATACGCTTTAATCAGATTATTCTTTATCTAAATTCTAAATGCCTGTACTTTATCAGACAGAGTCCACGTTGATTTAAATATTTCAAATTGGTGTTTGTGTGCTGGATGACTGCTGTTCTACTGCTCAACATCAGATGTGCAATAGATTACACTGTGGTCCTTAGCTGAAACCTTTTAGTGATGTGTTGACCTCCTGTGTTTAGGGGCAGCAGTTTTAACCCCCCCTTGACAACACACTATTAATTGAATCATACTGATATTTCTTCAGGGAAGACTTGATGCAGCTTGGAAGATACACAAGAATATCAGTGAGGTGAGGAATTTGTTGAGGATGCATGATTGAGTCGGTATTCCTCAGATAAAGTCATGCAGATGAAAGTTCATCAAATCAGGAATGAACGATAAGGGTTGGAATGTCTGTTCAGTCAAACTCTGGGGCCATTTCCCATCGGAGTATTATTTGGCACTTTTACAGGACATTTAAAGGGACAGTTCATCCTAAAATGAAAACGCTGTCATCATTTACTCACCATCATGTTATTCCAAACCTGACTTTCTTTCGTCTGTGGAACACAAAATGTGATATTTCAACACACTCCAAATGCCATTCATAACTATTTTACGTTTTTACATTTAGTGGCTAAATTGAATCTCATTTTTACGCTTTCAATCTGTTTGCGCCCAACTGACAGTTACATTTAGAGGTGGGCCTTCATGCTTTTTTCTAAAAAAATTATACATGCGATACAAATGACTTTGTATGAAATCACCATCTCCAAATAGTGAAGCATGCAGGAGGATTCAATGTAATCAAACTCTTTGGGCTTCAAGCACAACTTCCATGCTTCTCCTCCCCTTGCATGTGCTCTGAGTAAAGGTTAAATGTTGAGTTTGATGATGGTTTTCACAGTGAGTGTTTTTTTTTTTAAGGAGATAGATCACCCAAAATGATAATTCCGCCATTTACTCACCCTCATGTCGTTCCATACCTTCATGGCTACATACTTTCATCGAATGGAAAAGAGCAGCCTGGACATTCTGCTAGATAACTGCTCTGCTGGACGCAAGGAGTGTGATAATGATTACCGAATTGTCATTTTTGGGTGAGTTTCCCCCATGACTGCTTTGGAATTCAGTGCAGAAGCTGAAGTGATTTGTTTTTGTGTCTTGTCTCCATAACTTTGAACAGGTAGACAGAAGTCAGAGAGAGACGGGATTGCAATCTGTTGTAGGAGCGGCTTTGCTTTCCCAGAAATTTATAAACGTTTTGAGCCAGCCGATGGAAACGCTTGATAAACGTCATGAGCTTATGAGAGTTTAATCTCTCATTCCTCAGCCCTGTTCACCTTATCTCGAATATATATTTCAGCTGACGTGAGCCAGTCACCATCTATGCAGTCCAGTGCAGGCATCGTATGCGTTATTTTGGAGCCGCAGCGGTAGATTTGGCCGTGATATTTCATCATTTGTACTTGACATTAGTATTAATGGGGACATTTGCTGGATAAGCACACCCTCTAAATGCTTTCCACCTTTGCTAATATATGTGTGATTTGCACGAACAGAAGCGTCTGTGATCTATCTAAGCCCTTTTGCTGTGCCTTCAGCTCAAGCCACTGTTCATCTGCCAAATGTCTGGCCCATAAGACCTGTCCACATGCCAAACATTGCAGAAAGGTTGATTGGTAATTTAATCGTCCTCATTTGTTTTTCCAGTTCCATTTTCTCCTTGAATTCAGCATGTCACGACTGAATAGTTGAGCTTGCTAAGGCAAGCATCACTATCACTATTGCTCATACTCATAGGGTTGGGATTTAAACAAACCTTTAGCCTTAGCAACCACCCTGGAACAATGTTGGGTGTATAGTGTTGCTACAAAGAGCAAAGATTCGTTTCTCAGTAGTAGCATTGCTAGTTTGGAAATAATGTAGGTTTTTCGTGGCAAACCTATTTTACTAATTAAGTATTTAAAAATTTAGTTTTCATTTTATCAAGCAATATTTACAAAATCAAGTTGGGTTTGCGTTGGTTTTTTTTTCTGGCAGCTGTTAATAAATGGAACTAGTGATGTCTGATTTGAGAACAAATCTTTTTTTTTTTCTTTAGTCGGTTCTTCTCAATAAATCAGTTTGTTGATTTCACGTTAATGAACAACATTAAGTTTAAATGTAGAAAGCTACTTTTGCCATGTATTTTGTTTTATAACTAGATACTTTCTTTTTGCTTAGCTTATAGCAAATTTTTCAACCAATCTGAACACTTTATTAACCACATAACAAAACCTTGGCAATAATTATGGACCAAAATAAAATTTAACGAAATGAAAGTTATTACGTCTATAATTTAAACTGAAAATAATGTTTTCGTAATTAAATTTAGATAATTGAACAATTGAGCGCAGTATGCTGTCCATAGTATGGTTTTCTGGCAATATGCCACCTCTCGATATTTCAGCGGAAGAAATTTAAAATTTGTCACATTTTACAGATTGCAGGTATTGCTACTCTACTATTTTTGGTAACTGTGAAGTGGGTCGACACTGCTGATATATTTAACCGTCATAGCTTATCCATATTGTGAGATAGGCGATAGTCAAAATGCGCCATTAGAGAAGCATAACTATTTCGGTCAATAATTTCGGCCCCCTCAACCCGAAAACTACGTTTTGTTTGCTTTTTATTGGCTAAATACTTTGGGTTGCTGATGTTTCACTACATGGCAAACTACCTCAACGCTCTAGCATGCTAGCAGGGAGTTTGCCCAGTCAAGTGCCGCTTTCTAATGTAAAAATGTAGTCATGTCCTTGCGTTAATTATATCCTAAGATTGTTTATCGTAAACAGTATTTGGTTCCAATTTCTGCTCTCTTACAGCTTTATTTAGGCTGCAGAGCCTTTGTGTTTGTATGGAAAACAAGCAGATGGCTGAGATGTGGCCGCTAAAAGCATTGACCAGCTATGGCACTGGGACACAGTCTTAGTTTCCACAGGATTGTTATGTTTCTCAGAGTGACCTAAAAGTCATATTAAAGCAGGCAGTCGTTGTTTTGAGGCCATTTGCCGCAAGAACGAAACCCTGAAAGCTTTTTTAGTAGGCCTTTGTTTGATGTGAAGGAAAAAGTGAGCATGAATTGAGTTGAGAATTGGGTTGTTTGATAATGTAAAGAGCTAATTATAGCTGGTTTAGCATGCGTTCCCTAGATTACACCACTTCTGCTCTGAATTGCTGCCTTGTTTGAGTCTGGATTACATGGAAAGGAAACTGGCATTTTCTAATGAGTATTCGAATTTCCATGAGGAAATCTGCTCCTAACACTCCCCCCCTTTGTTGTTTTTCTTGACATGAGGCATTTGATCATAGTGGGCAACAATGAGAGAGTCTCTGTGGGGTAAGAAATGCTGCATTAAACATGGTTGCAAATTACTCAGAAACCCCCAGTAGAGTCTAGATGTCCTGGAATTGATAAGAAAATGACTCCATTTAGAAGTTTAATTTGCGTTCAGGAGAAATGAACACATTGTCATGGGTTTTGAGAGGGGGTGGCAACCCTCGCATCTACAGCGGGCAGCTATCCATTGTCAGAGAGTTTCGAATCGCCCGCTATAGCACTTTGCAACAATGGCCTGTCACATTGTTTCAAAGAATGGTGTCCATGGTGATGAAGTTCCTGGATGTTCTTTTGTGACCTTTGCTATCAGCAGTTCTGCTTTAGTTTCCTAGGCTGCGTCCTAAATTGCATACATTCAAATCAAGTCACCTCTATTTATATAGCGCTTTATACAGATTGTTTCAAAAAAGTGATAAACAAGAAAATAGTGATTCTAATTCAATTCAGTTCTTCTCAACTCTCTTGAGTAAGGAGTAGGGATGTGCGCTACGACTAATTTGACTGTCGTTTAAACGGAAGTTTTGTATCCGACTAGTCTAAGTGTAAGAAACCCCCAAAAGATGGTAAGAAAAAAAACTCGTGTGTGTGTGTGTATAATAGCCTGCATTTGAAATACTTAAGATCACGATTATGCTTTACCTCGCGTTATCATAATCATAAAAAAAAGCATACACTTAACGTCAGCTTCTTTATTGAAATCAGCTGGGGCAATGCCGAACAATGAAAAATCAATCATCAGCCTGACAAACTTCTTCATCTTCATGTAACGTTAGCCAACATATTAAAACACAAATCAAAATCAATAGGAAAGTTTATCAAGTAAAAGCGTAAAACGGCTTTTAAAAATGTACTTAATGTAGGTTGTATCGTCTAAAAACAAAACAATGCAACAATGACTATTTTACTTAATCAGACCATGCGTTTTTGTTCAGTGAAATTAACATGTCAATGTGGTCTGGTGAACGACGGGACCTGAGGCGATTTAACAATTATTCCTGCAGAGGCAAGCAGTGCTGCACTTCCGGCCTTTTCTGTATCCACGGTACCTATCCTTTTCTCCAATGATGCTGCAGCCGTCCCTTTGAACTCGGCAACTTTGTTTGAATCGCCTGTTGCTGGGCAGAGATGCCTAGGAGGATTTATTGATAAAACAATTTAATTTGCAGATAAAGATTAAAGATCATTATTATTATTATTATTATTATTAGCAATACAAACACTATATTAAATATAATGTAGTTTATATTTGGCTATATTTATTTAGCTGTTCAGTAAGCTTATTGTCACGGGAAACACCATGGAATCCGGCACGTATGTCTCGCTGCATAAAGCAGACTCCAGCACGGGTATCATGGTTTCGATGGTCATCCGGTTCTCATCAGACAACTCCAAAGTCCTGGCGTCTGAAAGTTTGGTGACGGATCTGTCAGATAATACAGCAGCAATGGCCCATCTCTGTTCGTTTAGGTGTGCAAACATATCGCTGACTGAATTCCAGCGAGTTTTGCAGGACTGTATTAGTGTGTGTTGGGGCAAAGCTTGCTGTTCCTGCTTTTTCTTGAGTGCAACGGTTGCAACAGTGCTATGGTGAAAATGGCTCATTTGTCTTGTGCATGCACCAGTTAATCGTGTCGTGGCGTTAGCTTTAAATCCATCCGTTACCGCTAATGTTACACGACTTTGGGGAAGTCGTGGCCTAATGGTTAGAGAGTCGGACTCGTAATTCAAAGGTTGCGGGTTCGAGTCTCGGGCCGGCAGGGATTGTAGGTGGGGGGAGTGAATGTCCAGCGCTCTCTCCATCCTCAATACCACGACTGAGGTGCCCTTGAGCAAGGCACCGAACCACCAACTGCTCCCCGGGCGCCGCAACATAAATGGCTGCCCACTGCTCCGGGTGTGTGTTCACGGTGTGTGTGTGCAGGTTGGATGGGTTAAATGCAGAGCACGAATTCCGAGTATGGGTCACCATACTTGGCAGTATGTCACTTCACTTCACTAACTGGAGCGTGTGGGCAAAGCATGCAACTGACTCCCACTCGAGGTGTTGGTTGGCCAGCACGATGTTGCTTGCATTGTCGTGGATACAGGCAGTCAAGTCAAGTCACCTTTATTTATATAGCGCTTTTTACAATGCAAATTGTGTCGAAGCACTGCACAATATTAAAAAAGGAAAATAATGTGTCAATAAGTTTAAATAGTGTCTTGCAAGCAGGTCGACGATATCGCTGGAAATGAAGCGTCCCCAACTAAGCAAGCCAGAGGCAGTGACCTTGCCGTTCAGACCCCAATTTGTAATTGCTGTTCGGAGGTGCTCTGCTAAATTTTCTGCGGTGTGGCGCTCATCGAGTGCACAAGTCTGTAGCTCAAATAATAGAGCATGGCGCTAGCAACGCCAAGGTCATGGGTTCAATTCCCAGGGAAAGCAAGAGATGATAAAATGTAAAAACTGTAACTTGAATCCAATGTAAGTCGCATTGGATAAAAGCGTCTGCTAAATGCTTAAATGTAAATGTAGTACGCTACTTTTGAGTTCGCCTTAAAAGTGGGAAGTTATGGTCATGTAAGCCTCTGTTTTTAATGATGTCCAGCAATCTGTAGTTATTGCTACATAATCTGTCTTCTCCATGGTCTTTTTCATATTCATGAGCATGTTCGGATGTGCCAGCTCCAAACGTGACGTGATCATTTTCCTCCCTGGTATATCAAGAGACCTGGCAACAGCTCGTCTTTCGCGTGGTCATTTTTGAGCTCGCCGCAATAACTGTCACAAAGAAATTGCATATGCTAGTAGGTCTGAGGTAAAAATTTAGTTTCCGGCCCGATACACTTTAATAAAAAAATTAAAGTATTATTTTATATAACATTTTATTTGAACTTATTTAAAATGTCAAATGTAACGTTAAAATTATGGTAATTTGAATTCTCTTTGAATTGAAATCTCTCTCACGTGTAATCGACTATTGTTTTCAGTGTCGACTAGTAGGAGCTGTACCGTTTAGTCGACTAGACCCGCACATCCCTAATAAGGAGGCCTACTTTTAAATAAATGCATACTTCCAAACAAATGTTCTATATTGAATGAATGTGTATAGTATTGGTTTAAATCTCCCTGGGAAGTTTGTATTTACAATTTGGGAAGTCGTAATAATGACATCAAATGAGTTTGATCAAATGGTCTGTGCAAGATGGCTATATACTTTTTCTACAACAAATTCAACAATATTTTTAAATTCTACTTCTACAAATTCATAAATAATGTGCATCTTATGTTTTTATTTAATTTATGAATGTGCTCTAAATCCAGTTATATTGTGTCATGTTTTGCACATGCAACTTTAAATTTAAAAACAAATACAAATTTCATTTATTTTGACAAATTGCACTGCTCTGAAACTCTGGGCTTTAAAGAGTTTACTACTCATAAATATGAGTTTGTCATGGCATTCATGTGTGTTGAGTTCATACATACAATACCGTGTTTTCATATACAAAAATATACAAATACAATAAATATCCATTGGATGAGCACTTTAGAAGCTCACCGGAAATAGCATGTCATTCGGGAACTTTACACTTGCTGTTTTATGAATGCTGTGAATTCAGATTTACTTCTGTTTTGCTATCTAGTAAGGAAGTTTGCAATTTTGGATGCAGCCCAAGTGTAGGCATCAATGTACAAAAGCTCTCATGAAATGGTTTGGTAGCATTATATATTCATAAAGCAGCCTTCCCCTGGTGACTGTTCCCAGAAACTGCATTGGCTCGTGTGGATCAGCAATGTACATTCTGTCAATAATCAGTCTCTCTGCAGTCTCCAGCCACTCCTGTGGCCTTGTATGCAGCTCTCGGTGACTCAGCATTTTACATACAGATGAGTGCATCTGCAAAACAAGAGAGAGACAGGCAGAAACCGAGCAAAGATGGCCCACAGGAAGAACTTTCTGTAACATTCAGGAATTTCACCTCCCACAGACATGGCGGCCACCCGCCAAACTGAAGCTATTTCTCGTTGCGTCTGTATTTCTGGGCTTTGGGTATGTGAGTGTTTGGTTCACACCAAGGCAGAGAAATATGAGTGGATCGTTGCCACGGCCTCCTCCCACTCGCCACAGTTTTTTGCTTTATGACATGTTTTGGTGTCTCCAGTGTTTGCTGTTTCTATATTATGGGGAAGAAAACACTCAGCATGTGACTTCCAAAAAAGACTTTTTTTCGGTCTCCCTTCTTTGTTTGATTTTTCAGCCTCCGTTTCCTCTGGAGTTGCCCTTGCAGTTTTTGTCGCTACTTTGCAATTGTTGGGATTCCCCTCTTTCCTTCAGCCGCGCTCCGTTTCCTGCAGGATGTCCACCAGAGATGCCCCTGGTAGGGGGTAAGTGAAAAAACAAGGAGAGAAGGGTTGTAGACTGCCGTATGAAAGGGCTTAGCTGGATGTTAGGCCTCTCTGTGGGGGATGAACATTATTACATACCTCCGTTCCTTCGGCTATAATTTGCTAACGGTCAACGGATCATCAAAATTAATAACGTGTGCTTCGTTTGGCATCCATTTTATGGGTCAACAATGTGCTTTTCTTACAAAAATATAGTAAAAATGCAATTTACACTATGGCTTAATTACAATCTTCTATAATGAATGTGCACTGTTTAAAAATAAAAAATAAAAAATAAAAAAAAGTTGAGCCAACTTAAAATTTTAAGGCAACCAGTTTCAGCAGATTTTTAAGTTTTCTCAACTTGTTGCTTTAAGTTTATACAACAAAAAGTTGAGAATCTCCTACAAAAATAAGTTGAGAGAACTCAAAAATCTGCTGAAGCTGGTTGCCAGTGCCCCTATTATGCCTTTTCGCATATTACCATTCATGCCGTGTGTCATGTAGCAGTATATGAACATAAACTTCCTGCAAAGTTGTGAAGCTGAAAGTGTGTGTGATATAGAGTTATTGCCTATCAAAATAAAGAGCCGGCTCGCAATCGCCTAAACGAGTCGTTAGGAATTCGAATCTTATTCTGTTACGGCTGTACGTCACAAAGTAACACATTTGCATAATGTCCGCCCATGGGCAGTCATTCGCGCTGTACGTGGTAGACCAATCACAAAGGACTGCGCCATGTGACCAGTCACAGCAGCGAGCGCTCACGGAAAGGAGGGGTTAGAGAGACTGATTCTTTGAACTGCTTCGCACGAGTCGTTTAGGAATCATTTAGAAATTAGGTCAAATTAAAGCTATTTTTTGAGAAAACTAACGTGTTTTTTGAATATGGATGCATGTAAACCTGTTTTAGGAGACTCTTAAAACAATATTAGCAACCTTAAAAATGGCATAATAGGGGCACTTTTTAAAATTTTAAGTTGGCGCAACGTTTTTTAATTTTTTTTACAGTGTGGTTTGTCTCCGTATTATGTAATCGCATATGTCAGGGTGGTGCAACTGATATACTGAAGAAATAATGTTATTACAAGAATGTAAACCTGAGGTGGTTTAAGTAGGATTTATCTTGTATTATTCATTTGAAAAACCTTTACCTGGTTTCATTTGGTGTGACCAGCAAAGTCATGCGGTCCAACCAACATGCAGAAAATTAAAGACTCTGTCAAGGTCAGCAATGCTCTTAAAATATATAATTTCACCTTATATAAAATAAGCATATAAATATCATGTTGTAAAATTCCATATGTTGTGACTTCTCTAAATCATAATGACATTTATAAATTAATAATTCATGATATTTATAAAAAATACTACTACCGTAAAAACATATTTGGGGTCAGTTTAATTTAAATTTTTTGTGAAAAATATAACTTTTATTCAGCAAGGACACATTAAATTCATGATATGTGACACTAAAGTATTTTATACCAATATCGTTTTTATACAAATTTTAATGTTACAAAAATTATTTAAAATACATGCAGTTCTTTTGAACTTTTTATTTATTAAGGAATCGTTACAAAAAATTTCAAAATGTATCACAATTTCCACAAAGATATTAAGAAGCACAACTTTCAGCATTAATAATAATGTTTATAGAAATGGAAATGCTTCTTAAAATAATCAGCATATTAAAATAATAATTTGTTAGTTTTTTATTAATGGTTACACCACATAATAACTTTTCTTAAATATGGACTTGTAAGTTTTCAAAACTTGATAGTTTTTCATATTCTAAAAACTTCTAAGATACTAGATTTTTAAAATATTTTTTTCTTTTACTTTTTATCATTGTCTCTCTAGTACGTCATTGATGTGTGCAAGTAGAGCTCCAAAGAGCACAAGCAGGCGCTCGTAAGTGAACCTTCCTGATTATGACTTCATCAGATAAAAAGAAATTGCATTACATTTACCGTTTAGAAACCCTTTTATAGCTTAAACTGTGATTTGCATTTCCACCTGCCAGGCAGAAATGGAGGGAGAGAGTCGTTGCAGTGTAACGTATAATTAGATATGGCAGGTTTAATCACGAGAAGATGAGCAGTCATGAGAGAAGGGGGTTTGAAAATGCCCAAATGTGTGAACGAGTGAAGGCATGATGCTATCATGAGCTCCTTCAGTGGTCCTCTAATCACACTTCCCTCTTCTCATCTCTGTACGTCTGTGCTTAAACTCCGGCAGGCGCCCAGGGTGCCGGAAGGCCAGCACCTTGTCAGAAGCTGTTAGATGAGGCTGTCTGCTCGCAGAAACTTCGTTACCATTGCAGTGGCCTTTAACACTGCCCAGTGCTTACGGAGCGAATTCAGTCACCACAATTGGCCGTCTTGAAATGACCTCGGAGGCAGACAGTGTTTGAATAAAATTAGGGCTGGAAAGAGAAGAGGCAGTCTGAGTAATACACACAATTGCTGCACAGCCTTGAGTTTTGGTCTGATTTACTGTTGTTGGACAAATCTTTGTGGTCGAAATCCAGTCATTTCAAGAGGAATGCATGCAGGAGGACGAAAGATTTGCCCCACGCAGATTTCACAAGTAGATTGTGTGAATTTGCCAGGTTGACCAACAAAAAAAATACTTCAAAGTGACTTCTCTGTGAGCTGTGCTTTGCACATTGCTACACTATTGACAATAGACCATTTTTGCCTGCAAAATTTCACCACATTTCCACTAATGTGACATATATTTACTAGAATTGTAATATAATTACTTAAACTACATAGCAAAATCTACAAGTCAGTGGTGTAACTAGTCTTAGGGTCTTAAGGAGGCCCTGTTCATTTTGGTTAGGGATGGGTCACAATAGTCAACTAGACAGCTGAATAGTTGACAAATGTATCCTTTTTATTATTATTATTTTTTATTTTAGTTTTGATATTTTAGTAGCAATACTTTAATTAGCAGCCTAGCAACCTGATGTGCTTAGATTGCACTGTAAAGTCTTAAATCAAATGTTTATAAAGCACCGCCACCGGACAGCTTTGGCATTTAAGTGTCACATTTGGAGCGGTTTTTGAGCAGTGTTATGTTATTTTAGTATTATTTATATACACTCACCTAAAGGATTATTAGGAACACCTGTTCAATTTCTCATTAATGCAATTATCTAATCAACCAATCACATGGCAGTTGCTTCAATGCATTTAGGGGTGTGGTCCTGGTCAAGACAATCTCCTGAACTCCAAACTGAATGTCAGAATGGGAAAGAAAGGTGATTTAAGCAATTTTGAGCGTGGCATGGTTGTTGGTGCCAGACGGGCCGGTCTGAGTATTTCACAATCTGCTCAGTTACTGGGATTTTCACGCACAACCATTTCTAAGGTTTACAAAGAATGGTGTGAAAAGGGAAAAACATCCAGTATGCGGCAGTCCTGTGGGCGAAAATGCCTTGTTGATGCTAGAGGTCAGAGGAGAATGGGCCAACTGATTCAAGCTGATAGAAGAGCAACTTTGACTGAAATAACCACTCGTTACAACCGAGGTATGCAGCAAAGCATTTGTGAAGCCACAACACGTACAACCTTGAGGCGGATGGGCTACAACAGCAGAAGACCCCACCGGGTACCACTCATCTCCACTACAAATAGGAAAAAGAGGCTACAATTTGCACAAGCTTGGACGGTTGGACGAAAATTGGACGGTTGAAGACTGGAAAAATGTTGCCTGGTCTGATGAGTCTCGATTTCTGTTGAGACATTCAGATGGTAGAGTCAGAATTTGGCGTAAACAGAATGAGAACATGGATCCATCATGCCTTGTTACCACTGTGCAGGCTGGTGGTGGTGGTGTAATGGTGTGGGGGATGTTTTCTTGGCACACTTTAGGCCCCTTAGTGTCAATTGGGCATCGTTTAAATGCCACGGCCTACCTGAGCATTGTTTCTGACCATGTCCATCCCTTTATGACCACCATGTACCCATCCTCTGATGGCTACTTCCAGCAGGATAATGCACCGTGTCACAAAGCTCGAATCATTTCAAATTGGTTTCTTGAACATGACAATGAGTTCACTGTACTAAAATGGCCCCCACAGTCACCAGATCTCAACCCAATAGAGCATCTTTGGGATGTGGTGGAACGGGAGCTTTGTGCCCTGGATGTGCATCCCACAAATCTCCATCAACTGCAAGATGCTATCCTATCAATATGGGCCAACATTTCTAAAGAATGCTTTCAGCACCTTGTTGAATCAATGCCACGTAGAATTAAGGCAGTTCTGAAGGCGAAAGGGGGTCAAACACAGTATTAGTGGTGGTCCTAATAATCCTTTAGGTGAGTGTAGTATTATATAGGGCTGCACGATTCTTGCTAAAATGTGAATCACGATTTTTTTCAATGGGAATTGAGATCACGATTCTCTTACACGATTCTCATTTTTTCAACCAAAATGTATTGCACTCAAGTACAACCCCCCCCCCCCCCCCCCCCCCCCCAAAAAAAAAACTTTTTTTGAGAAGTGTTATGTTATTTTAGTATTATTTATATAGTATTATAGTGTTTTTTCAAAATATGAATATATTTTTATATTCAGTTTTATTGCCACATTTTGTTTTGTGCTTTTGTTATTATTATTTTTTTATTTGTTTCTTGGAATTTCTATTCCGGTTTCATTTATTTTTATTACAATTTTAGTCATTTTATTACTACGACTTAAACTTATTAAAGCTATTTCAGTTTGTTGTTAAGGCAACATTTCTAATTAATTCTATATTTTTCTTCCAATATATTTAAAATGTTATTTTAGCTGTATTACAGTGAAAGAAAAGTTAACGATAAGTTGTGTAAGCTTGTTCATTGAATATTTATATTTAAAACTTCATTTTTAATACAGTATATATATATATTCATACATGCATAAAAACATCATAGTCCTTTACAAACAAGTAAAGACACATGCAAATTAACTCAAATTTAAACTAATTTATTGCAAAAGTGGGTGTCGCGACAATGCAACAAAGGAATAGTTCACCCCAAAACATTATTTCTGTCATGATGTACTTCACCTCATGTCAATCCAAAACCAAGATGCTTTTTTCATTGTAACTCAAAAGCTGCTTCTATACTACCCATATACAAATATAGAGCATAAACATATCAAAATATTATTTGCAAGCTGAAGCATAGATTTTTTTTTAAAGCAAAACTTGGCATGATGACAGTGTTGGGAAAGAGTTATGCTAAGTATTGGTTATTCTTTTTTGATGCGTGTCTTGCTGCATAATGACAAACACATCTCCTTACATCATGTGATAAGAGAACCATCTGGGAGCATTTTTTTATCTGGCCAGCTCTTTCCTTATCTGGCGACAGTGCCGGCCGCTCGCTCATGAGTAAGTGTTGCGTTGCTTAAACGTGATGGGCCTAGTGTTATCGAGCGCCCCTGCGACGGCTTGTCATCTTGGTCACACTTAGCTATCGCCGGCAAGCGGGAAAGGAGCTATAAAACGAGCAGCGTCATGGCTGGGAAGATGGATGAGATTCATATGAGACAGCAAGTCAAGTGCTTCTCAGGCTGGCGGAAAAAGGGCTTTCACTTTATTTCAGAACTTCCATATGGCTTCTCACGAGTTTATTTAGTTCTACTTCCAGTTGCTAAATGGTTATCTGTGCAATCTGGCTGGAAATTGAAAGCTCCAGAGCTGTCGGATCACTACACCAGCTTAGTTTTTCAAAATGTTAGCTGCTTTTGTACAGCGAAAACTTGATTTGTTGCCTCTTTGGGGTCTGTCTGATATTTTGATCTCTTGCTCCAAGTGTAGTATTTAAAAACGATTGTAGTCGGCCTCGGTGTCAAGCAGATGGCTTGTCAGGATCCAAGGCGACACATAGGAACGTCACGACCTTTGCTTCAGGGACTACTAGACCACAAAGAACAATTACTTCAAATGTCAGGAGCACTCTCAACCTCACTCCCACTGTAATAATAGTTATTAAATTTAAGACATGTGACAGGAGAGTTATTGCACCTTTTGTGGATCTATATGTATCTTGAATCAATTTTTAGGGCCTTGTTTTATGTTGGCTTAGAGATTGAGCTTTATCTGGAGAATCAGCTGTGAAGTGCAAGCATAATTAAAAACTGTTCAGAAGGGAAATGAGTGTCTATAAACCAAACAAAAACTACCCTAAGATGATGAGCTTTGTTGAAAACCAATAAGAGGTTGCACGCATGGCGAGTCCTGATCTATTTTCTTCTATGATCAATTCTTCTCATTTAAAATGTATTTTTGTGGCATTAAGTCAAAAATATTAAGGTTTTGCAATTGCCATGATATAAGGAAGAAAAGGCTGAGAAAAAGCCTGAAAAAATACTTAATACTTATAATAATAAAAATGATGCTCTTGATTTCATGTTTCTTTGGCAAATCAAAGTCATGTGGTGTAACATAACAAAAACAGGAACAAATGTAAAACAGGAAATTATATCATAGAATCGACCCCTGCAGACCGTCATAACTGTGTCAAGGTCAATAAGTTTCTTAAAATAATAAACCTTTTATGGGAAGGCGAGGTTAGTTCAGGCTGTTAATTGTCCGGTGCAACTCCCCCGAAACATAATGAGATTTATGAATTCATATTTTATGATATTTGGAAAAATCGAATTCAAAAACTTGAATTTGAAAATAACATTTAAGATGTACAGTCACTTGTTTTCATTATGCGAGGGGAAAATGTTATTACTTTTAACTACCAGTGTTATGGAATTATTTAATTATTACTTTTTTATTTATAGCTTTTTAATTTTAATTTAACCATTTGTTATTTGCTTTTGTTTTATATTTCTATGCAGCTTTAAACACATTTCTTTCAGTTTTAGTATTATTAGTACTTCAGCTTAAACCCATTTCATTTCAGTCAGTTACCATGGCAACATTTCTAATGATCATTTTAGTTTTTCATTTCATATTTTATTTCAGCTTTATTTCAACTAAGGTAATGATTTTCTTTGGTTTTAGTTAACGATAACAACACTGACGGTTACACCACATGACACTCGATTCATTAAATGATTTTCAAAACCAAATGAAACCAACACGAATGCATGTTTTAAATGACATTCTTGTCAAGTTTTCCTTATCTTCTACACTCATTGACAGCACAACTCAAAACACGGTCAGGGTTGTGCAGCAACATACTAGCTGTACTAGACACGATATGCTGTTGTCAAGAGAAGTTATCGAAATAAGAATGAAGAATGATAGTTTGTGTTTTTGATGAAACGACATGATGAATTTCAGGGGAATGCAGGTGCCTTGTTAGGTAAAAGCGCTTAAGCGGTGGAATGCAGTCGGTCCGGTACGGCCCGGCTCTTGTTGTTTTTCTATCTGCATATGAGCTAAAATAAGAGGGGCGTGCAGAAGAGGGACGGGTCTCTGCGCCGCCTGTTTTTCTGTTGACATAACCGATCCAGATTGGATGAGTCACCATGCGAAGGCTCTGAGACGTGTTGTCAACATGCATTTCTCTTCATTACATTTGTGACTAGCCTCTGTGTAAGCCAAACAAACAAGGATGTTTGAGAGAGCGCAAAAACACACTGTAATCGCGCATTTCCTGCGGTGTCCCATGGAGCAGGCTTTGTGCAGATCTACCCAAGCAAATCCAAACCCCCCCCCTCTCCCTGTAGGGTCAGGGGTGAGAAGAACCCTGATCTGGCCTTCGGCGAGTGAGAGGTTGATGGGAGAAATTAGTCTGCGTTGGGTTTAGTGCAGTTCAGGAGGAAACTGGCCCTGGTGTTCTGTTTCTGTTTGTTGTTTTATTCGCGCATCGCCACTAAAAGACAGTTGCAGGATCTGTGTGGTTTTGCTGTTGGATCCTGTCTGGGTCCTTGGGGAGCGTGGGCCTTTTGTTTGTTAACCATTCCCTATGGTGTAGGCAAAGCTTACAAAAATGTACCTTTGGTTTTGCTGCGATGCCTTGACCTTTTGGAATGTCGAATGCAGCCGTCATGCCAGTTTTCTCTGGAAATCACGCCCTCTGATGTCATGCCTCCGTTCCTCCGGCTGTGCAGCTGCTGTACACCCCACTTTGTCAATTATTAGTGGTGTTTGCCAAGGCGGGCATCGCCACTTCTATCACCCATATGTTTTCATAAGTCTAAGTGTACTTGAAACATGCACCGACTGCACCGCTTGAGCTACAGACATCAATGATGCCTTAAATCATGTGATTAGAGGCGTGTTATTATTTTTCTCAGTGGCAAAATGTACGATTTATGCCTGTCCATTATTAACATCCATATCTGGGCACCAAAATATCATAAAGACTTCTGGCACTTTTGACTTTTTATATACTATTATTTTTAAAGAGTTACTCCACCCCAAAATGAAAATGTTGTCATTAATCACTTACTCCCATGCACTCAAAAAAAGATACTTTAACTTAATTCAATTGTTTCCACATAAGAGGAACATGTTAGCTCTACTCAAAAACATAATGTATGATGAACTAAACGGAATTGACTAAATTTAAACAACCATGTCCAAATAACATGTTTCCATTATGTGGAACCGCTGTCCATAAATGATTTGATTTATTTCAAGGTAAAATATTTTTTGATGCAGCTGCTATTTATGACACATACCAAACATGCTAAATATAGCTCTTATTGTTAGGAGTTAGCCAGAAGATGGTTGTTACATCCACAATACCCAAACTAGGTTTTTTATTTTTCATTTTTATTAAAACAACATGAATTCTTGTTAGCAGGTCCTCAACCCAAGCACACGCTCTACACCACAATGGTAACCCCCAAAACACTAAAATAACAAACTCTCTTAAATACTAACATAAAAGAGCATTACACATTAATATGTATCCCCATTGTATCATCTTGAGAAAAGATGCATAAAATAACATTTTATTTGAACATTTACTCTCCTTATCCAGCACTGTGCAAAGCATGATGGGAAGGAGAAATCCTGTTCCTAGATTATATAATGATACTTTAACGCAACTAAAATCATTTATGCACTCAAATGGATTAAGTAATGTGGTAGAAAATAATTGTTAGGTTAACTTGAGTTAAGTAAACTGAACAAGCACCAAATGCTATTTTGACCTACTTAATTGAAACATGTTCTTTTAAACTGAAAACATTGTTGAACCAAAGCATAAGTGTTTCAAGTCAGTTTACCACAATGCAATGTGTTTGAACGAGAAATCTAATACAATGGCGTTAAATTAAAATTAATTGTTTAAATGAAGTGAACGGTATCGTAAATTCATTATTTTGTGTGTCGTTCCAAACCCGTAAAAAGCTTTGTTTTTTTTTTTTAAATGACATTAAAACATTTTCCTTTGGACAATTTTATTTTAATTTCTATTTTGCTTTATTTTTTGAGTTTAAGTTTGAGTAATTTTAGTACTTCAATTTATGTTTAAGTCTTTCATATAACATTTGATTTTTCACCTTTATTTAGTTAACAATAGCAATACTGGCAAGCAATGTTACTGCTAGCTAGCTACTCACTGACATAAATAGCTTAGCTTATAAATATTTTCTTTATAAATATGAAATATTCAATTAACAACCTCAGCACACCTGAGAAATTGATAGGTGCGTAGGAAAAACACTTCAACAACGATGTCCAATCCAATCAATAAAAAATAATATCCCACACACTATCAGTCCATGCTAAATATAGAAATTTATTATTACAAAAAACAGCGACGTTTCGGTCCACTGACCTTCATCAAGCAAAAAATGATAACAGAATCTGCTGGTTATGGTACTATGATACCGAGTGAGCTGCTTGGATGATTCAGACAGAAACAGTTTTCAAAGTATAACCCATTAATTGGATTAATGAAATGACCTTGACCTTGACCTACCTTGTGATTTTTAATCAAAATGTAATAACTCCAATCTTCCAGTAAAATGACTGATCTTTACTTCTCCAATCATTTAGTCCACTTAAGGTCTGTTCACGAGATAACCAAGTAAAAAATAACAACTTATTAATCAGTGAGAAGGGAAATCCTCAACACAACTGTTACAGTAATTATATAGAGGAGCAATATTATTGGAATCATTTTCCGAACTATTATTTTTTTTATTCTGACCTCAGGCGTCACGCGTGCTTCAGTATGCGTAGTAAACAAAACAGAGCATCTGCGCCATTAATTCATACGAAGACATGCAGAACGTACAGGATTTATATTTAAGTGTTTTGCAGCTTCAAATTCACAGCCAATATAATTCACAATATAAGTGAACATTCAAAATTTGGCAAATTCCGTCACATTCTGTGTAATGCAGTAAATTCAGTTTTTATGGCTGGATTTCGCCATTGCCCTAGTTGTAGTTGTAAGGTCTTAAACCCCGCCCCTTTTCACATTCCGCCCCTATTTTTTTCTTTTTAGATAATCTGTTTCACTCAGATATACATCAAAATATGAAAAATCTGTTGCTTCTTCTGGTTTGTCATTATTTTGATCAATAAAAACCTAAAAACAGTGAAAAGCTACATACTTTAGTGACACTACTGCTTAACACTACCAGTGAGCAACCAGCTAGCTCTGTAGTCACGTAGCACTAGCATTAAGACAGCGAGCAGCGTGATTAAGAGCCGCTCACTATTTCCTCAGAAAATGTCAAAATCGAGTTTCTTTTATTAGAGAACATTTCCGAGGGCCTGGTTTCTGGTCGTTTTTGTTTGAAACGACATGTCCAGATCTGTTTGTCAAAGAGTGACTCTCTGCCTCAGGAAGAATTTGACATTGACTGAGGCAAAAAAAAGGGGAGGTAATCTCATGTATGCAGCGAGACAGAAATCCTGCACGCAGAGAGGATTGCGGAGACTGTTTTGATGGGCATTATGGGTACTTGACTACCTGCAGGGTGGAACAAGGAAACCAAACAAACCAACGAGCGTAACCGGGATCAAAAGAGGAAGAGGTGCGAGTGCAAGCGATTACAAACAACAGATCTTCAGATCACACACTCAACAGTCTGCGCTTTCCTGCAGGGAAACATGAGAATAACTGTGTTGTTTTTGCTCTCTCTCGAGTTTGATGAGAAGAGGTAGCTAGAGTCAGTGCAGAGAGACGGCCTGTGATTGGCCGTGTTAAAGCCGGGCTCTGGCTGAGTCATCTAATCTCACACAGATCTGGACTGATGGGCTTCGGGAGAATCGGTTTGGTAAATTACTGTTGCAGGGTAGGACAAATCCCCTCTTATCTGATGTTCTCTCTCTCCTTCTGTTTGGTTCTCTCGTGTCGTGCTGCTTTGCACATGGGTCGACTGCCCGGTGGAGTGTACGAGTCTATGATGGTCTCGCTTGGCGCTGCAGGCTACGTCTTCATTGGAATGGAGCGAGGTTGATGAACTGTGCTCAGTGTCCATCCACTGATCTGATAAATTGGCATAAGCCCTGATGCATGAATGTGCAAATTATTACAGATCCTGTTTGCTTTCTCTTCTCTTCCTACCTCCCTTCCTCAATCTATTCCTGCTCGTCCATCATCTTAAACCATCTCCTGGTGTTTTGTGTAGATGAAGCTCCTGTCTAACTTGTTTACTCAAAAATACATTAACATGTGTTATTACCTGCAGTTCAGAGCTGGTCTCAAACCACTCCAAACTATTCACTCGGTGAGTGAGTTATTTGAATGATTCAGATTGAATCACTGACTGAGTCAGTGTTTTGGTAACATGGTTAATTGATTAGTTTTTAATTTATGAATTAAAGAAATTGAAAGTAAAAATGTCAGGGGGATATGACTATACTATGGAAGCCCGTTTCCACAACTGAATAAAAAATTAAAAAGGTAATTGCGACTTTTTATCCCACAATTATTTTTATTTCACAATTGAGATATAAACTCGCAATTGTGACTTTTTTCCTCACAATTCAGACTTTTTTCTCACTCGCAATTCTGAGAATTTATCAGCCCCCCCCCCCAAAACTGGACGCAACTGCGAGTTTATATCACACCAATTGTGATTTTATAAATCGCAATTCTGACTTTATAACTTGCAATTGGAAAAGTCAGAATTGTGAGATAAAAAGTCGCAATAACATTTACATTTTTTTTTTTTTTATTCAGTGGCAGAAATGGCCTTCCATACTATCCTGATAACATACTGAAGAAAAAAAAAAAAAAATTAAACAATCTTGCATAATGTTTTATTATTGTGTCTTGTAAGAATAATTAAACATTAATCATTTTTAATATTGTAAAATGTTTCTCTAAAATCATAGAGAGGAGTCCTGAAGAACATTGAGCTGTCAATCATATAATTTGACCGTTTATTTCAAATTATATATTATATACTAAATTATAAAATTATATACTCCATAATGATATTTATGAAGTGATAATTCATGAAATTCTTAAATACTTTTAACTTTAAATTTATTCAAATATGTTTTTCAAAATAATGATTAAGATGAACTGGAAGAAAATTCCTGTTAAATTTATGGTAAAAACTGGCAATTGTGGCTGGCAGAAATTTACTGTAAAAAATATGGTGCTAATGTTTCAGATATTACAGGACTGCATATTTATTTATTTATTTATTTTGCAATTTATAACTATCTTTCATTAAGTGATGTAATGTTAAATACTTAAGCTACCAGAATCTACTTTTTACCTTAAAATGCATTGATAACGACCATAATAATGCAGGTGATACATGATGATAAATGAACAGAAATGCAATAGAAAGCCACATGATGATGAATCATATATAGACGTGTACAGGGTCATACACACAAAGACAAAACAAGGTAACACATGACACTAAAATAATGCAATATACGTGAATTAAATAATAGAATATATATAAAAAAATCCCCATTGCACAATACTGGTAACACAATTAAAAGAAACAACATTTATATAAAAAATGTGTTTTTATTATTTTTACCTTGCTTTATATGGTAAATAGTTTTTTTCTATTTCTTGCTAAAACATTCATTTTGTAAATTAAGTTATAAAGATAAGTACTGTTTTATATATGTATGTATGTATGTATGTATATACATATATTTGTATATGTATATTTATGCATGTGTGTGTGTATATCTATCTATCTATCTATCTATCTATCTATCTATCTATCTATCTATCTATCTATCTATCTATCTATCTATCTATCTATCTATCTATCTATCTATCTATCTATCTATCTATCTATCTATCTATCTATCTATCTAGATATATATATCTCATACAGTGCCCTCCATAAGTATTGGAGCAGTAAAGACAAAATTGCTCTGTTGGCTGTGGAGTCAAGACATTTGTAAATATGATTAAAAGATTAATATGAGACAAAACTACAGAATGTCACATTTTATTATTAGCTGTTTCAACACATACATGTTTTACCAAATAAAAAGAACAGCACTTTTAGAGTTCATCCCACTCATTGATGTGATCATAAGTATTGGGACAGTTGAACATAAGGCAGATATAAAAGATTAAAAGCTATTATTTAGTTGCAGATCCCTTGCACACAATCACAGCAGTGAGTCTGAGACCCATAGACATCACCAGACTCTTGGTCTCATCCTTTGAAATACTTTTCCCAGCCTTTAATGCAGCCAATTGTTGCTTGTTTTGGGGAGTTTCTGCCTTTACTCTCCTCTGCAGCTGGTGAAATTCATGTTCAATTGGATTTAAATCTGGAGATTGACTTGGGCAATCTAAGACTTTCCATTTCTTTGCTCTTATAAATTCCTTGACTGGACTGGCAGGGTGTTTTGGGTCATTGTCCTGATGCAATATGAAACATATTTCATATTGTGCATTTGTTCACTACTCACTGCTGTGTGTGTGCACTTGGATGGGTTAAACGCAGAGCACCAATTTCGAGTATGGGTCACCATACTTGACAATACGTCACGACTTTAAACACTTCCCAATTAATCTGGTGGCATTTTCTTGAATATTGGTAGGCAAGATGGTTTTGTACCCTTCCAAATTCATTCTGCTACTGTCATCATACATTAAGTCATCAGTAAAGTTGAGAGGGCCTGTTCCAGAGACAGACATGCATGCCCATGCCATGACCCCACCACCACCATGCTTTACAGATGAGGCTGTATGCTTGGGATCATTGCAGTTCCCTTTTTTTTCTCCACAGTTTTGCTTTCCCATCACTTAGATAAAGGTTCATCTTTGTCTCGTCGGTCCATAAACACAGTTCCAAAACTCTTCCGGCTCACATTTATGCTTTTTTGCAAACTCTAATCTTGCCTTTCTATTTTTGGTGCTGGTCAGAGGTTTGCATCTTGCTGTGTAGCATCTGTAATTCTGTGTCAAAGTCTCCTGAGGACAGTAGATTGTCAGAGCATCACCCCAGCTTTCTGGAAGTTGTTGGTGATTTTACAGACACGTCTTTTAGGAATCATTTTCACAGCTTTTATGATTTGTCTGTCATCAACTACTGTTGTTTTCTCAGCCGATCAGGTAGTTGTTGGTTGCTGGTGGTTTCCAAACTCTTGATTTCTCCATGCCCTTTGTTTTTGCTAGAGCTCTAACTGACTTCCTCTTTTCTTTTAGCATCCAAATTGCTTGCTTTTCTCTCAAAGTCAGCTCCCTCGTCTTCATCCTGGTTTGTGTGTGTCATCATCGAATGCAAGATTCAGAATACAGAAGTAATGGATATAACTGATACGACACATTCCCTGCTTTTAATATCTGAAGAATTAATGCAACAGGACACAGCTGATCACTTAGAAAGATCTGTGAGGCAACTGTTCCAATGCTTATATATACTAGGGCCGTCAACGTTAACACGGTAACGCATGTGATTAATCTAAAAATTTGAATGTGTTAATATTTTTTAAGGCAAATTAATCGTTTGATAAGGTTTGACTTTTTGCAGTCATCGCAGCGCGGAAGGTAATCATTGCCTGCGTCCCAATGTACATACTATCCATCCTAAATTCTATGTGATATTAGTAATTTTCAATACTATTTAGGGCAGATAGGGTGGATCGTATGCACATTGGGACACAGGGATTGTGTGATTATAAGGCGCTGGGCTTGACGAAAGTGAAGCGAATGCAGAGAGAGAGCGAGTATCCGAGAGAGACAGTGCGCGAGAGATATGTATACTCATATGTGATAAGGGTACAGCGAACCAGTGTTGCCAAGGTCGCAGTTTTCCCGCACAATTGGGCTATTTTGAAAATACCTTTGCGGGAAAAATGACAGAGCCGTGGGTTGCGGTTTTTTGGGCTACTTTTATAATGTACCGCGGCCGCCCAAAGTGTATCACGCGTGATCGCAAAAGGAAGTTATTACAAACACTCGATGGTGGTTTAAAGTTAGTTCTGACTAAAAGTGTACTATTAATCGCATAAATTGTCTTATGTAGCATGATGCTAATGTTAGCTCTAATGCACCTGCAGAACAGGTCCAATTCTTCTTCATAATGCATTTTATCATAATACTTCATGTAAGGCCACAAGAAAATGTTTTCTTGTATTTATTTAGAAATACTTTTGATAATAGTTAAATGTATACTTGGATTGAAGCGATGTGGCTTGGTAAACGTTATAAAGGCTGATAATGGCTGAATAAAAACAAAAGAATAATAAGGATTATGTCTCATACCTAGCGGAGATGTGAGGTTCAGTTTCCTTAAACTAGTTTGTCATGCATTCCTTTATTTCAACACATTTACAGGTAAAGCGTAGTATTTTAAATTTACGATTAATCGTGACTAATCACAGTCCAGGACTGTGATTAACGTGATTACATTTTTTAAACGATTGACAGCACTGTTTTAAAGTACATTTTTAATTTTGTATATCTTGTATGTCACTGACCCGAGGATAGCTCCCTATCTGATTGAATGGCTTACAGTGATCGGTATAATGGGGAAAAACAGAGAGAATACTAATGGTGTAGGAAGTATTATTCTCATTTGTGTTGATCAACCGGACAGACCGGTTCACAGGAAGCAGCTACTCCTGGTTTCAGCAGGGCTGGGTGATGTCAACAGGTATCGTCCTACTTGGCGTCTGCATGTGGGGGGGTCTCTGCGTGCCTCACCTTGCCTCGCCCCGCCTCGGAGTGAGGAATCTCTCTTAGAGCTGCAAACAGACTCCAAACCGATGACAGAGTGCTGTCAAAAAACGCGAAGCGGAGGCATAAAACCGCCATGATTATGCGTCTGGGTTAAACTACGACAACTGGCACAAGAGACCCCACACTTTCCCGCCTCCATCGTCGCAAGGTGCACCTTTTACTGCCTCCCGTTTAATTGATATAATTACAGACCAGCTCTGCTTCGGGGTCTTTTGAATTCACCTGTTGTTGTGTGTAAATACCACCTTAGTGTAGCATTAGAGCTCTGTGACGTCTTTGGTATGTTATCTTCATTCAGTACTGAACTCAGATTGGCTGTGCATCTCACATATTCTGGTCTTTGGCTCTATGATTTCTATGATTCGGAAAATGCAGACCGTATTTTGGAATCTAGTCATTAGAATGGAATTTACACATTTTTCATCGGTTTAATTTGAACAGTAAACCTAAGTTGAGTAGCACTTTGTTTGCCAAAAAATAAAAGAATTATTTAAATTTAATTTGATTGCATTTTAAAAGATTGTTTATTTTATGCGTTCATTTAATTACCTCCATATCTTTTCAACATTTTTGTATTAAGTCATAAAACAGAATGCATAATATCAGAAAAATATATTTTATAGAGCACTGCTATAGTTGTTATTTTAATACATTAAGTTAAGTTTTATGAATTATATTAATTCAACACATTTTAATTTCTATTATAATGTAATTGAACTATTAAAAGGCAATCTTAAATATTTAAAAATGAGAAAAACATGAAATTTCAGAAAAAATTAAATAAATGGATTTTAGGAAAAAACAAACAAATGTATTTATTTATTACTATTATTAATTTAAGTATTTTATCAATTAAATGGTTTAGACATCTTTATTAATAATTGCATTTTAAATGATTAAAACTGAATTCATAAAAAATAAAATGTAAAAATAAAATTGTTACATTTGTATAAATTAATTGCTTAGACATCCTTTTTGATAATTACATTGTAATTAAGCCATTCAAATGGTGTGCAAATAAATTAATAAAATTAAAAAATAAAACAGGCAATGTGGATTTTCTGGAAAAAAATAGAATTCTTAAAAAAAAAAAAAAAAGATTAATTTATTTTAAGTATTATGAATTCAATTGATTAGACTTCTTTCTGTATAATTACATTTTAATAAATCATTAAAACAGAATCCATAAAAATTAAAATGGGAAAATACTGAATTAAAGATATTAGAATTTTAATAGAAATTTCTAATAGTTTCTAATTTAGAATAGAATTTAGAAAAAAAGGAGTTTGTTTTTTTAAGCTTTTTAAGTTTATTTGATTATGCTTTTTTTTTTTTTTTTTTGATAATTTCAATTATTTGATTCAAACATTAAAACAGAATCTAAAAAAAAAAAAACATGGAAACACAACAGATTTCACTGGTCCCTAGTCTCTTAGCCAAGCGGCTTGATTCCTTGTTGTCTTTCTTTCTTAACAGACCATATCATCGCATACAAGAGAACCTCCGGCACACAATACGGCTCACATCTCCGCCTCGGAGGCACAAGCGTTCAGCCAACTTACAGCGTCCATTCCAGCTGGTTGTGTTGCAGCCGCTTGCGTGTGTCAAGCTAATCTCTGGGTAACAAAGGATGTGGAAAGGAGGAATTTGTGTCATGCGTGTTAAGGAAAGAAAAGATGACTGGAGTGAAATCTTTTTAGCGTGTTGACAGATAAGGCTCTTCCTTTCTGTGTAGTGGTGTTTAAGCCACGGTAAGCTGATTAATTAGTCATAATCTACGGGCCCCAGACTGAAGCGACGCTAATGAAGTTAAGCGCCCAAATCCCATCCCGCTATTTCTCTGCGTGATGATGGAGATGATGGGCAGTCTTGAGTACGTCGGGCTGATGGAGGATGGATAGGATGTGCAGAATGAATGGAGGATGTGGGTGAAGTGCAGAAATGAGGAGTTTTTTTGGCTTTGTGTTTTTGAGAGGAGTGTAGGAGGTCTGTCATTTCTCCTTGTTTTAGAATGCATTAGCGGTTCGCTAGTTTTGGCAGCGCGGGGCTGCATGGCAGTGGCAGGGCAGAGGGCCATGTTTTCCCAGACACTTCACCAGGGCTGTGCAGGGCGACGGTTTTGCATGCATATTAAAAATTATTGTGTGAAAAGACACATTTTAACCCTTGCAGTGCACATTGCTATTTACTGGCATTTGGAAAATCAGCTAATGTCATCTACTGGGAGAGTTGGACTTGATAACTCGACTGTGCTTGAATGTGATTGCAATGCCAAGGATTGAGGTAGTGCTTGTTCTTTGGCGTGATAGTTCTGATCGGCAATTTTTGCTTGCGTGCAAAAAAATTGGTAAAGGATGAAGAATCTTATATTCAACTTCTATTTTTTGAATCACAGCTTTTTATTCACCAGTGGGGTATCTTAACAAAATAAAGATGTACATTTATTTGTGAATAAAATAACGTAAATACAATTTAATAATAATAATGCAAGCCTTTGTGTAATGCATTATTAAAGAGTATAATGCATTACAATTATTCATAATGGGAGTTGTAATATAATTATTTACAACAAAATATAATGTAAGGATCTTATCTAAATTGCAGATTTTATTAGATTTTTTCAGGCTAGTAGTTTATGGTAATATTGACACTGGTGCCAAGAATTATGAAATTTCTATGGTGTCAAAAATGTTGATATCATAAAGACTATTTAAAGCAAAAATAACTATATAGTGTTATGCACATATATATCGTTACGGTGAAATAAAATAACTCATATTAAGATTTTGGTCATATTGCCTACCGCTAATAACTGAATTTAAAATGCATAGTGTTATAATATATTAACTGTGGTTACAATTATTCATGAGATTGTACAATGCATTATAAGGTGCATTACAAGTCATAATTAATGCATTAAAAACTAATTTTATAATGCATGATATAAAGGCTTTAATAAAGTGTTTTTTTTAAAGTGCTTTACTCAAATTATTGTTTTCTTTTTGTAGACACTTTTTTTTTGTCGTTTTTCTTTAAAAAATAGGGACTGACAGCTTTTATTATTATATAATTTTATAAACATTATAGTAAGAATTTATAGTAAGACTTCATGTTTTTGAAAGAAGTATCTTGTGCACAAAGGCTGCATTTAGTTGATAAAAATACAGTAAAAACAGTAATATTTTAAAATATTACAAATTAAACTTTTTTAAATTTTTGAATATATTTTCAAATGTAACTTATTTCAGTATCATTACTCCAGTTTTCAGTCACATGATCCTTCAGAAATCATTCTAATATGCTGATTTGCTGCATTTCTTCTTATTATTATTATCAGTGTTGAAAACAGTTGTGCTGCTTCATATTTTTGTGGAAACAGTCATATTCTTTAATGAATAAGTTCAAAAGAACAGCATTTGTTAAGAATTAAAATCTTTTGTAACAAGTGCTTCACTGTCACTTGAATAATTTTAATGCTTTCTTGCTGAAAAGTGTCATTAAAAAAATGTATGACAAACTTTTAAATGTATTTTTTTGTAGTCTAATCATTGTTATTGTCAGAAAGCAGAAACATAGTTTTATGTATTGTTTGGACACATAATCAATTTCATTGTTGGCATCTTTCATGAATAAAGCAGAATTGGTCCATTTCTAGGCATATCTCTAAGCACTCGAAAGTTTTTCTCTGCAACAAATGTTCTGGAAGTCCTTCAATAGCTTAATCTTTTATTGAGTAACTATTAATAAACAATTGCTGAATTACTGTTTGTTAGTCAGCGGAACCTTTCGCACCACTTTTAAGTTGCTGATGATAGCGAATAGATGTTTTTCTCTCGACCCCTGCGTGAACCGCAGCCTGTATCTGTTTCACCAGATTCCCTTCTTGGTTTCCTATTGTGCTTCAAATTCCTAGTTTGCCTGTTCGTTCTCTCCCTCTCTCGTCGCTCTCTCTATTTTTCTCTTTCGCTGACACATTATTGCTCCAGTTAGCTGAGTTGACCCATCCCCCCTGAATTTTACCCACATTCCTCAGTTCCTGCAGCCTGGAGCCATCCCAGTGCCCTTGTATGTGCATAACCTAGGCTATGTGCTCGCTCACGGAGCAGTGGGGTGTGTGGATATGTGTAGATGTTCCACCTCTGAGACCCCAGGCTGATTTTTGTGCTTCTGGAATGCTCACTCTCATGGTAATGACATTCAACAGGGCTATCAATTACTCTCCAGACCACTTAGAAAGTGTTATAGTGGGAATCCAGACTCTTCATTGACTCGCGTCTTTCCAAACACCCGTATTTAGATGTGCTTGCTGTAAGGCACACATCAGTACTTGGGGATTTGGATATGACGACCATGCTTTTAATTTCTTTAAAAATTAAAAAAATAATCAAATTCATTTTGACATACTTTGGTGGGATAAAATAAAAATGTCAGGGTGGTACAATTTTACTGATATCATAATAAAGAAAAAGAGCATCATTAAAAAGTTTGTCATAATCTTTGTTTACTTTAAGAAAAATATTTACTTCACAAAACTGCTTATTAATAATTGGTCATGTGGTGTAACCAACATGCAACCAAAAAAAAAGGAAATATCTGACTGTCAGTAAGTCTCAGCCTAATGATATTCATGAATAATTCATGTTTTTTTATCATGAATAAATCACTTATTAAATATTACATCATTTTTTTTGCTTGAAAAAATTATTAAATTAAAACATAATCTGAATGATTAAGATGTTTACGCTCACATGTATCCAAGGTGTGAGGAAAATATTACTTTTTACTTTGTTACATCACATTACTTTTCTTTTATTATTAAATATAGTTATTAAATTTAAACTTTATTTTGAAACTTAAAGGGCTAGATTTGTTTTTCCTAATGTATGCATGGATGTTTTGGTTCCATGGACAAAAAAAATTATATGATAATATATGTATAATATCTTTATTTTGTGTTCCAAAAATTAACACTATGAAATATGAATAGATTTTGGTAAAGTAAAATATATTTTCTTGGTTACACCACTTGACTTTTTTTGTTATTATTATTTACAGTGTATATATATATGTGTGTGTGTGTGTGTGTGTGTGTACAAAACAATAGGCCTATAGCCTATACAACAAACCTAAATGGTATAACCTTTGAAAATTAGCACTTTTTAATAGATTTCTAAAAGATAATCATTTTCTTTCATTGTGGACAGTCTTATTTATCACTGGCCCATAAAACTTTTCTGTGTTGTGAAAACTGTCTTGTGTTTTTTGGCATGGTGGCTAATAAAACCAACATTTGTCAGAGTCATCAACAGATTCATCTTGTCCTGGTTCTCGCTTCGTCATTACACACTGCTTTGCTTTTCTTAGTGGATAATTACGTGTACCACAATTACGTTATGCCCTGTCTAACCCTGCATAGCGTTGTTTAATTATCTCGCAACTCCTCTGTTATCAACTTCATCTCAAGTTTCACAGGCTAAATTAGTAGAAGCTACAGACAAAGTAATGGTCTACGCAAGCAGTGATGCACAAGTTCTTGTGTTATTGCAACCCTGGGTGGTTCAATGAGGCAGGCATTGTACTGCTGTTTAATCGATAGGCTTCTGTAGGTTAGATGATGCCTTCATTCAGAACATAAGTGGCCTTGGTTAATTGCAGTCGCCCATTTGCTTGTTACATCAGGGTCTCGCTTGGTAAAGGTAAAATGAGCTCTTAAAGTTAATGGCTCCTCTCTCTCCCGCAACTTCCTTCCTTTTCCCAAAACTTCAAACCACCAGCTTCAGTCTTTTTAACTGTTTGTTTGCTTTCCGTCGCCCTCTTTCTCACCTGAAGCTTTTGTTTGCAAGCCCGTCTGTCTCTCCAACCTGTTTCCTCTCTTTCCTACGCAAAGTTTCTTTGTGCCTGTCCAACTGCAGGGAGTTTGGACGTGTGATGGCCGGGTGGAAGTTGTTGATTAGACTCCAGAGTGCTCAGGGCTGTTTTGTTTGGCCACTGAATGGGCCGCGAGCTTAGGAAGAGTCGCGGTTCAAAGAGAGCTTGTAGAAAGTGACCTCTTGTCTCAAAGAGTCCGAGGAATGAGCTGAATTTTCTGGCAGTTTAGGATAAAAAGAAAAAGTGTGACCCAAGTATGTTTCTAGAAATTTCTATTATTTCTAGTGTTTAATCGATAAACTAATGTGGGGAAAAGGTGCTACAGACTGAAATGGTTTTATGGTTTTTCTCAAAGTATTCTTCAAACAGTCATAATACATGCTGGAGGGGTTGTGCCGTAAGTTCATTTTTTAAAGCATTGATATTAAACTCTGTTTTTCTATTGCGATTAGAGTCCATTCGTCTCTCAGCGCTGCTCATGACCCTGACTGCCCTGTTTAATCAGAATTACAACATGTTTGCTTGCTGCTCTGACCGCCTGCTCCGGTTAATATGTATTAGCTGGATTAGTTAATATGTATTAGCTGGATCTGCCCGCATGTGTGTGTGGCCTTGACCAATATGATCAAATTCTCAGAGCAAACTTTGTGCAACACTGCAGTTCTGATTCTAGTGCACTTTCATCCCACTCAAGCTCAGCTGGACCATGACCGGGAATATAATGCACATTTTCACAGATTTAGGGGGTGTTCATAAAGAGGAGATGAATTGAAAAGAACGGCAGGTCTAGAAACGCGTTTTTTTAAAAGTTGAACAACTTTAAATTCAGCTGTTTTTTTTTTTTTTACTTGAGATTTGCAATACTCTACAAAAGATGTGAGGCATATGGTCAAACACATCCATACACATCATGCCTGCATAGAATATCAATGTAAATGCAGCCGAGTGGAATGCAGCAATGTGAGAGGTGCAGAGTTTTGGACTCGAGGGAAAAAAATGGAAGGTGTCCACCTTATTTTTAACATAAGAACAGTTGTGGTCATTTGTAATTTGAATATGCAAGGCTTTCATTGTCATTCAATTCCAGTTATTCCAGCATGCACATTTTCATAAAGGGAAACAAGATACATTTCTAGTTTCAACATGATTTGTTCTTCAGACCTTTCTCTTAAAAAAAAAAAAAAAGGATCAGATGAATGCAAAGTGACCCACAATTGGTATTTGACCACTGACAATGCATACAATTTAACGATTTGCTCCTGGAGCCGTATTGAGATCCCAATATCTCTGGAACTGAACCATACAGGGCCTTAAAAATAAAGATGCCACAAGTTTAAGACCCAAAATCTAAAAGGACATAGTAATATCTTCAATACTTCTTGAATTACAGACATCCAAACTTGGGAGAAAAAAAAACAAAGTGCTTTTTCCCATTTTTCAATGCTCTCTATAATGCTGTCATGCATGAGATGCCATCTATGTCATGTTTACATAGAAAAATGACAACACAAGATGCAGGGTAGTGGAATCAAGGAAAATGCAAGGATGCATAGAGACATGTTTTTTATAAAGCTGAACCACTTTTAAGTTGAGTGCCATGCTTTTAGAGCAGCATGTCTTGAGCAAGACTCCACAGCAGATGGTAGACACGAACGCAACAGTCAAATGTGTTCATGTAAAGCATGTTTAAATAGAAAAACAATTGAAATGCCATGTAGAATGCTGCAAGAAGAAACGCAGGGTAGTGGAGTATAAAAAAATCCCAATGTATAGAGGCACGTCTTTTTTTTTTTGGTGCAACTTGGGTGCATGCTTTTAGAATGTGTTTCTTATGTACAAGACGCTGACGAAGATGCAAAATGCAAGCGCAACACATGTTTTATGAAAAAACTACATATTGAAATGTAAACCCACATTCTTTAAAAAAAGACCCCTTTGAATGCAAAATGCTCAAGAAGTACTGCACATTATTTGCTTGTGTGTTAATTTACTAAATTTTTTGACAGATTTGATTGAGCTTTCGGTTACCATTACCAATAAGAGTATAGCATTCTTAGCTTTGCCTAACCCATTATACCATTTTTAAATCCATAATTTCCCCTCAAAATCAGTACCTCTGGACTGTGAACATTAGACAACCAGCATTAAAGTTTAATCAGGACTGTAGTAGGCCTAAAAGTACACAAAATGACTTCTCTCTGAGCTTCTCTTGGCCTAGAAGCACCGCTAGCTCCTCCACCTCTTCTTCAATCCTCCCTTAACGTATCCCATCATCCCCTGGATTACTGTCCCTCACCCAGACTCATTTAAAGACCACTACAAATCCCGCTAGCTCTGCTAAGCTGTATTTACCGTATCTAGATTGTTTTTGCCCCACAGAACTTTCTCTGAACCGAGCCAAGATCAGCACGACCTGTACTCCTCCTCTATCCTCCCTAGCTCTGAAGCTCACGCACAGAAATTGAACGGTGCTGCCGCTTTTGAGAACGCTACAATGAATTGCTGTTTTGTCCCTGCTGCTCTCAATAACTGTTGGCGCTAGCAGCAGTCTTGGCAGCAGAAATCGTACCCTATTTTGAATTTGGATGACAGTAAATGTGAGGCATAATGCATTAGTATTAGTTCCTTAAGGATGAACTCGCTTGATGTGTGCAGTTCTTTTTTGTTGAAACCAGAAGTGTGGTTATTTTTGGTTTCAAATGGCTAATAGGTTGTATTTGTTGTAAATCTTCTATCGTGTGTCATTATATTTATCTAGTTGGCGCGTGTGGTTTGTTTCACACTTCACAAATGTTATTTATTGTAAGGAAGCATAGTGAGCTCTGATGCTCCCTAGAATTTGCAATGCATTGTGGGATTTTTCAGGGAGCTAATGTTCCAGTGCCCTGGAAGGATTTCGCAATTGAGACAGCCCTTAAAATGGCCTACTCCCTGATCAGTGCCCTGAACAAGGGAGCTAATTGAGACGCACCCATAGTTTAACCATGGTATTTGTAGTAAAACTGTGGTAATACAAATGGTAATCAATCTGACACAAAAAACCATTGTTACTACACTTTTGCTATAATAAAACCATGGTTAAATTTCACAAGGGAAAGCGGTTTAATTAGCCTTTGGTTAGCAGTTTAGGCTACTAGCTTAGCATAGTGGTAACTATTTTTTTATTATTTTCTACAAAATTACATATCAGATTATATTACCAAAGATAAATGCTCAATTTAAATATTAGTTTGTGTTTTCAGTTAGCTTTTGGTTAGCAAGCTAAGCATTAACTGCATTAGAAAGCTATTTTGATTAGCTAGAAAATTGCATCACTTTATATTACCAAAGCTAAATGGTCAATTTATATATTTCCCTTTGTTTTCTCAGTCAACCTATGGTTAGCTAGCTTAGCCTACTAGCTTTGCATAGTGTTAAGTGCTGCAGAAAAGGTCTACTGATTAGCTAGAAAATTACATATCAAATTAAATTACCAAAACTAAATAATTTGTCTTTGTGTTTTTAGCTAGTTCAATTAACAAGCTTACAGTTGTCTATTGATGGTAACTGGTTAAGACAAGGTCTTTTGGTTAGCTAGAACAAGTTTTTTTTTTTTCACTTTAAATTACATTACCAATGCTAAAATCCAACAATTTCCTTATATTTTGTCAGCCTCCAGATTACAAGGACAAAGCTCTGCCTACTAGCTTAACATAATGGTAACAGGTTAAAGAAAAACTCTTGATTTGGTAGAGCAAGATATCACAATAATGTGAGAGAGGGAGATAAGTTCTTGCCATGATGCACAATGGCTACACACTGTAATCTGTTACTTGTTAGTCAGTTGGAGATGGAATTAGTGGGAGGGACTTTGATTGAGCATTTGATTGGGCAAGAATCCGTCTAGTGCAGGATGAGTTATCAATATGTTTGGTCTGTTTTTCTGAAAGAGAAAGGCAGTAAACTTCAGCATCTAACTGGATGCTAATTGCTAATTTTGTTAACTTTTAGATGTATACTTGCATAGAAATGGTTTCATAGCTATTAGACAAGGACTGAAAGTCACAGAAATCCAAAGTTCTGGCATGAAACTCTAGATGATGCAGTCCAATAGGTCAAACTCTAGTTTTATTTTATGTACGCTATATGTGCAGCAGCAGCATTTCTTACATGCTCACAGCAGCATGTTGTGGATGTATTGGCAGTAGCAAGTCTCGGTACTTGCTCTGCCGCAGCAGCAGCAGTAGCGTAGCAGATCTATTCTGCCAAGACCAAACACATTAACATTGCCATGTACATTACCATCCCTCCGAGAGAACTCTCATTTTGATTTCATGTGCACATCTACGAAGAGAGCCTCTGCTCTTCAAGAAAACTTTCACCTTGCATTCGCTTTGGTCAGATAGCCGCAGTGCACAGCTTTGATATTTGCGCTGGTTAGCTTTTGTTCACGTCAGTCACAGTCGCCTTGTGCATTCCAGGTCTAAACACACACACACACACGTCCAATCATTGCCTACAGCGACGTGTCCTATGCTAGGCCCGAAATGCATCTCTCTTCTCTCATTCTTTCTGTCACTCACATATACATAGTTGAAAGAAAGAAACTCTTATCTTCCTCACCAGAGACACTTAGTTCATGTGCCTGCATGCAAATGAATAAATATTCAGTGTCCACTCACTTCCTCTCTCACACACACACACACACACACACACACACACACACACACACACACACACTCACACACTCAGCCGGATAGAAAAGCATTAATGTGTGTGTGAGGAAGGAGGTTCTGTCAGGCAGACATGCCATGGCTGATAAATGCCACGGCTGTGTTGTCACTGCAGTCAGGTTTGAGTTCTTTTGTGCTTGGCGTGTAGCGCCTGCACCTCACACAATGCAGCCGCCAGACGCCCAGAACTCCATGTGGGTGTGTTTGTTTTTTCCTCGCTATGTCTTTGTTTGTTTATGCCTGGGCAAGACCGTTTAGATAGAGCAATCATTCCGCCCTCCACCGCTAACGCCTGTAGCCACATTCATTCTATCTGATAAAACGTGATGTTCATTTGCCTGTGAAATTCTTTCCTTCCTTCACTTCCTTGCTTTTCTTACTTCACACAACATTGAGATGCGAGAGCTCAGTTGTTCATAAAGCATGACCCATATACTGTTCGCTGTGCTGCTCCGCTACGTGATTTTTGTGGTAATCTTTGGAGTTTATGAATCCAAAATTAGTTTGGGTCTTGTCTCATATGCAATATCTTAAGTGTATGTGCACATAAGTACTTGCTGAATGCTTATTTCACTTTATGGAGAAAATGGTGGGTCAAAAAAAAATACTGTAGCAAGATGTTGCTACAGTATTAAAGGGTATTAATATAAAGATGAAGTCTTTTGCTGTGGTCAACAACAAAGCTGCTCATGGATCATGTGACAAAGACCAGAGTAATGGCCGAATAAATAAGTAGCATTTTGAAATATATCAAAATAGGTGTTTTAAATTGTAATTTTTAAACACTATTGCATATTTTCCAATTTTACTGTATTTTTGATTAAATTGTAGGGGAAAATTCTGCATGTGATTTACTAAAGGTCATTCCACACGGAGTCCGAAATTTTCATCCCAAATTTTTGCACGTTAAACAATGACCTCACATTGAGTCAATCACGTTTACACACTGCCTCCGAAACTTTCGTCCGTCATAAAAAAAATGGATCAGGTTCGATTTTCTGTGTTTTCATATCCGTAGCATGCATTTTGATAGGAATGGATGAGGAATACGGAAAAACTCATGCGAAATATTCGGACTCAGTGTGCAATGCCCTTAACAATGCGCACATTAAAGAACACAGAGGCTGCCAGATCATTTCCATAATGACCAGCACAATCTACCAAGAGCGGCACAAATTACCATCTGCTTTAAGACATGCTTTTTTTGGCTGTTAAATAATGGCACAAATACCAGTACTTTGACGAGTGCAAACTCTAGTAAATCAAGGCGCATACTTCATTTTAATACTCCCTCCCATGAATTTTGTGCAAGGAAGGGAAACTCCTACAGATGCATATTCAGTAAGGTCAGGCGCAAAAATAACTGTTCACGCCTTTTCAGCGCCAATTCTTCACTGCACGTCTTTATATCCTGATAGTACTAGGAGGCTAAAAAAACTATAAGCAACAGTATTGCAACAGTGATGCTTTCCTCAGCAGATGTGTTATTACTGGTTAATGGTATAAACTGTATTTTTAAAAGTTTTTATCTTGAATATTTTAATCTAATTCACTCTGTAAATATTGTAATATTTAACCCAAGATTTGAGAAGACCAGCCAGTTCTGTTGCCACCTTAATAATGTAAATGATACAGTACCCCCCCAAAAAAATCTATATTGGTTGGACTTGTTTACATGTGTAGTTTAAGATTGATGCATGCCAACAACCGGCATGATGGCGAAATAAGAGCAGGTATGTACACGCACATTTGAGTTTGAGCGGTCGAACAGGATCAGCTGTATGAAACTGGAGAGGCCCCTGAGGTATTCCTTACATCTCTCAGGAACAACTCAGTGCTTGTGCTTTAGCTGCAAAAACAGAGAGACTGAGCCGGCATCTCTGTCCTCACCGAATCCTCTAGTTCAGCTTCACTAAACCACACACACTGCAGAACACTGATAATGATAAATGATTGGCGGACGTTTAAGAGGACAATTTCAGCGGGTGCTGTTGTCTGTCTCACACAATTAGCTGAGTAATAGGGTGTGTTCTTGGGGCACGATAGGGTCACCTGAGTCAGTCTAAGTTTGCATAGCAACAGCAGAATCTCTAATGTCAACTGATTCTTAATGAAAAATAACAGGCCTTCTTTTTTGAAAAAATAGCTTTTCAGTTCATGTATCTTTAGAGATGTTCTTGGTAATGGACCTATGAGTTGTGGGTCATCGCATTGACCACAATCTAGTGTAGTTGCCTCACTCCATGCTACCTACTAATGTGTGTCACTACGTATTTTAACAACTGTTTAATTGGTTAGCTGTCTGAAATGACTAGTTGACTAATCATCTTTAAGAACGCCCCATATAATCAGGCTGTTTTTAGGATCACCTGAACATGATCAGACACATTTTTTAGAGGGCGTTCAACCACCGATTCAAAGGTTTGGGGTCGGTAAGACTTTTAAAATGTTTTTGAAAGTCTCTTATGATCTTCAAGGATGTATTAATTTGATTAAAAATGCAGTAATATTGTGAAATATCACAATTTGAATCAATTATTTAATATATTTTAAAATGTAACTTCTATGCAAAGCTTTTTTTGCGTCATTACTTCAGTCTTCAGTCACGTGATCCTTCAGAAGTCATTCTAATATGCTGGTTTGCAGCTCAAGAAACATTTCGTATTATTATCAATGTTAAAAAATAGTTGTGCTGCTTCATATTTTTGTGGGAAATCTTATTTTTTCCAAACTTTGTGTGTTATTAAAAAAATAGATTGAGAGCGGTGCAATTTAAAATAGCAAAACATGAAATTAGATTACAAAAACATTACAATAAATCATTGAAATCATTAAAGCACAGATGCTGAAAATATTAGAAATTTTCAAACAATTTAGTGAAAAATAATTATACATAGTCACAAAATTTGAGTTGTTAGCTTGGATAATTCGGGTATGTGCTGAGCGATATATCGAACGTGATTGTCATGCGCATCTCGTCATTTTACTGACGAGATGCGCATGATAATCACGTTCGATATATTGCCCACCCCTAATATTTTGTATAAGTATGGCTAAAGTATTTTAAGGTAGCATAAGAAGGTTGTCTGCTTTCTTGAACAACACATCAAAAGTGCACCAATATAGGTGCTATGTAGGCAGCTTATTTCCCTCTTATTTAACCTTTTATCAAAGACATTATTCTTTATAAAGTCTTATCAAGACTTTAACCACAAATCAGAAATCTAAATGACAAAAGGGAATTCATGATTGTAAAACCGTATGTCCTTGTCCCCAATGCTATAGGAAAGTAAACGCTATGCAAAATGCAGTGGTCACCTCTCCTTCCTCTTTACTGTAACTTTGTCATGATTGCTAGTCATATTCAGACCACCAGAGGTTTTTTAAGTAAAGTGATGTTGAATAGAGCAATTACAGTTTGCCTGACAAGCAGAAAGAAGCTGATTAGAGTATGTGGAGGAGTAGAATTGTTAATCAAGATTGGATCCGCTGCTATATTCATAGAGCGTTTGAGTGGATAAATTGGACAAGCTCATTGGGAATATATGGGCATTTAGCTCAAAGAGATGTCTAGATATCAAGTGCGGCCTATTTAGTGGTGCTTTCTAAATGCAGACATCATTCATTTCCTCAAAGCCCTTAATCTTAAGTATTAAACCTCAGAGTTTAACTCGTCCCACACAGTTTGCTTTATGGACATACATGGCTTTATGGTGATGCGGCAAATTGTCTAGCTTGTTGAGCAGAGGTGTATCAGATGATAAAACAGGCATAAAACCCATAGACTTTTATTGAAGGAGGGAACCAAATCATATCTAGGGTTCAGAATAATAACTTAAACAACAAGCAACTGCATAGCAGCAACCTGGCAACCCAAACATGTTGCGTGTCAAAGCAGACTTGTATATAATTACCTTTTGTTGTTTGTTGGACTAATAATGTGTTAAATACACCAAAAAATGTATAAAATTGATTTTAAAACAGTTGCTAGTAAATTTCACAGTTTCAAATAACACACTGAAGTAAATGTGACTTTTATATAGACTGAAAATCTTATATAGACTGAAAATCTTAATTTTTTTCAATGCTTTACATGACAATATTAACTTCTAAAAAAATATATTAAGTATGGTTCTTACTAACTAATGCGTATTTTAAGCGTTTAAGAAAGTGCCATTCATTCACTTCTTTTGCAGTTCAGTTTTATTCTTTCGTTGCTGCTTATTGATGCTGAAAACTTGAGTTTAAAGTATTTTCCTGCCTCAAGCCTGTGATTTTTCTGTAATTGAGGCAATACAGGTCTAGCAAACGCTCCAGGCTCATGGATCGAACCTCTGAGAAGAATTTCTGACTCGGCATATACTGAACTGTACATTTATTAAGGCCTTTGTAGTTGTAAAAGATTTGGTTCTGAGATATTCCTCTCTGTGCAAGCCTATGTTTTGTCCATTTCCTTTAACCGTCAGATTATTGTTGTGTTGTTTCTCTAAAGTTCCTCATTTGTGCTGCTGGATGCAGTAATGGATGAAAGTGCACTTAGGGCTCAGCTGCTCTCGTTCTCTAGCCATTTCTGCCATAGCGTTTGCTCACAAAGTGCAGTCAGAGCAGTGGGTTATCTGGCCTAATTCGTTTATTCCTTTCTTTCCAGCCCCCGTATTTTTCCCTTATCTGAGAGTAGATTTTTATCACAGTCCACTCCATTCCTCTCTTGTGTACTGGGCATTATGAATTAACCCCACAGAAGGTTGTTTGGTCAGCATGCCTGACTGAGTCTCAAGAGCTTGAGCGTAATCTTGAGCGTAAATCTAGGACCTGTCAAGTTGCCCTCCACCTTTTGCTTCTGTTGTCAAAGCTGGTTTTAAATGCTTATGTAGCACTCAAATATATCTCCACAATGAATAAACTGGGCATAATCGGTCAACAGATCTCATGTGGTAATCAATGGATGTCAGGCGGGCTGAGGAAGAGGAAGACAGGCCAATGCACAAATAAAACTAGATTGATGGGTAGAGATGAGGATTTAATGCAGATGTTGGGCTGTCTAAAAATTAAATAGTTGATACTAATGCAGATAATATTTTTCATTTTTACCATATCTATTTTAATGCAATAGCCAAAACGTATATGCTATTGAACATAACTTACTGAGTTAATAGTAAAAGTTAACAAATTAATTTAAAACAATGGGTTGTGCTTTTAGTCCGTTATAAAGAACAAAGTAAATGAATACAAGAAACACATTATTTAAAGGAATAGTTCACCCAAAATTTAAATTCTGTCATTAATTACTCTCCCTCGTGTTGTTCCAAAACCGTACGACCTTTGTTCATCTTCAAAACACAAATTAAGATATTTTGGATGAAATTCGAGAGCTTTCTGACCACTAATGTTACATGGACTATTTTAACGATGTCCTTACTGGGCCTTGAACTTGGTAGTACCATCGTTGTCTATGTAGGGTCAGAAAGCTCTCGGTTTTCATAAAAAATATCTTGTATAGGTTTGGAAGGACATGAGGGTGAGTAATTAATGACAGAATTTTCATTTTTGGATGAACTATCCCTTTAAGAAGTTAAATATTCTGTGTATAAAAATTGTTTCAAAATCATTCAACAAAGTTAATTCGATTAAAACAATGACTTGTATCATTCAGTGAGTAATAAAGAACAAAGAAACTAATTACAAGCAATAGATCAAAAACTAATAGAAAATAAGTTTGTGTTATAAATATTAAAGTTTACAAAGCACACAACAAAGTAAATTACATTTAAAACAATAACTTAGTGCTTTTCAATTAAAAATAATTTTTCATGTGATTATTCAAAATATAAAGAGCATAGATGCAAATAAAGTCAACAGTTATCTAATAACATTATTGGGTGCTCAAGTAAACATTCAAAAAGTAAAACAAAAATGCAAAAGGTGAGAAAGCAGTGCCATTCTATTTTTCCTTAAAATTACTGTGATTTTTGCAATAGATAAAACCTAATATATTTTACTGCAGCTAACTTGACCCAGGTGACCACATCCGGGTACCAATCTGACTCACTTCTTCGAATGATTGTTATTGTGTGTGTGGGTACATTACATTTTACTGTTGACTTTTCAACAGAGTTCAGTATTTTTGCTTACAGCAGATATTTTCTCTCATTTTATCACAAAAAACTTGACTAGTTTGCTATGAACATTTGTAGTTTTGCTTGTACTTAAATCTAATGTAGCCACTTAATTCATTTTCACAGACCACGAAGGAGACCCTTGTTAAGGACCTTTGCTCACTCTGTAGTGCACTACAGCAAAAAGTAGTGAGAATAGTGAGTGTTTCTCTGTGCAGAGAGTGAAAGATGTCACAGTGCCACAACTGCATGTTGAATGACGATTGGTAAAGTTGCAGGAGGTGTGGTCGAACTCGAGCCTGAGAGGGCCTGGGAAAAGTGGCAGCAGTGAGAGGCTGTGCCAGTCATGAGGCTGCGAAAACGCACGTTGGGTGGGGGTGGAGATGAAAGTGGAGGAGATCAGGAGCATTCTGAAGCAGAGCGAAACAGGAGGGCCGCTAAATCACTGATTAACACTAAATGTTTTCATTCACCTTTTACGAACAGATGTATGCATGAATGTATGACTTTTTCTCGTAGAACTACTCTGGCAGATGCTTCTGAGGTCCCTTCGCAATCTGGCCAGCAGAGCCCGCGCTAACACTTTCAGCCTCCGTAGACTTCAAGCTGCTGTTTATTCTTCTGCTTGGCCGCACTGTTGGCAGAGGGTACCACTGTGCTGTGAATGTGTGAGGCCTCCTTGCGTACAGCTAGTTTCCTCCAACTGCTTTCATGCTGTTTGGGACTGGAACAGAACATTGGAGACATGTGGCTGTGTCCCTGCCACCTGTAGTGAATCGGATGGTGATAGTCCGCTACCTTCAAAGGGTAGATGAGGGATCGTGGGGTGCATTGGTTTTTTCAAAGCATCTCATATTGAACTCTTGTGGATTTTGTCACCTGATGGCCATACACGCACTTCAGCGGTTGCCATTTATTTACTGAAAACCTTGACATTCATCCTAGCTTTCCTCCGTGAGAGGAGCTGTGGTGAATGATTCATGAACGTATCATTCTTCTGAGTCAGATCTTTTAAATGGTTCTTGACTCAAAGGTCAGGTCACAACAGGATAGTTGACCAAAATGGAAAATTCTGTCATTATTTACCGTTATCATTTACCCTTATGTCGATCCAAACCCATTAGACTTTTGAAACACAAATGAGGATTTTTATGAAACTGAGAGATTTCTGTTTCTCTATTGAAAGTTCATTACTTCAAAACTTCAAAAAGTTCATTTTCATTTCGCGCAAACGACCAATCAGGTTTATTCTCGTGATTCTAACGACTAACCCTATAACAACTGTATCAAGTGTAGATTTTCAGTGGAAAAGGGTGTGAAGTTTAGTATATTCAAGTTGTGTTATGGTAATTCCTTTTTGATCCTTAGAAATCATGTCCGTTTCAGTTTTTCCCATTTTTGGGTGAAGTGTTCCTTATATCTGCATAGTGTTTCCAGAACCAAACAGAACAACTAGTCGTCAATGCCAAATAATTCAGCTCATAAGATTGGCTGCAAATATTTTAGTAGTTCATTCTACAGTTCTATGGTCCTTTTATGCAAATTTGTTGTATTTCAGAGAAACTGCCATTGAGATTACTGCCAATGTTGACGAATAGCATTCTCCAGGTGTTGTTGATAACCTTGCTCTAAATAAACACCTTGCAATTCTGTTTGGTACATCTAGTGGCACAGAAATTACATGCTGTAGTTTTAAATGTGTCGGTGTAATAGTCGATTGGTTCCTCAGGTATAACCGAGACGGCCTGCGCATTAAGAGCAAGGTTGTGGACTGCTGTTCTGAGGAGTCTTGGGGTTACTGCCGCCCATGGCTGAGTCAGTGCAGGCAGGATGGGGCTAATGGCATTCCCCGTCTGAATGCCCATTTAAAATGGACGAGCAAGCACAAAACCCTCCAACCTCTGGCTGCCTCAGGGCTGTTTTTGCAACTGCCAAAGCCAGAGGCGAGTCTGACCGAGCAAGAAAAACATACACATACTCTCTCGCTTGTTTGTGCGACCTCTCTTTTTTGGTTTCCTTGGGTATCTGGTTTTGACAAAACAGACAATTTGCGCTGGTCACTCTTTTCCATGCAGTTAGTATAAATGTGGACCACAGCTTTCAAAATTAAGAATGCAAAAAATTTACCTTTGAAATCTATTCAACTCAATAGGATTTTGTGATTAATAGACTGAAATTTAAGTCATTATTCATTGATAATCTTCCTCTCCAATGAACTGAACAAGTCAGTGAGTTGAACTCTGACTTGAATGTATTTCAAACTAGATTTGTAAACCAGATTGATTAATTTTAAAGGATAATTAATAAAGAATAATTAATTGTAAAGATCTTACTGGAAAGAATGATTTGTTCATGAGCTGCAACTCACTCTTTCTGCCAAGAACTCCAGCTAGGGCGGATATTAAAATCTTTAGTGCTTCACATTGAAGTCCACGTGAAATAAAAATTCATCTTATCTATTTTTAATGCACATTATTGATCTTATGCCTTTTTAACTTCATTATTTTTAATTAAAATATCATAACTTGATCTTCCGGTGAAACAACAGACTAGTGTCTAGTGACACATGCATGCCAGACTACTTCGATCATTTAGTCTGCTTAAACTCTACTGATTTGATAAAAAAAAATGTATGCCTTGGACTTGATTCTTTTTTCTTTATAAATCGTTCCACACTGAAGCTACTCCTGTACTCCTTTCGTAGCAACTTTTTATTTTTGTCATATAGCTTATGGAGACCTTGAATGTAGCACGCAAGTTGTATGGACCACATTAATGATAGTGTAAGTGTGTTTGTCGATTTTGGAGCTTGAAAGCCTCAATAGCCTTGTAATTGTGTGAAAACAACGGCCAGTACATTCTTCAATATTTTTCCTTCTGTGTTCCATGAAAGTCAATCAGCCGTATGGAATGAGATCGAATACGAAATGCATAGAAAATTCATTTTTGAGTGAACTAATCCTTTAAAAAGGCTGAAAGTATTTGATTCTTTTGGTCTTTTGAGTTGCCTTCTCTGAAGAAAACAAGCAGAAAAAAAACATCCACAGCCATCTGCCAGTGCTGCAAGAGCTAGTTACTGTGGCAACAAGTAAAAAGTCATTATCTCTAATTGACACCATGGCAGGTTCAGGTGTTTTCATAGTTTGCTTTCACTCTCTAGAGAGTGAGTCAGATGTCTTGTGCTTGCCTTAACATTTGGGTTTTTTCTCTCAACCTTCTACTCAGACTCTCATCCTCTGCCTTAAGTTGTTTGTTAGTTTGGAATGATTTGTTCTGTCCCTCTCTTTCACATTGGGAACTTCCGGCCCATGTTTCCCACAGTGTAATTAACCAGAAAGGAAAAGTGCACCATCATCATCATCATCTACTTCAGGTGCCAGCAGCATGTCTGGGCATATATGAGAATTTTACAACACAATGTGAATGTGCCCCATTAGTGAACTGCTGCTGCTACCAAGCCCTGGTAACTCCCTGTCAGATCATTGTATTCTTCTTCTGTAAAAGTCCTTCTTTATCTTTCTCTCTCACTTTGTCTTGGTAATTCACGTCTGTTGTATCAGGACTGGAATTTATGTTTATTACACTGGCATTAAAATGTAGATTACCATATTGAAGCCTTCTCTCTCTGGTTATCAGCAGAACTGACAGGAAGTACTAAAACTGTGGCATGGAAATGTGGCTCACAGACAGGGAAAGAACGAGAAAACTTGAAAAAAAATCTGCCTTCAATTACAGCCCCAGTCTTTTCAAACCAGTATGATAATTCATAGCATTAATATTGGTTATTCATTCATACAGATTTTATTTGAGCTGCTCCCATAAGCTGTTGTATGAGACTCACGCCTGCTATTAAATACAGTTGTAAATCCCAAACCCTGACTGTGAATGTAGCCATTGAAATATAGGATTTCACACTTGAAGCTCTCACACAGCGATCTTGTCATTTGTTTTATTTGGTGTCATAATCCAGCAGTGCAAGAACATATTTCTTGCCTGCATCAAAGAAGAAAGTGTTTTAATTTTATAGACTCATTTAAAGAGACCAACTGGTTAATGAGTGTGTGTATTAGCTCTCTATCATTGCAAGACCAGATGGTACATTATAAGTGTAGTGTATATGTTGAAGAACCATCTGTTTGAAAGAGTAACCCTTCTGTGCTGGTGTCCCATAGGTTATGGTGTTTACAACACATGCTTGCTTAACACACATACTATATATCATTACACAAAACAACAGGGATCCCATGATTATGGAAAACCTGAAAATATCAGGAAGTTTCAAGGCCTGGAAACGTCATGGATTAATTATTGTTTAATGTTAGAAGTCATGAAACGGCTTAGACTATTCTTTAGGCTGTTCAGTCAAACCAGTTCACAAATCCGTCTGAATGATTCATTAGCGAATCACTCTCAAAGGCAAAGGGAATGATTCCTAAAATCCTTACCCAGTCATCATAAACAGCTAAAAAGGTCATGGAAAATTCATTAGTAAAATATGGAAACTCAGTTCCAGGCTCCTACAATATGAATTCAGTTTCAACAGAGATATTACCTATATTTTACAGATTCTCTAGTTACACAACATTAGGTTTTTAAACCAAGCTAGTTTCCCTCAAGCAAAGTGTTGAAATTGACCCAAGGACTCTCAAGGCTTGGCCGACCATCTTTGTACCTCCAGCTCCCAACACCTGTGCCTTACTACAATTAACCAGCCAATTAGCCTGTAAATCTCTGCTGTTAGTGGGATAGATTGGCAGCTGGGAAGGGAGTATTGGGCTCTGAAGAAAGGAGACATTGTGTAATTGTAATTGCCTCTTTGTTTGGTAGCGTTGACTGTTTATGCGAGGGTGTTAAGGGTGTGTCTGTCACATTTTAGTGTTTGAATGTATACAGTTTGGCTATATTGTGAATATTCCTATTAAAGCAACTGTTATTTTTTTCAGTCAAGAGAAGGGAGTTTTTTTTCTTTTGCTGGTCCACAGTGACTTCCATAGTATTTTTTTTTCCTACTATCAAAGTCAATGTGGACCAGCAACTGTTACCCAAGTTCTTCAAAATATCTTCTTTTGTGTTCAGCACTAGAAAGAAATTAATACAGTTTTGGGACAACGTGAGTGAGTAAATAAATATCAGAAATTTAATTTTTGGGTGAACTATCCCTTTAATGACAGTCGGCTGCATGTTTAGTTCTGTCCCTTTAAGAGCTGCACGCATCTAATTCAACAGGCGTGCGATCCGCGCATCCGTTTCTCTCAACTGTTTACTTTCATTTTAGACATAACCAACAAGTCTACATGTAAATCTTGTGTGTTTTGACAGTATTAGCTCAAAAGAAAATTTAGTTGAGTAATCCGGTGCTGTTAGGCTTTTTAGTGCGTGCGCTTCAGGTGAAAAAGGCACATCAGACCAGCAAGCGAATGCAACGCTTAACCAGTAAGGCTTTAAAACACGCAAATAATGTACTTTTGTAATTTGTGAATAAGTGCAGTGTTTCGGGAGTGTAACTCTACAGCTGAGTTAACACTGAAGTGAATGTATGTCGTGTTGTACAGTATATTGATACGTTGGCGCCATAACTGTAACTGATAGAATGTGTGCTGTAGCGTGATACTATGATATTTCTTCAAAAGCAGATCGTGTAGACGTTTTAATCGTCCACGATCAAAAATCGTCATATTGCACACCCCTAAATCTAGGTTATCCAACGCTGCTCTTAGAGGGTCACCTTCCTGTACACTCTGCTTCAACGCATTGCTTCAAGTTTCTAGTAATCCTGAAGGCCTTGGTTCAGGTATGTTTGATAAAGGCATGCTAAAGATTCTGCAGATTGATCAAGCCTGGTCTGCCAGCAGTGACAAAAGTGACCATTAACTTTGTTTGCTATACAACATGTTGAGCAAACACAGTTGGAGAAATCAGTTATAACAACTACTCGCAACCAAGAGTAGAGTGACTTGGTGACCTTGAGCAGTTGAATTGTTTAAATTGCTTTAAGGACACTTAAACGCTAGACTAGAGTTTAAAAGAATGCTGCAAGTGTTGCACTGGATTTAAAATACTTGATTTCAAATTGGTGCATTGGAAAGGTCATAAACTCCTATTGTTCATTAATAAATCCTTTGGCACTAGATTTCAAATGCATTCACCTTTCTGCAAGCCTTCAAAACAGATCATAACAACATAAATATTCATCTTTATTTGTCAACCACACTGTCAACATGTGTGCCTCCTTTTCCAACCAATTTAGACAAAGGTTTCATGATCCTACCCATGCTCTCTAGTGAGGGAAGCCACAGAAATATAGCCAACACAAGAACCAGCCCCCAAACGACACTGTCCATTCTAAACACCTGCTACAGCTGTGGACTTGCCAGAGTTTTTTTGGCCTCTTGTCAACTGTCCCAAGGTAGGAAGAGTAGGCACATGTTGAGAAGAGTAGAGTCGAATGAAGGTCATCTGTCTTTGCAGTAGTTTGGATTGTGAAGTTTGGTGTGGGCCGCTGTGTTGGTGTGTGGCTAAAAAGAGGGAGCCTGTATCACTGTCAAACCTGCCACCATGCCTGCTGGTGTGAGGAATTAATAGCTGTCATCACACACGGCTCCCTGATGAGAAATATTTAGTCTTTATCGTGAGAGAGTCATGGTGTTAGAAATGAGCTACAGCAGCTAACCTCAACTATTTCTAGTCGTCCCACACTTTTTCCTCTAAACAGATATTTTTTTCAGTTTTGTTGTTTTCCTTTTTCACTTCAGCCCTCCCTTTCTGACACACACCTTCTCCCTCCTTACTAAACCAGACCTCCGTTCCAAGTTTCAGGCTGTGAAAAGTGTGCGTGTGTGTGTTGAGAGTGAGAGAGGAAGCCGTCCTGCAGATCGGTCATGATCACAATCTGGCTTCAATGAGAAATCCCCTGCTCGCCCTGCCACTACAAGCTTCTAGCACAAGGAAGCAAAACTCTGCAACAGAAAGGTTGTTCTTAAAGTGACGCAGAGGAGGATGATATTTGCAGTGGTTAAACAAGTCAATAACGGAGTTTGACAGCGAAATTGGGCAGTGTTAGGATCTAGGTCAGAGGCTTTATGGTTGCAATGGTTTCTTTTTGTGTATGCGTGTGTGTGGTTAACTGTATTATATCATGCCTGAAGAGCCAGCCATCCTGGAAATATGAAGATGCAGAGAGTGCCGTGTTAATCCAGAGTAATCTGGTGCACTTTGCATGCAAACCGTTGCTGGCCTCGGTGAGATTATAATCTCGGAGTAGTGGCCTTGCTGTTTATGACGTATGAGCTTTGAGTCATGGGTTTGTCTACATTTGTGTTACTCCAGTAGTGGTCAACATGACAAGTACAGATGCAAGGGTGAACTGCCACCTTTAATCAACCAAGCTGGGACAGTATAACCAAATTTTCAAATCAGGTGTGTCCACTACTGGACACATCCAAAATGTGCAGTGCTTATGCAGTGAAATTTTTTCGTTTTAGGCCTATACCAGGAGTAGCCAACCCTGCTACTTGGAGGGCTACCTTCCTCCAGACTTAATTTCCAACACACTTGGTTGTTCTTTTCAAGAAATCCTGAAGACCTTGATTAGCTGGTTCAGGAGTGTTTTGGTTGGGGTTGTAACTAAACTTTCTAGGATGGTAGCCCTTCAGCAGGAGCAGTATTGGGGACCCCTGGTTTAAACATTCTTACAATGATCAAATATTAAATTGTCCGTTGGGTGTATAAGTGTAAGGAATGCCCTGTGTATGTGATTGAAGCTAGTACATTCACTTTTGAGGCGATTTATATATATATGTCTGTTTTCTGACATCTTGGTCAATGCGCATTATGCCTGTTGGATCACCCATTTTACATCAGCAGAGCAACACATTTACTTTAGCCTCTCAGTTCTGGATACGGAGAATATGGTCTCTGCCCCTCCCTAGCCATTCTAGCTGAATATTTTATACATCTTCATTCCCCTTTGTTCATCTTCCCATCCCTGTACGACTCTCTCTCTTGCTCTCTCCACTGCAGCATTAGACTCTCTCCCCATACAGGAAGTGTTGTCTGTGCAAAGGCTCTGGTCCTCAGTGCCACAGGCAGTGCTCTAATGGAGTCCAGGTCTCGAGAGAGACTGGTAGAGGGATCAGGGGTGGGGGGAAATGGATGAGTAGACTATCTGCTCTTACGACCATATTAGTGCTGATTCGGTTGGAGGAATGGGTTTGCGAGTAGCATCAGTCAAACGAAACTGTATTTACTCTGCTCCTGCCTTGCTTTGTCATCATCGCCAGCTCTGTCGCCTATAATTCTTTTATGAAAAGTGACATTGATGAGGACAGGCCGGAAATGGAAGGGACCTAGCAGGGCTCGCAAAATTGCTAACCCGACGTCCCGGGGCTATTGTGTTTTCCAGTCGGGCTACCAAAATATATCACTGCCCTGCCCCACGGGCTACCTTAAATACAGGGCTCCGACGCAGTGTTCCCTCTAAGATAAGCGCACGCGACCACGCTCTTCTTCCACCGCAGACGCGCAGAAGAAATAATGTACCTCGCGCGCACAAAAATGAGTTGGGAAGACATTTGATTGAATGCCGCCAGTAAAAGGGAAAGAATAGCAGTGCTCGGGCAAACCGCTATAGAGCTGATGTCACGACAGAGTTAGAACCGGTGAATGCGGTTTACAGGTTTCATAGAAAGAGAACGATATGCACCAAATGAGTCGCTGTAGAAACTGAATACTTCAATGGTTGCACCGCTCAACACGAGAGCTAACGCAATGACATGTGAAATATGTCCTCATGTATTAAAGAAGAGTGGCTTGACTAAGTGCTGGAAATAGCGGAGGATGGGCAAAGAACGGTAACAAAACTCTGAAACATGTAGTCACACACAAGAGTATTGTACAAACTGTACTTCATAATGATGTTTAGACAGCTATAGAAGAATTCATATTTAACTTACAGATCTCAGCTTAAGTTTTGCTTTAGTTTGTATTCTATTCTATTCTATCAGTTTAAATAGTTTGTTTTGATAATATATTATGTTAGGGCTATATTATAAACCTGATAAATAATTGACCTTGTTTTTGAGTCTTTGACTTTGAGTCTCTTGCTCATCAAGGCAGTATTCATTTCAAAAATACAGAAAAAACGTTGATATAGTGAAATATTATTGCAATTTCTAATATTGGTTTCCTATTTTAATACCTATACTTTAAAATAGCATTTATTCCTGTGATCAAAGCTGTATTTTCAGCATCATTACTCCAGTCTTCAGTGTCACATGATCCTTCAGAAATCATTCTAATATGCAGATTTATTATCAGGGTTGGAACTGTTGTGCTGCTTAATATTTTTTTGGAACCTGTTACTTTTTTCTTTGATTCTTTGATTTAATAAAAAGTTTAAAAGAACAGCATTTATTCAAAATATAAATATTTTCTAACAAAGAAGTCTTTACTATCAATTTTATCCATTTAACACATCCTTGCTGAATAAAGTTTATTGAACTTTCTTTAAACTTTTTTAAAGTATCTTTAAAAAAAGAAAGAAAACAATTTCTGACCCCAAACTTTTGAAGTTTATATTGTAACACAAAATCTCTATTTTGACTAAACACTGTTCTTTTTAACTTTTTTATTTTTAAAAAATATCAACTGTTTCCAACATTGATTAAAAATCAGCTTATTAAAATGACTTCTAAAGGATCATGTGACACTGAAAATACTGCTTTGCTTTTTTAATATACTTATAAAGTATATTAAAATAGAAAACATTTATTTTAAATTGCAATAATATTTCACAATATTATTTTGTGAAATAATATTCAGTATTTTTTATCAAATAGATACAGCCTTGATGAGCATAAGAAACTTCTTTAAAAAAATGTATTGATCCAAACTTTTGACCTGCAGTGTATTGTACAGTAAAAATGTGTTCTCAGGTAACCTAAAATGTACATAATTTAGTTACATCAAGGGTCAAATCAAATATAAATAGCACATTAAAGTTAAAAGTTACACATGTTTTTGTGTGCATGCTGTACAGGTCTGGTATAAAGAATGCTTTTGCTCAGGTGCCCGAAATGTCCGCCCAATAGAGAAAAGTTTTGCTCAGCAAGAAAAACAATTAGAGGGAACATTGCTCCCACGGGTCCTTATATTTGATACAACTAAACTGAAGAGTTTTTAAGGCCTTAGACGGTTTTAAATGTTAAATGGTATAAGAAATAATTTTTCAAATTGCCTTAAATTAAGAATTCTGCAGATACCTTGTAAACAGTAAAATAATGTGGGACACCGTATGTATGGCCTCTCATTTTCTAAGCCGCATGGACTTCGGCTCCAGTAAAGATGACACACTAGAGGAGTGGAATTTTTTTTTTATATAATGCTGATGGCTGGACAAATATCTCTTCTCATAATTTTAGTGCTGAAGCACGTCATTAGGAATAATACGTGCACCAGCACATTGTCACATGGTAATACTCTCTCAACAATAACAGCATCTTTAGTACCCAAACAACACACATCTCTGATTTACTGATGTTCTGCGACATTTTCAATCTCTGCGTCTTTTGAAGGGAATATAAAAGACCGATTGATCTGTGAGAGTGTAAGTGGATGTTTACAGCTTGTCGGCCTGATTATGTGTGCGACTGTCTGTTTAGACGGGCTTTTTCACAGTAGTTTGACAGGAAACAAATTGTAGTTTTCATTTCTGTTGGTATTAATTATAGTCTTTGAAATTGCTTTTGTCTGCTGCATTTTACTGTCCTAAGACCCATTCAGAGGGGGGCTGTATTGTTGTTCTCTTTGTTTGATTGTGTTGCTATTCTGGAGGCTGATGGGACTTAAACGGTCTACTAACAATGGGCATTTTTCAGATCATCTTGTATATGATGTCTTAGAAATGTAAACATGTCAACTTTTTAACACTTGATGAGAAAGTTTGTGCGTAGCTTAAGAGATGTTTCTGGCTTCATCCAACATTCTAACCTGTATTTTCATTGTCTTCCTAGTCTTGCTTATCTAAAGGTCAGGGGCTTTGCTAGCACTAAAAAAAAAAAGCATACTGTACAAATGTCATCTTTTAACACACAGTATCCTTATCTAATGCAGCTATAACCTTTAAAAGAACTAGGAAAGCTGCAAAGCTTAACACTGCACATCACTCAGAGTTTAGTGTATGGATTCCTTCCTCTGATCAGCTTGGCTCCTGCCATTTTAACAGTATTCTTAGCGTATGTGCCGGTCAGGCCCAAGGCCTATTTTTAACAGTAGCCCTAATCTTGGAATGTTTGTGGAGTTTAAACCTTGACAGTCCCTTAAAAGACTAAAGTGCCCTTTAATGAAGCTTTGGAATGCTCTGATCACTTTTGATTGAACCCTCTCACTGAGTTAACTGGAACTCACCGCTACAAGCAAGTGTGACCTTCACGCCCTTTCGACCACTACGTGCTGTTTTAGGTTTAGCTGTCATCCATCTCTTAGATTATCTTTCTTACTCCCACCGGCCAGACCCCTGCACCCTCTTTCACTCCTCTACTCATTATGTAGGCAAGTGGGCCATGTATTAGGGCAAGTCCAGGCATATCCTCATCTATTAGTGACTGTTCTCTGACACGAAGGGTAGGATGAAGTCCTCAAGCCTGCAGGCTACATTCTAGCCTAGCTTTGGCTTGATGGACTGTATCAGGTCTTATAAAAACATGGTTATGTATGTGATTTGTATCTCACTTCTGATTGGTGGATGCTGGAACATCTGCTTTTGCAGTCTGTTGGATGATAACTTAGCAGTGGTCCCCCTTTTTTTTGCAGACGTGCTATGGGTGTCTGCAAGATTTTAAGGCGTCCCATTTGATATTTTTGGTTTCAGAAGGCCCCCCTCATCTACTATGCACCCTCAATGCCCACTTTTTTAATTCATACATATCCAGACTTTATAGTGGACAAAGGAGGATTGCAAGGTTTTAGGTAGGCATTTTAGATGGCACCTTGTCTCACTTGAACATGCAAGTAGCCAGTAGTGTAATGCAATTTACAAATTAACATTTTCATTTGGTGTATCAGAAAAGTGTTTAGTTCCTATTTTAAATTATAGTTGTCATAGTTATGAATCTGAGTAGTTGTTCGACAAGAAGTGTTTAGAATTGCAGATGGACATGAACCGTTATTTAGTACTTGAATGTCTGCGTGAAGTGCTTGAATTTTATTTTTATTAGTTGATTTTGTATCAGCCATCTGTTCGCATGTTTGTGATATCTATGATTTGTTTGTTGCTGCATTAGTTTATCAGGGGAAAAACACAGGCTGATTCTCATCTTTAGCTGTTGTAAATTCATTTCGTTTTATGGCACTGATAGCATGCCGAACATGGAAAGACAAAGCAATACATGGAATTACACAGCTGGGACAGATCAAGCAGATGTGGCTCTTGCGCTGGCGGCAACGTGTGAGTTTCAGACAGCTAGGTCATGAAGAGCTAAAGAATAATGAGCACTTTCTTAATTAGACTAATGACTTTCACAATTGATCATGAACCAGCAAGTATGGCGCTACTTGTCATGTTGGTGACCCAACAAAACAGATGCACTGTTTTTTTGTTTTGTTTTTTTTTGGTCCCAGAAGGTGGAGTCACCACCTGGTTGTGTGTGTATGTGTGCGACACGTGGGCCATAGCTGATCTGTAGCCAGGCAGCTGTCATGGTTATTTGTTAATGATTTATGTTTCCTTGAGAGCTCTCAAGTGTTTCTCTGCTAAAATGAATTTTCAAGCCACAAAATGCATTCTCGCATCTTTTCTTCTTCATTGTAACATCTTGGAATTTAACATGGAAAGCATTACCATGGATGGCACTTACAGCAACCTGTTCTTGAGCATAATTGCATAATTATCTGCCCTCTATCAGCACGAATGATATAATTACTCCCTCGTAACTTACTAACTGATAACCACATCTGATGGGCTCAAAGATGTCCTCATGGGCTACTAGAGAAAAAAAATTGTTCATTTGAAGTCTTGTTGGATGAATGCAATGGAAATATATTCAGGTTACATTTCATAAATGATTTTGATAAGCTCTTGAGCAGTGCAGGTGTAATATTTAACACATAAAATGAAGATGATGTTTCTGAGTTATGTTAGGGGGAGCTGGTCAGTGGTTAAACACATAATGCTGCCACACCCATAGGATTGCATTGTTCTCCACTTTTTAACTATAGTGGGGGAGTAGAATGACAAATTCGTTCTTGACATTTCAGCCAGTATACCTCACTTTTGTGTTTGCTTTATTGCAAGTGTCCAGTGATTGCTGGCTAATCGTACTGTAGCAAAAGCTGTTTTTGAGAGAGTTATACGAGCATGATTCCACTGGTCTTATCAGTGATCCAACATTGGCTTGCATGCCAAGGCTCAAACTTTGATACCCTTTTCCGCTCAGATATTAAGTGTCAGAAATTCAAATGAAATGTTAAAACTCTTACATGTTTTGTGATTTCAAGAATGCTGGCTGTTACAAAGAAGCTATTTCACAGAGCAAATTCACCACAGCGGAATCATTACATTTGGCCCAGACCGTGACAGTGACACCTGCAACTGCAATCATGTGTCGCTTGTGATTGCTAGATGTAGTGCCTTGAGAGCTGTTGTCAGCACATGTACCTAGTCTTGCCTCCAAGGTGCTGCTGTTGAGCAGGCAGACGGAGGTCTGTGGCTTCTGTGGTGCCTGTCCTTGACATAGTCAAGTGCCTATATATAAAAAGACAACAAAAATAAAATATAAAGGTATAAATAGTGATTGTAATTTGTTTCCAAAACAAATAGCAGAATAGATATCAAAAGGGTAAGGATACTCTTACCCTTTTCGCTGTATTCTGTAATTATTGCAACATCTTTTTTTCTGCATTTGGCAGGCTATTGGAATTCAAGAAAAGTGTGAAAGCTCCTCTGAGCTCTTGTCATATATTGTCCTACAGGGTTCTGTTCTTTTTGTAGATTTCCACAGGCCTTGACTTAATTTGTTTTTGTATGCTTTACAATTTACATGCTTTCACCAGTCAATTTATACATCATACATTTCCTGTTATGAATTAGTTTCTGAATTTGATTCACAGTTTATCACTCTTTTTGAAATGTTAATGGAGTTGTTAATTTTTGTTATAGCAAAAACCTTTTGAAAATGATTTTTGAGAGTGGAAAGCAGCCAGAGTGCAGTGCTTCCTATTAAGGGCCATTTTGGGTTTCCCTAGTTGCCCAATTAAAACTGTATCTCTGAAGCACTTATCACAGCTTTCATCTGTGTGTATATGTTTGTGTGTGTTTGGGGATTAGAATGTGAATGCCTTGTAGGGTTGAATCAATTTAAAAATTTGGCTTTGGTATGATACCAGCCTCTTATACCTTGGTATTGATACCTTTAGGTTATGCATAAACAACCCTGGGCAACTGATGAAATAAAACAGGGACTGGTGGTGCCAAAATAATCAAATTCCTTGTGAATTTGCAGTTACATAGCCCTTACTGTACTGCAGTAAATTTTAACAGCCAATATAAAGTCAGTCATCTTGATGTGAAAGCTTATAGATTTATAGTTGTATTTGGTCAAATTTGAACAAAATTATTTGTCCTCTAAGTAGTCTTAGATATTTAATAAATGAAAACATGATGGATAAATTATTATAGTTTCATATTGGAATCTATTTTGTAGTAACTTTCTAATTGTAATGTCTCCTTTTATTTCTTGCAGGGTCAGATTCAGGTTGGGCGAACCTGAAAACTGCAGTATTTCTGTGTCAGAGTGACCTTGAAGAGAGTAGATGGGCTGGAATAATACCACCTGCAACACACCCGCCTAAGTCCACAGGGACTCCTCTCCCCCACCCTCAAACCCATTCCCTTCTTCCCCTTCTAAAGCTCTGCTGAAATTGTGAATGGCCAAATGACTGTGGATTTAAAATTTGATCATTAAAGGGACTGGACGTACTGGCCCTGCATGGGAAAAAAACCCCTAAAGTAACGTTGAGGTTCTTTAGAAATAAATAATTTGCCAAGCCTGAAAGCATTTGGATGGAACATCAGCCCAGCAGCTTTCAAACTAGAGCTTCTGGGAATGGCAAAATGAGTGCTGTCATACGATGATGATGGCAAAAAAACAAGATGCCCGGGCACCAACCTACAACCTTGTTGTGGTAGGTTTGTCCGGGACTGAAAAGGAAAAGGGGCAATGTGGGGTAGGCAAGTCCTGCCTTTGTAATCGCTTTGTTCGCCCCAGTGCTGATGATTTTCATTTGGACCACACATCTGTTTTAAGCACAAGTGACTTTGGTGGTAGAGTGGTAAACAATGACCACTTTCTGTTTTGGGGCGAGGCGGTACAAATGTTGGAGGAGGGCGCTGAGAACCGAATGCATGTGGTGGAACAGACAGAGTTCATTGATGACCAAACGTTTCAGCCACATCGAAGTACTGCCTTACAGCCCTATATCAAGCGGGCAGCTTCCACCAAACTGGCCTCTGCTGAGAAGCTTATGTATTTCTGCACAGATCAGCTAGGACTAGAGCAAGACTTTGAGCAGAAGCAAATGCCTGAAGGCAAGCTTTTAGTGGATGGATTCTTACTCTGTGTAGATGTGAGCAGGGGAATGAACCGAAATTTTGATGACCAGATGAAGTTTGTCACCAATCTCTATAACCAGCTAGCTAAGACCAAGAAGCCAGTTGTACTTGTGCTGACCAAGTGTGATGAAGGAGTTGAGCGGTACATCAAAGACTCTCACACCTTTGCCTTGGCCAAGAAGAATTTGCAGGTTGTTGAAACCTCAGCACGCTCTAATGTTAATGTTGACCTTGCCTTTCTTACCTTGGTGCAGTTAATAGATAAGAGTAGAGGGAAGCCCAAGATCATTCCATACTTTGAAGCGCTCAAGCAGCAGAGTCAGCAGATAGCATCCGCTAAGGACCGCTATGAGTGGCTGGTAAGCCGCATTGTGAAGAACCATAATGAAACATGGCCCAACATCAACCGCAGAATGCAGACATCCCCTGAATACAAAGAGTATGTCTTCCTCGAGGGTACTTCCAAAGCCAAAAAACTATTCCAGCAGCATGTGCACAGGCTCAAGCAAGAGCATATAGAAAAGCGGCGTAAAAAATATCTCAGCACACTCCCACAGGCTCTCAATTCCTTGGTTCCAGGCCTGGATGAAATTGATCACCTAAGCTGGTCAGGAGTACAGAAAGTTCTCGAGACTAAGCGGGAATTCTCCCACTGGTTTGTAGTGCTGGATGACACACCTTGGGAAACTACACCACACATCGACAAAATGGAGGATGATCGCATTCCCCAGGACCTTTTGGAAACCCCTGCAGCAGAGCAAATATATGAGGCTCACTTAGAACACCTGCGCAATGAGCGAAAGCGGGCAGAAATAAGATGGGAGTTCAAAGAGAAACTTGCGTCTTCACTATTTGTTACACCTGGCAAACCCTGGGAGGAGGCTCGTAGCTTCATCATGAATGAGGAGTTCTATCAGTGGCTGGATGAGCCTGAGTACCTTGATATCTATAACAAATACCAGAAGATTATTATTGACCAAGCCAAAGAGGACTTCCAAGAACTTTTACTGGAGTACTCCGAGTTGTTCTATGAGCTTGAAGTTGATGCTAAGCCCAGTAAAGAAAAAATGGGTGCCATCCAGGAGGCTCTTGGAGAGGAGCCGAGGTTCAAGGCCCTGCAAAAGCTTCAAGCTGAGAGAGATGCCCTTGTACTCAAGCATATCCATTTTGTCTACCACCCTACTAAGGAAACCTGTCCTACCAGTCCTCATTGTGTGGATGGCAAAATTGAGCAACTCTTAGCCCTTCGTTTTCCCACTCGATATTGCTTTGATGGAAGCACAAAATCACAATTTGGTGAGGGAAAGGTAGACAGAATTAATCTTGTGATCCTTGGCAAAGATGGACTTGCAAGAGAGTTGGCTAATGAGATCAGAGCCCTGTGCACCAATGATGAACGGTACATGCTAGATGGAAGGACGTATGAACTGGCTCTTCGACCTATAGAGGGAAATGTACGCCTTCCAGTGAACTCCTTCCATACCCCCACTTTTGCCCCACATGGTTGCCTCTGCCTCTACAACTCAAAGGAATCCTTATCCTATATTGTTGATAGTATTGAGAAATTACGAGAGTCAACCATAGGTCGAAGGGATACCAATCTAGTTCAGCTTCCCTTATCTCTTCTGTTGGTCACCAAAAGAGGTGTTGGTTCAATTTCTGACATTGGAGGTGAAACGGCACAAAGCCTGATCCAACAAGGTCAACAAGTGGCTGGCAAAATTCAGTGTAGTTATTTAGAGCCTGCTTCTCCAGGTGTGGGCTATGGTCGCAATATAAATGAAAAACATTTAAACCAGATACTCAAAGGTCTGTTAGACACACGAAGACCCTCAGTTAGTTTTGGCAGTAGCTCCCCACCTTTGCTACCTGCATTTGCAGGTTTCAGAGACTCTCAGCAGAGTACAGAGGGTGACTTGCGAATCGTAATGTGTCTGATGTGTGGAGATACTTATGATGTTGACCAGCTTCTTTCACCATTCTTGCTGCCCCAGCACTGTCGGCCCTCTACCAGTCTGTCCAGTGGAACATCAGTTTTGTTGGATTTATCTATTGGTGGCCAAAGGCAAAGCATTGATCTTGCTGTTCTATCTTACCACTCATCTTTTTCCTTACGTAAAAGCAGATTAGTGCATGGTTACATAGCAGTGTACTCAGCCAAACGGAAGGCTTCCATGGAAACCCTTTGTGCCTTCCTTTGTGAGGTCCAAGATATTATTCCAGTGCAGTTGCTTGCTGTTGCAGAGACTCAGTCAGAACTTGCAGACTCTGAGGCAGTCCGGGAGCAGCTTGGCCAAGGGGAGGAACTGGCCCGTGAAATCGATGCCCGTTTCAGCTCTGTAATCTGTGGACCTGGTGGGGTGGTGGGAGGCTTGCATCGCATAGACCACTTCCAGCCATTCTTTAAGGAGGTAGTGGAGAAGAAAACCATTGTAGAGGCAACATATATGTATGACAACGTTGCAGACAATGTCACCAATGAAAATGTTTCTTCACCTCGATGTGGCTCCCCAAGCATCACATTGCTGGACTCAGAGGATGACATCGAGCCCTCCCCACCTTATCCCACCCTAAGGGAAGATGGCACTTTGGCCCATGGTGGAGGTATCAAGCTCCCAGATATGGAGGGTGATACCTTCTCGCTCATCTCTGACATCACAACTTTTGAAAACAAGCTTAACAACAAAGTCCCACCTCAGGTGCGACCAAAGCCCAATGTCACCTTTGACATTCCCAAATCCTCAAACATCAGTTCATACATGGACCTGAGCCTACATGGACCTAACAGGCGCTCATTACCGTCAGTCACCTGGCCACCAGCAACTGAAGGTGGTTATGATCCATCTGACTATGCTGAGCCCATGGATGCAGTAGCAAAGCCCCGTCCCACAGAGGAGGAAAATATTTATTCTGTACCACATGACAGTACACAGGGAAAGATTATCACTATTCGCAATGCAAACAAGACCCATTCTAATGGTGCAGGAAATGGATCAGACAGTGAGGCCGATAGCAGTTCATTGGAACGTAGACGGAAACTATCTGCTCTTGGAGTTAAACCTCGGCTGTATCGTGATCGCTCCAAACGTCTTGGAAAGTTCAGCAGCTACCGCACAAGCTTCATTGGCAGTGATGATGAACTTGGAGGTCTCCCCAAAACTAAAGAGGATGAACTTGCTGCACAGAAAGGGGACAGTTCCTTGAATGAAGAAGGCGAGGACCCAAAGAGGAGGAATATCTTGAGAAGTCTGCGAAGAAATACCAAGGTAAATTTTTTGATGTTCTTTCGTTACATATATTCATTGTACTTCAGAGCACATTTATACAGGCAAACTTTTTTTTAAGATGGCCATAATTTATTTCATTTTTATTGATATACAATATGATTCTGAATTGCCATTTAATGCTGTTTTTGTATTAGACTACACTTGAGTATTTGTATTAAATTCAGCTGTATTCACATCTGTGTATTGTCAGTGTTGTCAGATGTTGTCAGTGTTTGACAGACTCTTTTACAGAAAATGTGTTCTGTCTAACAAATGTAGAGGAATGGTGGCATGTGCTTGTTTTTTTTTTTGTTTTGTTTTTTCTTGCACTTAGCGTCATCCAGGATCAGGGGAAGTCTTTGACCCATTCTCTAAGTGCAAATTACAGTCTTGGAGCAGTAGCCTGTTAGGCTGTGTTTTACGTAATTTTCAGAAAGCTGATCCTCTGAGAAAAGATCCAGCTGTTTTTCAACCTGGTCTTGTGGCATAAACGTACCTGGGTGCACTTTTTAGCGAGACTTTTTATGTTTTTATGTAACTTACTGCACGTTTCGCCGCAGTTTCAAAGAGAAATGTCCACTGAGTGGCACTAAAACACGGGTTCAGTACATGAACCCTGCCACGTTTTAATTACCTTGATATAGGTACGTATTGCGGCGGTTCATAATTCAGATATCCGGGGACCGTCGCTAAAAATTAATGCTCTGTCATGTTGAAAATATGCCCCCAACCCTAAACCGACCCGATAGTGTTGACAAATGCAAAACTGGTATAAAAACGCATTTGTTGATGCAACTGTGCTATTTGAACTTCCGTATATGCAGATTTGAACTGTTTTGTCAAACTGTAGTTACACGTGATTCGGAGCTCCTCACCTCCTACGTCTCCTTACTCGGTGAGCTACCGAACAAACCTACTGTCAATGAAAACCCATAGATATGAAGCTGGATTTGTGTTATGCTAACGTTCAAAAGCATCCGTTTTCAAATTTCCCAGCATATTAATATTGTTTTGAAGTCATAACATGATATTCTTGACGTAATTGTGCGAAAATTACGCTTTATTAATCGAAACTCTGTAAATTTGTGTGAAAAGGAATAAAAGGCGTCAGAGTTTTACTGCCTCTAGTGTTCATTTCTTTTGGAAACTGCAGTAATTTGTACTTATTGGTACATATTTCGCATCTCACTAAAAAGTGCGCCCAGGTACGTTTATGCCATGAGACCAGTTAGTGTTTTTTGTGTGTGTGTCATGGATGCACAGACTTTAATCCTTTAGTTTATCTGTATGTCTGTGTGCCAAACTTTGGTCAGGGTTGATTTTTAGTTATGCTGTGGTGTATGTCCATCTTTAAAAGTGTTTAAGTCGGACAAAATGGATTATTATACAAGTCTGACTCTTTTGCCAAGGCAGTTGGGTGCTGTTCACTTGCAGTTGTCTGCTTTTTGCTTAATAGTTGTAAAATCTGAATTATTTTTTTGCTGGGAATACTATTGTAGCCATCACTCCCATAATACGCTGTATTCACATGAGCAGAAATTTCAGTCACTGCTGTTCTCATAGAGCATGTGACAGCCTGAGGGCATATGAAAGGATTGAGCCACCAGTCCTTCTCATTGCACAGCAGTGTCTTTATTACTTCAGTGGGGTTAGAACGAGGCCATTGGGTTAAATCACCTTGCTTGCATCAATTGCCTTATGGGACTGATCCATAAAGCAACCCATAAAAAAGCACAGCAGCCCAGTAGCCTCAGGGGTCTGTACTGGTTTAAGCTCTTTTCAGCAAAGATTGTCCCCTTCTGATGTTAAAGGAGTTCAAATAAGCCTTTCCTGTTTCTGTGTACTCTCCCATCTGTGCACCTTCTCTTTCTCAGTATGTTGGACGGCAAGGCCGGAAATGTTCACTCAGCCTTTTAAAATCTCCTCACCTAACAAGTGGAATGTTTTAAATTCCACTGTCACCTAGTTCCTTTCTAATGCCCCCTTTAACTTTGAACCAGCAACTGGCAAGTGAATGGTTGCATGGTGGAGATACCAGGGGACTGATTTCATTGTGAAGTTTTCCACCACTTGCAAATACTTTTTGCGTAGATTTAACATTTAACCAAACATTGCATTTATTCACACTGTAACATGAGTATCCTGTCATGTCTGAAGTTGCAAATGGGTGGAGTAGCAGTTATAAACATGATGTAGCTGGTTTTCTTTGTGCACCTTGGTCTGGGTTGCTGTGTGACCTGCATTGCAGGGTGAACGCATTACTTTCGCATAACATTGCCATCCCAGTAATACTCCCTGTGAACTGTAATTGGAGCACAGATTCTTTACCGAGATCTTGGAGAGGGGAGGGAGGTAATTATGTAAACGTCTATTGAGAGGAGCCAGTGGGGATTTAGGTGAAATCTGAAAATAAGAAAAGGAGTAGAGCAGCGGGAAATGTAAGAAGCAAAAAGAGAGAGAGAGAGATAGAAAAAGGGAGGCAAATGTGACATGGTTCCTGAATGTGTGAAAAGCAGAGCTTTGACCTGCGGATATACCAGGAAGCCGGCTTGCCTTCTAGCTATAGAGCAGACAGGCTCTGGCCTAATAAGCGTCATAGCTTTTTCTCTTGTCTGACAGTACTGCAGACACACTAGCCAATGAGCCGTGATGCCCTGCTGCAGAGCATTATGGGAAGGCAGGAGGTAGGGAGGAAGGTCTGAGCAGTGTATCCTCCTGCAGAACTCTAAACGCAAAAGTCAAGCCCAATGTACCTTAGTATAAACTGTCAAATTGCTGTAATAATTTGAATGATTTGACTGCCTTTAGGGTGGTCTGATGCACAGTATTTGGACTCTGATATGACACTTAAAAAATATGAATTTCATTGCATAAGATGCCAAATATAAAACCAAGTGTCTACAAATGATATTAAACCTTGTCTTAGAATTTTATTAATTTTTTTAATCAACTGATATGAAGGTGATTTCAGTGGATTTATGCATTTAGCTGCCTGAAGAATCACTGCATTTATGTTCCGGTAACATTAGACATGTTAAAATACATTTAATTTTAATATTATAATTATTATCAAAACCTGTTGATGTATTTTATATTAAACTTGTTGAGATATTGTACGTGCTTAATTGTGACTCAAACTTGGCTATTGTTATTGTACCAGCAAATAACGTCTTTGTCTCCTGTCTAACAGAAAACGCGGTCAAAGGCTCGTCAGTCATCATCGTCCAAACCTCTGGAAAGTAACTACTTCGGTGTTCCCTTGGCCAACGTTGTCACGCCAGATCGGCCCATTCCACTCTTCATCGATAAGTGTATCCGTTACATTGAGGCTACAGGTAAGCAGCACATAGCCAAAATTCAGATTTTGTATTGTTACTTTGGAGTGAGGTATTGAACTCAATTATTTAAAATGCATTTAAAACACACGCCAGCAACTGACACTTGAGGCTGAAGTTCAAATCCTGCTCAGATCTGTGTCGAACTTAAGTTGGTTTACTAATTGTATCTGAAGTTCTGAAGTTACAAATCCCTCTAAAACCAGCAAACCCAACCAACCTGGCCAAGTTGGGAGACCAGCAAACTACTTTAGGCTGGTTTAAGATGTTTTGTCAACAGTGTATATACCGTACCTAACCTATATGATAATTTTAGCATTTTAAATGATCCCACAGAGCACAGCATGCAAATAAAAGCCTCTCATATTCAGCAGTATGATAATACAATGCATGAATGCAGGTATGTGCACTTGTTACGTGTGTATCTACGCAGCTGTGATTTGATTTGGCTCGGTAGCATTAGCGCCATTAGCTTCCAGGGATTAAGCTCATCAACTGAGAGAAAGTGCATTTGCTCCGGCTTAGGTTTTCTGTTATGCTGAGTGTTGGAGAACACATCAGTATTCCCTGTGGGATGCATCTGTCCATCTGTAGTTTAGATGAAGTCAACCCTGTGCAACCTACTGTATAATGAGCCCCTATTAGTCAAATGTTGGCATGTTCACGGATGCAGATCTCATAATTACGTTGCTTTGTGTGCTTCTGGGTTATCACTCAAGTGATTTGACTGGATCCTCACTACTGGATTACAATTACACACATAAGTATAAAAGAAAACATGAAATTGGTACAATACATTATTACATACATAGTGTATTCATGTCAAATCCCTAAGAGAACGCTCAACCCCACCCTTTGGATTGAATGTGTGAACCACTGGGGGGCAGAGTAGAGTCAATGGCGTCATTAATAGTTTTCTTAATTCAGCTCCTGATCTTTGTCCCTTGTTTCCATTTCCTCTCCCCCCTGCCCTTCTCCCACCTTTTTTATGTTTCGTTGTGTATGTGTGTAAGCTGCCAAACCCCTTGTGGTAATCTTCTGCTTGATAACTCCCTCATTGAGATCGATACCACATAGCAGAAATGGTGAACAATCTTTCGGGCTCAGCTCTTTTTTTTGTGCTCTGTGGGTGGAACTGGATTCTACAACAGCCTACAGCATGATTTGCTGATAGCAGCGTGAACACTAGAGGATACACATTCACTCGCTCGCTCACTCAAAGTGCCTTACCCATCAAAACAATACAACCTTATCAGAATTACACCGAATTGCTTTTACAAAGGCTTTTGTAGAAAAATGTCAGTTTGACATGTCAAGCAAGTCCCGCTAACAACTGTAGCTAAGATGTGCTTAGTCATAGCGGCTTAGTATTGTACATATGGCAACACTGTGTATCTCAAGGTCTCATAAAAGCTAAATTTACGTCTAGCTGTGTAAATTAGGGATTGGTCACTGTGGTCATATGAAAACTGCTAGTCGGTTTATAAGGTCAGCTATTGAGATTTAGTTTAAATAGGGTTTTTTTCTTAGTTTTATAGCTCTTTTATAGGTGAAATCAAAATAAAATCAGGGCTCGCAAAATCACTAGCCCGATGTCCCGGGGCTATTGTGTTTTCCAGTCGGGCTACCAAAATGTATCACAGCCCTGCCCGACGGGCTACCTTAAATACAGGGCTCCCACGCAGTGTTCCCTCTTAGATGAGCGCGCGCGACCAAGGAATAGTTTGTTTTGATAATATATTATGTTAGGGCTATATTATAAACCTGATAAATAATTGACCTTGTTTTTGAGTCTTTGACTTTGAGTCTCTTGCTCATCATATATATATATATATATATATATATATATATATATATATATATATATATATATATATATATATATATATAGCACATTAAAGTTCAAAGTTACACACGTTTTTGTGTGCATGCTGTACAGGTCTGGTATAAAGAATGCTTTTGCTCAGGTGCCCGAAATGTCCACCCAATAGAGAAAAGTTTTGCTCAGCAAGAAAAACAATTAGAGGGAACATTGCTCCCACGGGTCCTTATATTTGATACAACTAAACTGAAGAGTTTTTAAGCCCTTAGACAGTTTTAAATACGTTAAATAGTATAAGAATTTTTTTTTCAAATTGCCTTGAATAGATTTTTAAGAATTCTGCAAATACCTTGTAAATAGTAAAATAAAACTCTTTCCTTGATATTCGTTGATATTTGTGTATTGAAAATGTTTTTGATTGACATTTATGGTCTTTATTTTATTTGGGCTAGTTAAATTAATTTTCGGGCTACCAAAATCTGAAGAGTACCTGCCCGAAGGGCTACCAGGGATTTAGAAATTTTTCGAGCCCTGAAAATAAGTAAAATATTAAATAAGCAAGACAGGGTATGTGCATATGTGTTATGTAAATGACATTTGAAGTCTACTGAGCTTTTTGTGGAGGTCTACAAGTGCAGATTCCTCGGGAGCCTGGACTTGTCTAATACATGCCTAATTATGCAAGGCTTACTTAAGACCGACTAGGCCTAGTTGTTTTCAAAGTACTCTACCATTCAAATGTTTGGAGTCGATGTGCTTAAATGGTTATGCTGATCAAGGCTGCATTTATTTGTGCAAAAATTCAAAATAACTGTTTTCTATTGTAATATATTTTAATATGTAATTTATTTCTGTGATGCAAAGTTGAATTTTCAGCATCTAATATGCTGATTTGCTGCTTAATAATCATTTTTTCTTATGATAAATGTTTAAAAAATATGCTTTTTCATATTTTTGTGGAAACCGCAATAAATATTTTTCAAGATTAGGCTATTTGATGAATAGAAAGTTCAAGGGAACTGCATTTGTTTGAAAAATAACCCTTTTCTTACATTTCAAATGTTTTTACTTTCACTTCCTTTCAATTTATTGTGTCCTTGCTAAGTAAAACTATAACTTTCTTTAAAAAAAAAAAAAAGTATTGACCCAAAACCTTCGGATGGCAGAGTACAGTATGTAGCACATATCTGGTCTAAATTACTTAATTCATGAAATAATTTAATACAAAAACAATCAAAACATTCAGTCATTCTTTATTCACCCGACATATCTATACTCGTATGAAACTTTTGTGGTATTTTGTGAATGCTTCGGGCCCAATTCATTGTCGAGTGACCATCACATTAATCCAAATGACTTCTTTTAAAGACCAAAGTTTTGTTGCTGGGTGACAAATTCAGTTTATGAGCAAACTAGTCAAGTTTAGCTTGTATATTTCTTGAGAAGGGTTCATGTCATTTCTCCTATTGCTTTTTGTGTTTGATGGCGCTGAAATGAAAACGCATTCGCCGCCTGTTATGTAACCTCAGATTTATATACAGTAGTTTCTATAGGGATCCATTTCCGTCCCTTCCGTTATACCCTCTGTACCAAAAATACTTGCTTTCCCTTAGTGTTCCTCTCATTTCCCGTTCATTCTTCTAGGTAAACCTGTCTCTGATTTAACTTCTCTTTTCTCTTTGTCTTCTCTTACTCTCTATCTGTCAGTCCTTTTCTCACTGTAGCAATGGGATGGTGTGATAAATGAGCGTTGGATGTTTTAGGGCCGTTGGGGTCACCATCTCCTCATTATTCACTGCTTTTCATAGCAGCAGGACCTGTTCCAGAATCAGTCCAGTGCTACACAGTATGGGAACAGGAGATACAGTATATAGTCTCAGCCCACAGGCCGCCAACTGTAACCCATCAATCAGACCCTATTTTTAATATGATAATCAGATAATGAAATGGCTTTAGTAGAAACAGCTCTAGGAGGGAACGTGACAGCCTTTGGAGGAGGAGAAATGCTGAATTGGCTGATACTGGCCCCGGAGGATATGCTGAAGATGATGGCAGGAAGCGGCAGGGGTTTGTTTGGACATGTTGCAGGGTTATATGTGCATTAGGAGGGCTTTAAGCAAAAGGGTCATGGTGAGTTTCAGTTAGAGAAGCCCATGAGGCTCAAAGTGCTCTGTGTTATTTTGAAATGTCTTAACATGGCGTTCTCTTGATGCTGCTAATGGACTGGACGTTCATTTTGAAGGCCAATAGATTGAGAGTGATGGACATGAAATGACATGAGAGAAATTATATAATGAACTGGAAATATGGTGACTTCCTTGTATTGTCCTTGACTGTCCTTCAGAGGATGTTTCTCTTTCTCCCTCATGCATTCCTGTGGCTTCTGTTCTGTTTGAACGTTTTCTTTTGGAGTCTTTAGTTTCTGATTAAATTTGGTTGAAGCTATGAATGGATAGTCTTGAGTCCTTTTGTGTGATTTCTTAGTTGGAAAGCTCATCTGAATTAAGTTCATTAAGCTTCATTTGAAGAACTTGCTCATAAAATGGGCATCAAAACTATTTTGAAGTACATAGTAGGCTAGAGTGTTCTGGTCTGGTTTGCTTTAAAAATTAACAGGCCAAATAAAAAGCCCAATCAGGGCTTGACAATAAGGTTGATCATCTGGCCTGGGAACAGAGTGTGAGTTTCTGACCAGTTGATGAAACTGTGACTTTCCCTTAAAAGTTTATTAATACATTGTCACTAAATGTAACGTTGATCTTTAGCATGTTTCATGCTCTGTGAACTGTTGGTTTTCTGTTATGTTAAGCATAGTTCTGTGAATTCTGTTGATTTTTAAATTTGACCAGTGCTACGCTACCTAACAGAGACTTGGAAACATTAATTAGAAATTATAAGGTAATCAGTAATGTTTACATTACCAATATGTTCTATTTTCTCAAAAAAAAAAATTATGAATTTGTGGTGTTTATGATTGCCTTCCATCCATCCATGCACACTTACTTATTTATTCACTTCAGTTAATTTAATTATTATTTACGTAACTTAGTTATTAATTTACATATCTATAGTTATATCTTATAGTCTCCTCTACCACCACTAGTGTGCAGCATCCACTTGGATGATGCGACGGCAGCCACACTACAACGGCGCCAGTGCACTCACCACACACCAGCTACAGGTGGAGAGGAGAGAGTGATAGAGCCAATCAAGTGGATGGGGATTATTAGGAGGCCATGATAGATAAGGGCCAGTGGAGGGAATTTGGCCAGGACACCGGGGTTACACCCCTACTCTTTACGAGAAGTGCCATGGGATTTTTAATGACCACAGAGTGTCAGAACCTCGGTTTAACGTCTCATCTGAAAGACGGTGCTTTTTGACAGTATAGTGTCCCCGTCACTACACTGGGGCGTTAGGACCCACACAGACCACAGGGTAAGCACCCCCTGCTGGCCTCACTAACACCTCTTCCAACAGCAACCTAGTTTTCACCGGAGGTCTCCCATCCAGGTACTGACCAGGCTCAACCCTGCTTAGCTTCAGTGGGCAAACGGTCTTGGGCTGCAGGGTGATATGGCTATGGCTATTTCTCAGACATCAAAAGTAGAGTTTTATGATCAGTGCAAATCTATAACGCAATATGAAACTTGATCTTTCAGAAGTTTTACAGTCCTTTTCGCACCTTTTTTTTCTTTTTTCCCTCATGTTCTTACACTCCACCACAAACACACCCTTCCTCTCTACACACATTTCCCTTCCTGCAGCTACACAGAAAAGCTTTTATGGATAATTGATCAGGAGAGGTGAGGCAATCAATGCGGTCTGCCTTGGCAATGCGCCGACGCCTCTCGCTCTGTCTTCCTCTTTATCGATGTACTCGTTTTCTCTCTGCTTGGGTGAGATGGGCCAAGCCGAGCTGTTCTCTGGCTCTTGTCTCCGTCTGCATCTGCGGGGCACAAGACGCAAGCTGCTCTCTGCCTGTGGCAGCCCTCATTCTTCATGTACGACTGATAAGTCAAACAGATCTGACAGTCGGAGTGTGGTCGCACAATTAGCAACCTCAGATATAAATTAAATATGTGTAATGCGTTGTACATTCTCTGAGCTGGTGATAACACCATTGTTGGCTCTTATCAAACTCTGAGACTGTGTAAAAGGAATGGAGTGCAAAACTCATTAATTAATGTCAACTCTCTCTCTCTCTCACACACACAGGGTTGAGCACAGAGGGGATCTACAGGGTGAGTGGAAATAAGGCCGAGATGGAAAGCATGCAGCGGCAGTTTGACCAGGGTGAGTCACATGACCTGTCTGCCTTTCTCTTTCTTTTGATCTCTCTTTTCAGATTCTGTTTAGTGTGCTTTATTGGCATGGCAGATACATATAAATAGAACAAAATGTAGTGCAGCTAAGTAACATGCAGTAGTATTCGATTTAAAAAGAAACAGTGGAGTAGAACATAAGTTGAAATAGCAAGGAAAGAAATTAGTAAGGGTAAATTTAAATGATTCAGTGTTGGGAATGTTTCAAGTCAGGCAGACACAAATAATGCGTTTAAATGCTAATCGGCCTCAGAAAACAAAATCACATTTTACCCATGTTGCATCTTGCAGTGTGAATTAAATGTAATAAGTCGAAACGCCACAAAATAATCCCATTGTCTTTGTTAGATGCACAGATTTACGTGCAAACATGCTAATGGAGTCCAGTTTGTGAACAAATGAGCAGATTGTTTTAATGAATCACACAAAAATGTTGTCGGTTTGAATCGGTTCGAAGCTCTGATGCCGAAGCTACCATGGCAGTTTTGAAATGAGTATGAATTATTTGTAGCATAATGTGATTATCATGAAATGAAATATTGACGTTAATACTACACATAATACACAGTATACTGTAAATAATCCAGTGGCAGTAACTGTTGACACTATGGTTGATTCTGGTTGTAATCTGGTTGACACTCCAACATAGTAGGTGGCAGTGTTGCACTTTAACACTTTGACATCCATCAGAAAATGGAAAAATGAAGACGATGACTAGTGTGTAGCTAGTTCTGCAGCACTAAATCATGTCAGATGAGACGACAGATGAAAACGAGACACTCTACCTTCAGCCAAAAAAGTTTGTTTGCCAGTGTAGGAGTTATTTTGGATCCTGTAAAAAAAAAAAAAATACTGTGTTAGCTGTGCCATTTCAAAAGTCCTTTTTGTACACTTTTGTGTAGTTATGGTTATAAACTCTCTTTCCACTTCCCTACACTTGTGTTTAAGTCATGTAGTGAAAATCTGATATCATGACAGCCCTATTATGAAACTGTCAAAGTCAAATCAAACCCTGACTGCTGTCCCCAGTCTCTCTCACTTTTCTTCCTGTCCACTATACACTATAATAATCTTATAAAGGCAAAAAAATCTAAAAGTAAATGCTAGATGCTGAAGTTTGCAATATCAAGATGAAAATGTAATGGTATTGTCCCAGTACTAGCATACTGTCTCACTCAAGTATGTACTTTTGCCATCACCACAGAAAGTAGTAACTTTTAGACTATTTGATTAGAATTCAGAAATCTGAAAAGTAAGGGCGTTTTGTTTTATTCTTGTCAAATTTGTGGTGTTGATGTATACCTTTGTCATAAAACAATAGGAACCATAGGAACTTTACCCATGAACTAGGGACTAGTTCCCTAGGCTAGTACTCGGTGTGTTTCCACCACTGGAACCAGGATCTAAATAAAGTTCTGGGTACAAATTTGCCCCTCAGAAAGTCCCTGCTCACGAGGTAGTACTTTTTCAAAGGTCCGGAACATTTGGGGAAGGATTTGGGCACTGAATATGCTGATTGGTTGAGTTCACGCAGCATTGAATTTAACAATAAGCATATTTCCCTACTATAGTAGGTGAAAACAGCATGTGGTATGTCCACATTCACAATATTCATAAAACAGTAGGTGCTACCAGATGACCTACTAGTTCTGCTGATGTTCCAAAGTATGCATCTGATGGGACTTTACTATCATTATGACATGGGAGAGGAGTTGTGACTAATAGTAAAATGACGCAACTGATGCTGGTAGGTTATGTGACCATGACAACGTAGTGAATGTAGTACATCCAGATTTCAATACCACACACATTCATACAATATAGAACATACTTTTTGACAGTTGCAAAGTATCTTCATCAAATGTAGTACCTAACTAGACAGTCTGCAATTTCACCTAATAACTCTTGTTCAGCAATATCTTTTGTTGCATTTCAGGTAAGACTCTTGTTTGCAACCAAACTATACATGTAATTTGATGCAGAGACCAAAATTAGACATCTTGTCTTTGACCCATGTACAATTTACACTATATTCTGAAGAAAACATAAAACATTTTAATACCATGGTGCTGTTTCAAAAGTACGACTTAAGAAGCTTGTAAAGCTAAGAACATTACTAAAGTATAACAAGAGCAATGACTCCCACCTTCTCTCTCTCTGCTTGTCTGGCCTCCATGAACTTCCATGCTCTCACATTACCCTGCTGTTGTAACAGCATAATCTAAAGACATCTCATGGATATCATAGTACATACAGAACTCTGTTACTCATATTTGCCTTGGGGAAAAGTTTGAGTGGGCCAGTCACAGCAGACCCTGCTGACCTCGCTGCTTTCAAAGAAATGGCTGCTATTCCTCGGTGCATGGATCACATTTCTGTCAACGAGCACATTGTAGAGCAGATAAGCTCAATTAACCGGGACTGATGCACAGCTATTGATCCGGCCCACCGAGGGCCATTATGAAAGCATAATGTAAGAGTGCATAGAATATGCTTGTATTATGTGCATAATTGATTGTTACTTATTTTCGATTGCTTATTTTTAAAGGTGGTAAGACGTGTCTATATAGTAAATTTATATATATTTATATTTATTTATTTATTTGTTTATTTATATTATATATAACTTTATATATACATATAGCACATATACAGTATCCCACAGAAGTGAGTACACCCCTCACATTTTTGTAAATATTTTATATCTTTTCATGTGACAACACTGAAGAAATTACACTTTGCTACAATGCAAAGTAATGAGTGTACAGCTTGTATAACTGTAAATTTGCTGTACCCTCCAGCAAATAACTCAACACACAGCCATTAATGTCTAAACCGCTGGCCACAAAAGTGAGTACACCCCTAAGTGAAAATGTCCAAATTGGGCGCAATTGGCCATTTTCTCTCCCCGGTGTCGTGAGACTCGTTAGTGTTATTGACACTTTATTTTCCTTTTTTTGATATTGTGCAGTGCTTTGACACAATTTGCATTGTAAAAAGCGCTATATAAGTAAGGTGACTTGACTTGACTTGACTTGTTACAATGTATCAGGTGTGAATGGGGAGCAGGTGTGTTAAATTTGATGTTATCACTCTCACTTTCTCATACTGGTCACTGGAAGTTCAACATGGCACCTCATGGCAAAGAACTCTCTGAGCATCTGAAAAAAAGATTTGTTGCTCTACATAAAGATAGCGTAGGCTATAAGAAGATTGCCAAGACCCTGAAACTGAGCTGCAGCATGGTGGCCAAGACCATACAGCGGTTTCACAGGACAGGTTCCACTCAGAACAAGCCTCGCCATGGTCAACCAAAGAAGTTGAGTGCGCATGCTCAGCGTCAAATCCAGAGGTTGTGTTTGGCAAATAGACTTATGAGTGCTGCCAGCATTGCTGCAGAGGATGAAGGGGTGGGGGGATCAGCCTGTCGGTGCTCAGACCATACGCCGCACACTGCATCAAATTGGTCTGCATGGCTGTCGTCCCAGAAGGAAGCCTCTTCTAAAGATGATGCACAAGAAAGCCCGCAAACAGTTTGCTGAAGACAAGCAGACTAAGGACATGGATTACTGGAACCATGTCCTGCGGTCTGAAGAGACCAAGATAAACTTATTTGGTTCAGATGGTGTCAAGCGTGTGTGGCGGCAACCTGGTGAGGAGTACAAAGACAAGTGTGTCTTGCCTACAGTCAGGCATGGTGGTGGGAGTGTCATGGTCTGGGGCTGCATGAGTGCTGCCGGCACTGGGGAGCTACAGTTCATTGAGGCAACCATGAATGCTAACATTGTACTGTGACATACTGAAGCAGAGCATGATCTGCAGGGCCGTATTCCAACATGATAACGACCCCAAACACACCTTCAAGACGACCACTGCCTTGCTAAAGAAGCTGAGGGTAAAGGTGATGGACTGGCTAAGCATGTCTCCAGGCCTAAACCCTATTGAGCATCTGTGGGGCATCCTCAAATGGGTGGAGGAGCGCAAGGTCTCTAACATCCACCAGCTCTGTGATGTCGTCATGGAGGAGTGGAAGAGGACTCCAGTGGCAACCTGTGAAACTCTGGTGAACTCCATGCCCAAGAGGGTTAAGGCAGTGCTGGAAAATAATGGTGGCCACGCAAAATATTGACACTTTGGGCCAAATTTGGACATTTTCACTTAGGGGTGTACTGACTTTTGTGGCCAGCGGTTTAGACATTAATGGCTGTGTGTTGAGTTATTTTAAGGGGACAGCAAATGTACACTGTTATACAAGCTGTACACTTACTACTTTACATTGTAGCAAAGTTTCATTTATTTAGTGTTGTCACATGAAAAGATATAATAAAATATTTACAAAAATGTGAAGGGTGTACTCACTTCTGTGAGAGATTGTATTCATACAACTTTATAACTTTTTTACACTACCAGTCAAAAGCTTTGAACAGTAAAACTTGTAATTTTTTGTTAAAAGAATTATGTTCTGTTCACCAAGCCTACATTAGTTTGATCCAAAATACAGCAAAAGTAGTAATATTGTGAAATATTTTTACGGTTTAAAATATCTGCTTTCTGTTTGAATATATTTTAAAATGTAACTTATTCCTGTGATCAAAGATAAATTTTCAGCATCATTACTCCAGTCTTCGGTGTCACGTTTTATCATTATTTTTATTATTATCAATATTTAATATAGTTAAGTACATTTTTTTGGATTATTTGATGAATAGAAAGATCCAAAGATTATGATTTTAAATATATACACATATGCATGTATATATATGTGTGTGTGTGTATATATATATATGTATATATATATATATGTGTATAGATGTACAGTCAGGTCCATAAATATTGGGACATCGACACAACTCTAACATTTTTGGCTCTATACACCACCACAATTGATTTCAAATGAAACGAACAAGGTGTGCTTTAATTTGAGGGTATTTACATCCAAATCAGGTGAACGGTGTAGGAATTACAACAGTTTGCATATGTGCCTCCCACTTGTTAAGGGACCAAAAGTAATGGGACAGAATAATAATCATAAATCAAACTTTCACTTTTTAATACTTGGTTGCAAATCCTTTGCAGTCAATTACAGCCTGAAGTCTGGAACGCATATACATCACCAGACGCTGGGTTTCATCCCTGGTGATGCTCTGCCAGGCCTCTACTGCAACCGTCTTCAGTTCCTGCTTGTTCTTGGGGCATTTTCCCTTCAGTTTTGTCTTCAGCAAGTGAAATGCATGCTCAATCGGATTCAGGTCAGGTGATTGACTTGGCCATTGCATAACAGTCCACTTCTTTCCCTTCAAAAACTCTTTGGTTGCTTTTGCAGTATGCTTTGGGTCATTGTCCATCTGCACTGTGAAGCGCCGTCCAGTGAGTTCTGAAGCATTTGGCTGAATATGAGCAGATAATATTGCCCGAAACGCTTCAGAATTCATCCTGCTGCTTTTGTCAGCAGTCACATCATCAATAAATACAAGAGAACCAGTTCCACTGGCAGCCATACATGCCCACGCCATGACACTACCACCACCATGCTTCACTGATGAGGTGGTATGCTTAGGATCATGAGCAGTTCCTTTCCTTCTCCATACTCTTCTCTTCCCGTCACTCTGGTACAAGTTGATCTTGGTCTCATCTGTCCATAGGATGTTGTTCCAGAACTGTGAAGGCTTTTTTAGATGTTGTTTGGCAAACTCTAATCTGGCCTTCCTGTTTTTGAGGCTCACCAATGGTTTACATCTTGTGGTGAACCCTCTGTATTCACTCTGGTGAAGTCTTCTCTTGATTGTTGACACACATACACCTACCTCCTGGAGAGTGTTCTTGATCTGGTCAACTGTTGTGAAGGGTGTTTTCTTCACCAGGGAAAGAATTCTTCGGTCATCCACCACAGTTGTTTTCCTTGGTCTTCCGGGTCTTTTGGTGTTGCTGAGCTCACCGGTGCGTTCCTTCTTTTTAAGAATGTTCCAAACAGTTGTTTTGGCCACGCCTAATGTTTTTGCTATCTCTCTGATGGGTTTGTTTTGTTTTTTCAGCCTAATGATGGCTTGCTTCACTGATAGTGACAGCTCTTTGGATCTCATCTTGACAGTTGACCGCAACAGATTCCAAATGCAAATAGCACACTTGAAATGAACTCTGGACATTTTATCTGCTCATTGTAATTGGGATAATGAGGGAATAACACACACCTGGCCATGGAACAGCTGAGAAGCCAATTGTCCCATTACTTTTGGTCCCTTAACAAGTGGGAGGCACATATGCAAACTGTTGTAATTGCTACACCGTTCACCTGATTTGGATGTAAATACCCTCAAATTAAAGCTGACAGTATGCTGTTAAAGCACATCTTGTTCGTTTCATTTGAAATCCATTGTGGTGGTGTATAGAGCCAAAAATGTTAGAATTGTGTCGATGTCCCAATATTTATGGACCTGACTGACTGTGTGTGTGTGTGTGTGTATATATATACACACATAGAAAGAAGTCTCGTATGCTCACCAAGGCTAAAAAAAAAAAAGTATATATATACTTTTTTTTTTTTTTTAGCCTTGGTGAGCATACGAGACTTCTTTCTTGGTGAGCATAAGAGCCTTGGTGAGCATAAGAGACTTCTTTCAAAAACACATTTACTGTCGCAAAACATTTCAGTGATAGCGTATTTCAAATTTGACCAATTTAACACATTTGAACCTTTTTTTCATCCAGAACAAAATATAATATTCATAAATAAAAATGCATTTATATACATGTTACAAATATTATGCAATATAAAAGTAATTAATATAATATAATAATATTTATAAATATTTGCGTAAATATTAATGTTTTATTATTTAATAGACACTAAAATCCTCAAACCTCGAATTTTCATTTCATTAAGCTCTCTAAAGAAACTGTGTGCTGTGGAAGCGTATTTGTGTGTGTGCATCACCACAGGCTGTCCTGTTTGTGTGTTTGCGCCGGAAGAGAAGGTCAGTTAATTACCAGCAGATTGGTTTGGGTAATGAACCGCGAGCACACACGCTCCACTGATCTGGTCGGCTTCGGATCGGCATGAGCTAATAGAAGGCGAAGGCTCGTGTCTGATCGATCAGAACCCCGCACAGCCAGGTGACAATACAATTACGGCGGAAATTACTGCGCAGGTATGTGCTCAGCAGCATCCCGGCCAACTCCAGAGAAATGTCAGACGATTCACAATCAGGTGCTACACAGCCGTTATCGATCTCTGATGAAATACAATCAGGACGGCTAGAGTAACTGATCTGGGGTCAACTGGATTTAACATGCTGGTCTGAAAGATTACAATTGTAATACGAATGTGGAGTGCTCGTCTGTGTTTGAATCTTTAGCGCAATCATATTGGCAGAAGTGGATATCAAAATTGTTTTGTGGTTTTAATCGGCGCTTGTTTTGTTTGCGGCTCGTAACCTCTCACCCCCTCCTGTGCACTCATTTCACACCTGCATGCTAAGCACACATTCTCCAATTGGATACACATTTCGCTGGATCAGCCGAGAGATTAGAGATTCATCCAGACAGCAAGAGTGGACAGGTTTCATTATAAGGGGCTTGTGCTTTCAGAAGGACCCCTTGTGTGAACAAAGAAGCTTGCAGTCAGGGATGTTCATATGATCCTGTGTCTCTGATTTTAAGAAACAGATTTTTTTACTGTTAAGGCTGATCAAATACCTCCTAGAAAAATGTGTCCCATTTATCTCAGTGCCATTTCCTTGGTACAAAATGTATTTCAGGGTCAGGGTGATTATGGTGCAGGTCACAGTGTTTCTTCAGTTATTGGCACTTTTGGCGCTGTGCAGTTGTTTTTTCTTTTTCTTTTTTTTTTTTTTTTTTTTTGAAGGTCTGAGACCAAAGATAAAACTAAATTTAAACACAAAATGTGTGTGAAAAGTAACAAAAATACTTTTCACGTGCCTTTTATGCATGGTAAAAATCGCTATAATGTGATCATACTGAAATCTGTTGGTTTTAATAAAAATTAACCCGCAGCACATGAAATTGCCTGAAGTTAAGGAAACAACCATTAGAAGGATAATGTATGCTTAACCAGTCGCACCCTAAAATGATTATGGTGCACTTCCCTTCTTTTTTTAGACTAATTTAACAACTTTAAATTGCAAATAGCTTGAGAAGCTGCAGTGACTCATGAACTTCTATTTAAAAGTCTAACCGAATTCTCTCTCTCTTTCTGTACATTATAGACCCTAACATTGACCTGATCGAGAAGGACATGTCTGTGAACACGGTGGCAGGAGCGATGAAGAGCTTCTTCTCAGAGCTGCCCGATCCTCTGGTACCATACAGCATGCAGACGGAGCTGGTGGAGGCCTTCAGTGAGTATCAACAAGAGAGTGAGCAGCCTCTCACTATCAACAAAAACACTGATAGAGGGAAGGTTTTCCACAGCCAGATGTTTACTCTAAGAAAGCAGCATGCTTGGTTGTAGTCCTCTGAGGTTAGTGCGCTCTGGAGAGCTTCTCTGCTGGACATCTTGTGTGTGGAGCTGGGAGAAAAAGAAAAACGAGGGATAAGCCAGCGAGTAGAAATGGATTGAGTTTCTGCAGTGCGTTTTCCTGTTGCGCTATTATAGACTTCTCTCCCCGTTCTTCAATACACACACTCTCTCTCTCTCAGTGTGAAGTTCAGCATTGTCTGCTCTGGGCATGGCTCCAAGCCAGCAACACACAAGCGATGAGACTTAAACCTAAGATTGCCGTTAGTCCTTCACTCCAGACTGTTTCTCAATAAACAAGCCCTCTCAAGTCCTGCCATGCTTTAAATAGTTTCACAAACAGCAGGCCTGATTCAGCAGAAAACTAAGTGTAACACCCAAACCTGCACTGGTGGAGTAAAGCACAAAAGAGGGGATTTGATTCGTTAAATGTATGATCCAATCATGTAACCCATTTTGCAGGTGTTAAAATGTTTGTATATAAATTTGGTATACCAGAATAAAATCTTAGTACTGTTCAAATGGCCATAGAAAATGTTCATTTGAGTCAGTTGCATATTTTTTAGCAAATTCAATTGATCAAATACCAACATAATCAGATACTAATTTGAGCTGTAAAAATTAGCCTTGTGTTTTCAAAATCAAAAATAGGTTTTCTGCTGATAATGTGAGGAGATCTTGCCCGTGCAAATTTTGACAATAATGCTATGAGTGTTTTACGTGGTTGTTTGGGCGTTGCTGTTCGGTTGCTAACGTGTTCAGAGTGGTGTTTGATGTGCGGGACAAGTTACGCGGTAAAGATTAAAGGAATAGTTCATCCAAATTAAATGTATTATTTAAACACCCTCATGTCATTCCAAACGTGTTTGAGTTTGTTTCTTCTGTGAATCACGACAGAAGATATTTGGAAAAATGTCAATGTTTGTTTTGTCCATACGATGCAAGTCAATGTAACCAAAACTATTTGGATACCAACATTCTTCAAAATATCTTCTTTCGTGTTCCCCAGAAGAAAGTAAGTGAGGTTTGGAACGACATGAGGGTCGTGGAAACTCCTTACCCTAAATATATGCAACCGCTTAATAATAATTAAAGTCACAACTACACTTTTAACCAAACACTATTTAATGCAAGAACATTACAGAAGCGCATTGAGAGTAAGAAGGAAGGGATAATGGAGCGAGAGGACAGACGGCAGGTCACCTGACTGCCGTGTCACTCTCCGCAGGTGGTGGGCGGGGCTTTGGTCTGGTCCGTCTGTTACTGGACGGCATGACAAGAGCCCAGCAGGCTTATTCTGTTTTAGTCTCTGAAAACACAGGAAGCACCTGCACTGCTTTAAGACCTTCTGAATAATCCTTTGCTTTGTTGATCTGCCATCTATTAGACGTCTCAATGGGATATTTAAATTAATGCATTTTCTGACTGGCAGTGGCGGTGGTGGTTTATTCATTAGATGATATTTGCATATTCGGTCTCAAAATAAACAATGTCTGGGTAGGTTTTAAATACACCGGCATCCTGATGTTTTGAGATCATCATTATTACTACTACTAATACTACAGGTCATGGTTTCATTCAAGTACCTAATCCTAAATATTAAGCCCAAAATATACTTAACCCTTGTGCACCCTTATGGACATTTTTGTCCATTTTAGTTTTTTTTTATTTATAATTTTGCATATGTTAATGCTAACTGCATAAATTTTGGCTCAGGTGTGTATTTTTATTGGAATTTTAATACTACACGCTCATTTCCTTTAATAAATCTATTTTACACTAGGTACAAAAAAGTGAAACACTGCACCGTTTGGACAAAAATGTCCCCATTGAAACCCATTAAAACTGCTATTTTTAATTGCAGTAACAGTTTAACACACACACACATCTGAATGTCTGAATGCATGTTATAAGCGAAGCCTGTGATTTTACTCGAATTTACTGACTTATCTCTCGGAGATGATGTTAAGGCTTTGCGTAACATTTATATATCATAAACTGAAGAGTGTTCCTTCCTTACTGCATGCTGCTATACATTTTGTCCATCTCCATCTAATCAGGAATTTTTACTTTAGAAATTACAGACATGGCCAATTCGCACGGGATTAAGATCAACCTCCGCAATTATTACAAATGACTAGAGGTCACTGGGTGATACTAATTCTTCAGAGTTATAACCGATAACTGTGCTCTTGAACTTGATGGTGAGTCAGTAGCAATGACCCAGAACACTCTAGAAACAAAGTAAATGCACTAAAAATCACCCTAGCTAGCAACCACATAGCAACAACCTGGCATTATAGTGGTTCTGCACGTTGTCCTTCGAGTTACTGCAGTAATTATGCATCTGGGGCCACAATGCATAATGCTGATGTCAGTGTGGGAGTGTGTGTAACGCTGACATCAGAGTGTGTGTGTGTGACTAGGGAGGAACACATCTGCCGTAGTGGTCACATGTTCTGACACAAGGCTCACAGCATTAAGAGCTGATGTAAGCCATTCTGACTCAACACAACCATCAAGCTTGCTGCACCCAGGGCGTGCGTGTGTCTGTGTGTGACTGCACACACTACACAATTATTTCTGTCCATGTACTGTTTGTGTGTGAGACACTGTGCTTCATTGAACAATCCCTCAGTCACCCCAGATGAGACTGATGGGAAGTGTAGTATGCGCGCACGTACACACACAAACCTTTTCACTGTTACTCCTCCCTAGAGTTGTTGTTTATTGATTTAGGTGGAGTGTGCTGCTTCCTTTGTGCATATTAGAACTCATTATTCCTGAATTACTTCCTCAAGCATCGCTTCCAGGCAATCTGAGGTCCCAAAGCCAAACATGGATAGTGTTTTAAGAAAGAGTCTCCACTCACTTTCATCTGGAGTACATCGATTGAATGTGCGTGCAGAACCTGAATCACTCTAAGTCTCAATTAGTTTTCAGCATTTTTCATAAATCTGGTGCAAAATTATGGAGAATTAGGAGTCTGTTTACTATTTTGTTGTTTTATTTAACTATTTAAAAAAAAACTGAATTACACTGTTTTAAACTGGTCTTTTTGAATTTAAATTATATATAAATTTGTATTTATTTTATTGAACTTATTCAAACTTAATATTTGAAATTAACAACTCATTCTTTCATTTTGAAAGTGTTTTCATTTTCATTCAAAGTGTCTCTTCTAGTACGCTATACAGAAGAGTGCATACATCTCTTTGAAAGTAATAATAAAATAACTGCACTGTTTTAATTTACATTTATATTTAAGTTTTCCACCCATTCCATTTACTTGTATTCCCAGTAAAAAGGGTCTAAATTGTTGCTTTCAAAATGTTAGAATTTAATGAAACTTAAGGAGTGGATAATTATGGTAACAGGGTTGAACATGTTATATATGTGGGACAGCTTAATATTGTGTTTTATTGTACATTTGTTAATCATTTAAAACATATCTATATATTGTAACTAGGGGTCTTGGGGTCTGTGCTTTTGTTGCTTTAAAGAGCTAATAGGACACCGTGACATTACAGAAACACACTGGTCTTGAAAGTCCTCAAGCATTGAAGCCATTGTCAAGACTGACTCCAGTGTGTGTGTGTGTGTCTTGTCGCCCTCTATCTATTTGTGTGTTGTGGGACAAGTGAACACCTGTGAAGCATAAAGAAAATAAATGTGTTTGTGTCTCATTCTGTGTTTCCTCTCTGCCCCCTGCAGAAATCAATGATCGAGAGCAGCGCCTCCACACCATGAAGGACATGCTCCGCTGGTTCCCTCGAGAGAACTATGAGGTCTTCAAATACGTCATCACTCACCTGAACAAGTGAGAATCAGAGCCATCCCTAGGGCAACACACGATCAAACTCGCTCGCACGAATGTTTTCCATTCTCACTGTTTCTCTCTTTCTCTCAGGGTGAGTCAAAACAACCGCCTGAACCTGATGACCAGCGAGAACTTGTCCATCTGTTTCTGGCCGACACTAATGCGGCCCGATTTCACCACCATGGACGCGCTGACAGCCACACGCACCTACCAGACAGTCATCGAGACCTTTATCCACCAGTGTGCTTTCTTCTTCTACAATCAGCCCTTGGCCGACACACCCAGCGGCTTGCCCGGACAGCCCGCCTCACCTACCACCACCACCTTGTCTTCTGCCTCCTCCATTCAAGGCTCCGCTTACTCCACCTGTTACACCCCATTGCAACCTGTAGCCCCGCCCTTCAGCCCCGCCCACCAATCCCCGCCCCATTCTCCACCCCCAACCCCTCAATCCCCAATCCAGAGCCTGCTGCCTTCGCTCCACCCCCATCACCCCCCTACGGAACAACACATGCTGTGAAGCTGTAGACGAGGAGGAGAACTTTGGGGGCACTGAAAGAGATTAATCGAATGGAAGAAACTTCCGAGGAGATTGCACGGCCGTGCCTGACTCATCACAAGCAGTAGAGGAATGAGAAAGAGGTCAAGAGTACATGAGCTACATCAACCACACTTCATCGCCCTCTTTCTGCATCATGCTACTCTATAAATCTCTCTGTTCTTGGCCCTATATGCTCCTCACATTTAGACAACTGCACGTGAAGTGTGGTAACCCCAAACCCAGATCTCTAATGGGTCCATCAGACGTAGATGTCGCACTCTTGCTGGTCCAGCGTTGTCTTCGTCAATTGGCGACCAGTGGGAGATTGGTCCTCATATTCGGGTGGCCACTGTATGCAACCTCCTAGAAATAAGGTTAAGCGGGCCAACAGGGTGGCCTATATATTCACCAGATTTTTGTTGTAACTTTCGACCACTTTTATAAATTACGAAAAAAAAATGCTTTTTCCCGATGCAACCATATTTCTCCCCCTTATTTAATCACTTGTCACAGCCTTTTAAAGAGAGACAAAAATCAAAAGACAAAACTAGAACTTGTGGAACTGGATCTAGTTTTGCTGGAAAAGATGTGTGGCACACAGCATTCTAGGATTTGAAGTCTTTTCTTCCCCTGTATCCCCTGTCACATGAGCCTCCAGAACATGCTGGAAGACTAATGCTTCTTTTATTGCAGAATGTCCTCACAACCACACAACCCTCAGTTTCCTGCTCCACGAGGATCTTTGTTCGGTGTCTGTTCATTTGGGAGCTGTATTATTATTATTCTTATTACATCTTTGCAGGAAGTTTCCTCATGTTAGATCTGTGGACTAGTTTTTGCGCACATGATTGGTGAACCAGTAAGTGATGAGTTCTAAGGGATGGGTTAGGTTGTGGTCCTCCCACGTTTTAGAGGAGAGGTATGCACTAAATCAAGAGTTACCTCACAGTTCTGGAAGGTAAAGGAAGTTTGCACTAGAGGAGATGCTGTGCTGTATTCGAAAGGCATTGAATCAGCGAGCTATGGAAGCCTGGAGGAGGATGAAGGTGAAGATAGTGGCATAGCTGTAATGGCATTCGGAACAGATAAAGTCTGCAATGTGTTTGAAAACAGCATGAATGTGAGCTTGCAGTTAGTGGCTTTTGTAAGGACTTACTACTTCAGAGTTGACCTCAGAAGGATGACATTGTTTATAAAATGCCAGACGTTAAAAAAACAGATTAGAAGAAAACCTGGGCATATAAACGGGAAAGTTAATGCGGTAGCTTGTGAGTAGACTTCCATTTGTGGGCTCTTGGAGCGCAACACTACCACCAAGTGGACAAAGCAGGTATTGCATGTTGAAACTCAGCTCTCATTCAGACTAGTTACATTTTTGTTTTTCTAGAAAATGCTGGATGCATTCACAATCACATGGTTGATTGCCAATTTAGCTTTCAAGTTTATATCAATATTCCCCAGCACTTACACTTCACAAGTTGCTCCAGATTAGATAATTTTCTGTGGCTTTTGTGTTTATTTGAACTCAGAGTCAGTTCGTTGTGAGCTGTGATTTTCAAGCAGGCGGATGCTGTGAAACTGTGAAACAATCGCATTTATGGAAAAAAATGAATGTATCCCATAGATTTCACTTCAGTTTTGTGCATATCTCTCCCTGTAATACATTAAGTGAACCACACCTGCCCCGTCCCTCTTTAACTTCAACCCACATCTACTCTGACTTCTGATTGGCTGTGATCAGCTGCAACTCTTTAACCGTTTTTTGCTTAAACACTACGTCTTTTGCCCGCAGAGAGCTGGAGTAATGGTATATTTTGGGAAATCGGGAGCTGTGTGGCCTATACGCCCCTGGTACTTTGTATGAATGCTGCATTCTCTGTGTATTTTCAATGTATTCTTTCAGAGCCGACTGTCCTTCGCAGCCAAAGACTGTGCAAAAAAAAAAAAAAAAAAGTAATAAAAAAGGGCAGGGGAAGACGACTAAAAGCGACAAGACAAACGTGTATTAAAAATGTGACATAGTTTCAGCAATCCTATTTGGCTGCATCACTTTTTTATTTTTTTGTTTAATTTTCTTTTTTCAACAATGGTGACAGATTGTCTGTTAAGTTAAAGGAGAAAGGAGCAAAACTATATTCAGAATGGTTGTTTATTTGTACGTTAGGGGGTCTGACACTTTGCCCTGTAGTCAGTGGTGATAGAAAAGGTGTTCTTTTTATGTTTTATTTTAATAATTAAAAAATGAGAAAGCATTTTTAACTTTTTTTTTTTTTTTTTTTTTTTTTTTGTGAATGGTGTAAAGACCACAATGATGTAGTGCATGATTCAAGACCAGGTCAGGGAGAGGGTCTGCCACTCTCAGTATTAAAAAATGAACAAAGAAAAAAATAGAATGGGAAAAAATACAGAAATAAATGAAGTTACATCAACAAAAATACATGTTATTATATGCCAAGAAGTTGGTAATTAGTCTCAATGGGAATGGTGTATAAACAGTAAGGCCTTCTGTGACCTGTATTATAGTTAATAAAATCAATCTTGTAAAATATGTCTCTTGTCTTTATTTTGTACTTGCAGCATGTGCATCAATTCCATTACTTTGCTGTTGCTATTTACTAAATCTACTTTTTTCACTTATGTAATATTTTTTTTTTTTCTTTAAGAAATACATTTTATTCAGCAATGGTGCATTAAACTGGTCAAATACGACTAATGAATTTTACATTGTTGGAAACAAATTTTATTCTCATCACAGAATCTCATGGTTTCCACACTGAATCAGAAATGATTCTCGAGCAGCATATCAGAATGATTTCTGAAGGATCATGTGACACTGGAGTAATGAAGCTGAAAATTCAGCTTTACCATCACAGGAATAAATTGCATCTTAAAATGGAAAACTGATATTTTAAATGTTAATATTTCACAAGAACACATGCAATGACAGAAACTGACCACTAGGTGTCTCGCTTGTTGAACTTTCAGTACCGGACCTTTGCTCTGCTCTGACTCGCACCTGTTAACTTTGATGACTTTTTTCATTAGAGATACACGTTCATAATTGAATGTTCCAGCTCATTTTTAAGTTTTTTGAAGAATGTATGAGTTCTCAAACAGGCCTACTAAAGACTTCATCTAAACGACCTGTGTGATATGTGCTTATTTAGGCTTTTGTTTCTTGAATCTTTAGTCTGGGTGGTTTAATGTTTCATGACAAAATAAGGTTCTGAGTCCGTACACAAATGCTTCAATTGATTTAAACACCGATACAGTAGGACATCTACAAAATATCTTCATGGAACATGATCTTTACTTAATATCCTAATGATTTTTGGCATAAAAGCAAAATTGGTCATTTTGACCCACAATGTATTGTTGGCTATTGCTACAAATAAACCCATGCGACTTATGACTGGGTTTGTGGTCCAGGGACACATTTATTGCATAACTAGAGAACACAAAGTCCCACTCTGAAATTCAGACATAAATAGTGAAGAATTTGATCTGAAATTCATGCAACAATACATACAAATATCAAAATAATGTTTGGGCCAACAATAATTAATTCATTGTATTTAAAAAACTGTATATTCGGTGTTATAAAATGTATGCCAGAACAGGATAAGACGCATCGATTGTCCGGGTCACTGTGGGTGTTTCGATTCTGATACCTCGATTGATGGCAGTGCTGGGAATAAGGATGCTGCTATTGATCATTTGATGGTCAAATTGATGAATGCTGCTGGCACTATCAGCTGAAAACAGTCAAATACAGCTAGCAACACCCAAGCCCCAGATAACTTTATATATATATACAGTCGTGGCCAAAATTATTAGAACACTAGTATTTTCAGCAGCTCAAAAATGGTTTTAAGTCAGTTATTAAAGGTATTTGAAGGTATTTAAAAAGTGTAAAACGTTTAGAAATGGTCTACAATCCCATGAGATGAATATAGTAATAATAATTAAAAGGTGTTTTAATTGTTTAATACAGGATATGGGTAGCAGTGAGGGACAGTATTTCGCCATGGTTAAATGTCAGTGTCCCGTCAGAGAGAATACTCGTGTTTATTGGCCTCTCCCTCTTTATTAGCCTACACTGGAAAAAAAAAAAAAAAAAAAAAAACGTAAAAAGGCAACCAGCTTCAGCAGATTTTTGTTTTCTCAACTTCTTGTTTTAAGTTTCTACAACAAGTAGCTAAATTTGTCCGCACACTGCAGCAAAAAAAAAAAAAAAAAAAGACCAAAAAAGTCTAGCAAAAATCCAATATTTATTTTTCACATGCAAAATACTAATAAATAAATAATTGGATTTTTGCTAGACCTTTTATTTTTTATTTTTTTGCAGTGTGCGGACAAATTTAGCTACCTATTGGACTAAACACTTTCTTTTTTTTTTTTGTTCTACGCAACTGCAAACCTTTATTTTGTTTTTCCTGAGTGCACACAATTCCAAAGTTGAGAAATTTCCTAAAAACTAAGTTGAGAAAACTCTGCTGAAGCTGTTCTTCTTGTGCTGAATTAAAGAATTTTGTATATCGCAAATGTATTATTCAAGCAAAAATGTCATAAAAAGAAGTTTAGTAGGTTTTAAATCATAACCTTTTTACACACAGCCTTTGTGGTTGTCAAACTTACAAAAGTTAAGTCTTGAGAAAAATTTTTGAGCAATTTTCAGATGACTCTTGGTTTTTCCCAGACAGCAAGCAGTGTCGGCCCAGATCCGGCCCACATCTGGATTTCACACGGGCCAGATGTGGGCCGGATCTGGGCCAAAACTATGTTGCAGTCTGGGTTATATATTGTAATGCAAAAACAGCATTCAAAAGTTTGGGGTCGGTAAAATTTTATGAATTGCTTTTCAAAAACCTCTTTTATGCTCACCAATGCTGCATTTATCAAAAGTACAGTAAAAGAGTAATGCTGTGAAATATTGATACGAATTTAAATGAACGTTTTCTCTTTTCATATATTTTAAAATGTCATTTATTTTTGTGAATTTTCAGGAGCCATTACTTCAGTCTTCAGTGTCTTGTGATTTTTCAGAAATCATTTTAATATGCTGATTTGCTGCTAAAGAAACATTTGTTGAAAACAGTTGTGCTGCTTTAATATTTTTGTGGAAACTGCCACTTTTTTAGAGTTCGTTGATGAATAGAAGCAGTATGAACAGCATTTATTTGTAACCAGAATATTTTTAACATTATAAATGTCTTTACTGTCAAATTTTGAAGCATTAATTTCTTTAAAATAAAAAAATCAATCTTGCCACCTCCAAATATTTGAGTGTAACTGTACCTGCTTTTTTAAGTGTTAAAATATTTTTGTGTCCACTGTAAATAGTGTCAGTTTGTAATTTTGATTCTGATTAGGTGAAAATGAGACATAACCTTCTTTATTTTCTCTTTTATTAGTCATTTTAATCAAAACTCTATTTTGTACCTCTTGGTATGTCAGATGAAATCAACTTTAGTGATTTAGATTTAGTGCAGATGTGTTCAGGTCACTGAAGGCCAGGCAGACGGCTGATGCAGATTAGTTAGTCAGTTCATGGTTGAACTGATTGCGCTTTCTGATGTGGAAAAGAAATGCAATTATTATTAAGTTTATTAGCAATGTGGTTGTTTTTTTTCCTTCTCTTTTTTTCTGCTATGATTAATTATGCTGTTTAATTCTGAGATTCACCATAGCTCTCCTGTAATTTCCCCATGGTCTTCTTGTGCGCGTGTGTTTTCTTCATTCTCATTTTGTAATGAGTCGTGAATTCAAGCGTCGAGTTCGGTTTCACCCCGGGGAGCGCCGAGTGAAGATGATTGCATTGACCATTCAGAATCAGTATGGATGCCTGGCATGATTCTATAGCAAGTAGTGAGAAGTGAGTTAAGCACATCCAGTCTTTTCACAGGCTGCTTTTTTCCCCCAAGTTCAAACTTTGAGTAGCTCCATCTTCCATAGAATATTGAATAAGGTTGCCATGGCATGGTGAGCACGCGTGAGCGGCTCCGTGCATTGAAGCGGCCCCTGCGAATCTTCCTGCCTTGCTTTTAGAAGCCCTTCATGCGCACTTGACAGTTCCAGGTTAGCTCCTCGCCTCTACACTTACGCTCCCAACGTTCCCCTAGAGGATAATGCCAAGATCCAGGCCTTTGAGCCCAAAACCCAGCCTTAATCCCTAGCATCGATTGCCCTGAGAATTTCCTCCAGAGCACAGCGGGCATCCCAGCGCTCCAGCCCCGCTGCGGCCCAGTCAGCCTCCTCTCACACTCAGTCCATCTGCACCGCCGGACCCTTAATTCTTGTTACTGCCGAGCTAATTTCCTCTCCTTTTAGAGGTTAAAGAAGCAGGATTAACAGACAACATTGTGATTAGTGCAGATATTGAAAATCAGTATTTCATGGGTCTCCTTGAGCTGATGGCAAATAAAAGCATATATGATTTTCAATATCATATATGCTTTTATTTGCCATCAGTTCAACATATGAAAAAAAAAAAAAAAACATTTGTACAGCTTTCATCAGATGTTTAAATTTAATGACTCCAACAATGTCATGTGGTGCATAATAATGACGTATTTTCCTTATGTATACACTAGGTTTTTTGAAAGAAATGGATACTTCTGTTCATCAAGGATGTATTAATTTGATTAAAAGTGATGAAGATATTTATAAATAAGCATTTATATTTCAAATGAATACTGTTATTTTTTTTTTTTTACATTTTATGTATCAGAGAATCATGGGAAAACAAAATGTATCACGGAAAGTCTTGAGATGGCGCCGCTTATGGCTGCTGTGGTGTGGAACACTCCCATTCTTTTAATGTTCTTTGTTCTGCGTTTAGTCATTCTCTTACTGTCAGTTTTACCAGAGACGAACTACTGGACATAAGGCAACTGTAGTGTTTCAAGTCCAGGTAAGCATGAAGAGTCAGATTCCAGAAGTTACAATTCAAAGATTTATTGGCATCAGCGGTCAACAGCAAACACAGCCAGCATGCCACATGGTTGCACACTATTCAACTGTTCTTCTACACCTTTTATAGGTACCAACTTAGTAACCCATAGTGCCCTCTTCTGGTGAATCAATAATACAAGAACACAACATATTCCCCCATTACTTAAAATCATACATTCCTCCTGAATCCAAAATTTAAAGTTAACACAATAGTTCCATATTATTCACACTAAAGCAAATTTTAATGAACAGCTTAGCTATGCAGCATAAACGATTCTAAATACACACCATGGAACAATGCACTACTTTAATACTAGTTACTTTTTAAAACCAAGTAACAATCCTGCAGCCAACGTGGAGGTCGTCTTACACGTGCTGAACCTCTTCCAGGAGCAGTTGAAGGATCTGTAGAAAGAGGAACTTGAATAGGTGAGTTTGATTTTTCATTTTTAAGCAACACTCCAGAGGTAGAAGAGGGACCAGTATTAAGGGGCAGGGCCAAAAGTTCATTTTTAGTGGAACATTCTATAGGTGCCAAGGTAGAAGATAGAGGAGACGCATGCCACTTTTTCCCCATCTGACAACTGGTAAGTACATGAACCAATCTGACGAGGGATTTGAAAAGGTTTTGAGAATGTTGGATGTCCTTTTGGAACATGAACTGGACTCTGTATACGCACCCAATCTCCCTGTTTGAAGTTAGGGGTACGAGCTCTTCGTCTAGAGTCTGTATATGCTTTCATTTTGTTTTGTGACAAATACTTTCTGACTCGTACGCATTTTCCTACCACAGAATAACGCAAATGGAGATAGTCCAGTAGCAGCGTGCGGAGTAGCACGGTAAACTTTAAGAAACTGTTACTATTGGATTCCATGGCTTTCCGGACACAATAGCAGTTTGAATACAGCTCTTGAGCACACGATGAAATCTCTCAATGGCACCATTTGCAGCTGGATGATAGACGGATGTACATATATGCTGAATATCTCTCTTTTTCAGAAACTCCGCAAACTCCACTGACCGGAATTGACATCCATTGTCAGATACAAGGTACTGAGGAATTCCAAATCAACTAAAAACAGATGTCAAGAACTTACTCACATTTTGAGTTGTGATCGAGGAAGTAAATGCCACTTCAGGCCACTTACTATGGTAGTCAATCAGAGTTATCATATAACGACAATCCCAAGTAGCAGTTTCAAATGGGCCCACAATGTCAACAGCTACTTTTTCCCATGGGCCAGAAGGATAAGGTACAGGTTGCAGAGGTGCCGCAGAAACAATAGCTGTCTTATCAGAAGAGACACAAACTTGACAGTTCTTGACCTTTTCCTTGACCAAAGAATCAATACCTGGCCACCAGTAGAGTTCCCGAAGGCGCTGCTTTGTACGTACAATTCCTTGATGGCCATCATGGGCCAGATTCACCAAGATGTGCTGTAGTGAAACAGGAACAAGACGACGTGATCCTCTGAATACAAAGTTCTTTTGAACACTCAGTTCATCCCTTACTTGAAAATAGGGATGTAGATCTTTATTAACAGCCATTGATGAAGAAGGCCATCCATGATCAATTTGTGCACGTAACGAATTCAATTCTGGACATGATACAGAGGCAGAAGCAAACTCAGTTGGAGTTACAGCAGACATCTCAGAAGACAAAAATGCAACGAATTCAGGTTCTGCATCAGAAAGATCCTTTTCAGTGGCTGGCAAAGGCAATCGAGACAGACAGTCAGCAGTATGATTTTGTGAACCAGAACTGTAAACGACTTCATAGTTAAAACATAAGAGTCGTGCTGCCCAGCATGCAATTCTCATTCCTGCACGATCTGTTCCTTTGGGAGATAGAAGCACTGTTAAAGCTTGATGATCAGTACACAAGAAAAATTTTCGACCCCATAGATAGATTCTCCATTTTTCAACAGACCAGACACATGCCAAGGCTTCTTTTTCAACTGTTGAATACTTGCGTTCAGCAGTTGACAAAGTTCTGGAAGCAAATGCAACAATGCGTTCAGTTTTATCTTCATGAACTTAAGCCAATACAGCACCTAGTCCATAATTTGATGCATCAGTTGAAACCACCATGGGCAAATTAGGATCAAATAAAGCCAAAGCAGAACTTTTAAGCAGCAACTCTTTCACAGTGTTGAAACTTTTCTGAGATCTGACAAGCTCGCAATGGCTCTACCACAGTGGCAAAATTTGGAATAAACTTGCTGTACCATGATATTAACCCAGGAAAGGAACGAAGCTGATGTGCATCTCCACATCCTCCAAAGTAGAGATGCAGGCCATTAATTAAATCCATTCCTAGAAGAGCAGTGCCAGACTCAACTATAAAAATTGAAGACTCACAGTTAACATCATTCTTGGTGACAGTAACAGGTAAGCATCCAAGCACTGGTATTGGATCACAGGAATAAGTCACCAATTTAACAGGAGGAGGCAGCAAGGAGTCTCTTAACGTAGATCTCGTACACAGATTTTGGCAGAATGGAAACAGAGGACCCAGAATCCACTATCAACTCCACAGGTACAGAAGCAGAAGCAGTCGTGATTGTAGCAGTACACTTAATCTTATCAGTTAGCACATTTTGCATGTATAAAATTTGAAGTTCAGGCAATTCAATTTCATGTACTGAGCGTGTTTGTTGTGAACGACATATTCTTGAAAAATGTCCAATCTTTTGACAATTATGGCATTTTTTTGAAGCAGCAGGGCATCTAGAATCATTTGCAAGATGTTTTGTTGATCCACAACGATAACATGCACAAACTGATGAAGTCATCTTCGAAGATTTAGAAGTCTTAAAAATCTTAGAGGAAGGCTTTGTAGATGCAGAGTATTTAGATTTATACTGCCCAACAGCTGCCATAGACTTTCTTTGTATTGCTTGCACAGGCACCCACTTCTGGTCTGATATGGTTTTAACTTGTTCACCAGCAGCTTCAAATTGAGTAGCAATTGTGATGGCTTTACTGAGAGTCAAGTCAGTCTCCAGCAACAGTTTCTCTCTAATACGATGACTGGCCACATTTTCTACTAATTGATCACGTAACATTTCATCAAGATTTGATCCAAACTCACATGTGGCTGCTAAATCTCCGAGTGAGGTTACATACTGTAAGACTGTTTCACCAGGGACTTGAGTTCGCTTTCTAAAAGCATGCCATTCTGCAATTACATTCCATCGAGGAACAAAGTATGCTTGCAAAACCTCAATAGCTTCCTCCATCGTCTCTCCTTGATTCTGCAAAGTATAAAATAATCTCTGACCTTCTGTGCCCAAACAATGAAGAAATAGAGCTCTCTTTCGTGCAGCAGGCCATTCTTCTCCAGATGCATTAACGACCAGTAAATAATTCTTGAACATCTTCAGCCAAACATCAAAAGGTAATGCAGGCTCACCAGGACATGGCAGGAAAGGCGTAGGAAATGAAGCAACAGCAGCCATCTTTCATTCATAAAGGTAAAATGGTTAAGCTCCGCGAACGCGGCTTCCGAACTGCGCTCCCAAGCATTCATCTTGCGAATCTCCGATCCCTTCCTAACAAAATGGATGAACTACTTCTCCTCACCCGCACAAATAAGGACTTTTCAAACTCTGCTGCATTGTGCTTCACTGAAACCTGGCTGAGTGAAACCATCCTGGATAACGTGCTTCATTTGCCGGGATATCAGCTGTTATGGGGAAAACGAGAGGTGGTGGACTATGTTTCTACATAAATGAAGGTTGGTGTTCAGATGTAACAACAATGAAGAAGATGTGTTCTCCTAATTTGGAGGCCTTCTTCATAAACTGTAAACCGTTCTATTCGCCTCGAAAGTTTTCCTCCTTCATTCTCGTGAATGTGTATGTGTCTCCGGACGCGTGCGTGAGCGCCGCGATGCAACAGCTGGCCGAACACATATCTGAAACAGAGCAAAGGTACCCGGACTCTCTTTTAATCATTCTTGGAGATTTTAATAAAGCAAATCTCTCCCGCGAACTGCCAAAATACAGACAGTACGTTACATGTCCCACCAGAGACCATCATATATTAGATCATTGTTACACAATAATTAAAGATGCATATCACTCTGTCCCACGGGCAGCTCTGGGGCTCTCTGATCACTGTTTGGTTCATCTCATACCGACCTATAGGCAAAAACTTAAATTTTCTAAACCTGTATTAAGAACTGTTAAAAGATGGACTAATGAAGCAGAGCAAGATTTAAAAGCTTGTTTTGACCTCACTGATTGGAGGGTTTTTGAAGCTGCTGCCACCGATCTGGACGAGCTCACAGAGACTGTAATATCATATATCAGTTTCTGTGAGGATGTATGCATCCCCATCAGGACATTCTTATCATTCAATAATGATAAACCATGGTTTACTGGGAAACTCAAACAGCTTCGTCAGGCCAAAGAGGACGCTTGCAGAAGTGTGGATAAAATCTTATATAACCAGGCCAGGAACAGACTAACAAAGGAGATCAGAGTGGCTAAAAATAACTACTCTGAGAAGTTGAAAAAAGAACTGATCCAGCGTCAGTATGGACTGGTCTGAGGAACATCACCATGTACAAGACACCACCCCCACAGTCTGTGGAGAATCAACAACTGGCTGACGATCTCAATGTGTTTTACTGCCGATTTGAAAAGGCCAGACTGACACCCAGCACCCGCTTTGATCTGCACTTCACACATTCACCTTCACCCCCTGCAACCCCCCTTCCTCCTCCCCCCCACCATTCTACCTGCGTTTAAAGTCTGTGTAGAGGATGTGAACCGGGTCTTCAGAAAACAGAAATCTAGGAAAGCTTCAGCACCAGACAGTATTTCACCTGCCTGTCTAAAAGTCTGTGCTGACCAATTGGCCCCCATCTTTACACAAATCTTCAACAGATCTCTGGAGCTGTGTGAAGTTCCCTGCTGCTTCAAACGCTCCACCATCATTCCCGTCCCCAAAAAGCCCAAAATCACTGGACTTAATGACCACAGACCTGTCGCACTCACGTCTGTGGTCATGAAGTCACTTGAGAGACTGGTCCTGGCCTACCTGAAGGACATCACTAGACCCTTACTGGATCCTCTTCAGTTTGCCTACAGAGCAAACAGGTCTGTGGACGACGCTGCCAATATGGGACTGCATTACATCCTGCAACACCTCGACAAACCTGGGAATTATGCAAGGATCTTATTTGTGGACTTCAGCTCGGCCTTCTATACCATCATACCTGACCTTCTCTCAGACAAACTGAGACAGCTCTCTGAGCCCTCCTCCATCTGTCAGTGGATCACCAGCTTCCTGACAGACAGGCAGCAGCTAGTGAGGCTGGGCAAACTCACATCCAGGACTCTCACCATCAGCACTGGCGCCCCTCAGGGTTGCGTTCTCTCCCCACTGCTCTTCTCCCTCTACACGAATGACTGCACTTCAAAGGACCCCTCTGTCAAGCTCCTGAAGTTTGCGGACGACACTACAGTCACAGGCCTCATCAAGGATGGTGATGAGTCTGCTTACAGACAGGAGGTTAAGGAGCTGGCTGTCTGGTGCAGTCTTAACAACCTGGAGCTTAACACGCTCAAAACTGTGGAGATGATAGTGGACTTCAGGAGAAACCCCCCTGCTCTCCCCCCACTCACCATCATGAACAGCACTGTGACTGCAGTGGAGTCATTCAGATTCCTGGGCACCACTATCTCTCAGGACCTGAAGTGGGACAATCACATTGACTCTATTGCGAAAAAGGCCCAGCAGAGGCTGTATTTCCTCCGCCAGCTAAGGATGTTCAACCTGCCTCAGGAGCTGCTGAAACAGTTCTACTCTGCCATCATCGAGTCTGTCCTATGTTCTTCTATAACTGTTTGGTTTGGTTCAGCTACCAAAACAGACATCAGAAGACTACAATGGACAGTTATGACTGCTGAGAGGATTATCGTGCCCTTCTGCCCAGCCTCCAAGAACTTTACACCTCCAGAGTGAGGAAAAGGGCTAAGAAAGTCACTCTGGACCCCTCACACCCAGCTCACTCTCTCTTTGTACTGTTGCCCTCTGGCCGGCGCTACAGATCACTGAGCACCAGAAAAGCCAGACACAAGAACAGTTTTTTCCCCCAGGCCGTATCCCACCTGAACAACCCATAACATACCCCGGTACTGTACATCTGTAAATAACTCATCAAACCTTCATCTGTACATAGGACACATGCACATTCACAGTTCTGTCTATGGTCATGTCTCTTTTCTGTATATTTTTATTCTTTATTACTATTGTTATTCTTAATTATTGTCTATTCTCTTCATTATTAGTGTTCTTTATCACCTTAATTATATGTTGTCTGCACTATGTTTGTACTTTCTGTACTGGAAGCTCCTAATACCAAGACATATTCCTTGTGTGTGCAAACACACTTGGCAATAAAGCTCTTTCTGATTCTGATTCTGATTCTGGTTTCCATAAAAATATTAAGCAGCACATCGATTTTCAACACTGATAATAATAAGATTTTTTTTAGCAACATATTAGCATATTAGGATGATTTCTGAAGCATCATGTGATAATTCAGTTTTACCATCACTGGAATAAATTACTTGTTAAAATATATTCAAATAGAAAACATTTATTTTAAATTGTAATAATATTTCAAAATATTACTGTTTTAGTAATATTTTTTTAATTATATTTAGTAAAGTAATGTGATCAAATAAATGCAGACTTTAAAAAACAACATTTAAAAATATTGTTCACATATTAATCATTATTTTCAAATGGCTTTCAATACATTTTTCAAGGCTAAAGGTATTTTTACAAATATCATAAACTGGTAACGAATATCTCTAGTTGCACCAGATGACATTTCATCACCTGAACTAACCTTGTCTTGTCATAAATAGTGAAATTATTAAGACATTTTAAGAGACTCACTGACCCTGACACAGTCATGAGGGTCCCTGCATGTTTCTGCATGTTGGTTGCACCACATGACTTTGCTATTAGTAGACAACTTTTTTTCCAAAAGTTTATAATATTTTAACAACATGTCTTGATAGTATATTATTTTGTTGGTGTACACCAGCTGCCGCCATAAGACTAGTACAGGTCAGGAAGACTGTTTCTTTTTAATTTATAAAACCATCTGTATGGTGTATACTAAACAAACACATTCAAATACACTGAATTTAGATATCGTGCCCAGAAGAAGTGATCTACAATATTTTTTATACATTTGAATATTGCCACTGTGAGTGTACCTTACCCTAATTAAATGTGCTCTCCGCCACAAACTCTCCTATAGCTGCCTTATTAATTTATGGTGCTGTTATGCAGGCTGCGTGGTGCTACTAATGAAGGCTTGTATGCAGATGAGGGGCTGAGGTCGTCTCTAGAGCAACGCTGCTCTGTCTGACCCGGTGACCTCTACCGTGGCTTTCTGACTGCTACAGGTCAGTGGCAGCTGTCAATCACTCTGCAGCAGACACAAATACAACTGCGAGGTCATGCAACAAACACCCTTACATTCAAACTCTGGAGGAGATTCACACAGCTGCAGGTGAAAATGAAAAACACACACATAATGATCTGATGAATAACAATAATACAAAATATATACAAATGGAAAAAAATGCTCATGAAAAACACTTAAACGCATTAACCATATGGCACAAGTGCAAGGCCATTTTTTTTATGGACCTGACTTTTAGTTTTTCAAGGTAATTATTGTTACTATTATTTATTAAATATCATTATGTTTATGCCGAGTTACACCACAACATTTTACAACCTGAACTAATCCTGCCTTGTCATAAAAAGGTCACATTATCTGATATTTTAAGAGGCTTGTTGACCTTAACACACACCTTAAAGGAATCCTCTCTATGACATCTCTTCCTGTTTTTTTTTTCCTTGAATGTTGGTTGCTCCACTTTACTTTGATTTGGCCAACACAATTTTCAAATATTAAATAGCAGAGAAGCAGCATTTTTTTTTACTAAGATTTATTTAAACCAAATATGTATAATATCACCGTTTTAAAAAATGTTTTATAGGGCTTTATTTCTTCATATTGCATCACAACAGTTGTATCGCCCTTTATTCCCTCAAAAATATCAAAATGAATTGTAATTAAAAAATTATTGTTATTTTTATTATTATATATGAATGTATACATTATATTTAAGTATTAAAATATATTATGCGTATGATGTGCATTTTTAATGCACTTTTCCCTGAGTTGTCCCTGCTTGAGGCTTTTTTTAATGTCCATAACTCTTAACCTACCCATCCATACCTAAACTTATATCCTTAAAACAATGCAAATATATTTTTGGTAGCACAAACTGTTAGGTAGCATGTTTTCGGTAGCATGTTGATATCCAGGGTTATTATTGCTTACCAAAACTATTAAAAACATTTTGTTTAAAATGTTTTTAAAAAAGCTTTAGAAATAAAGCTGAAATAAAATCAACTATTTGATGAAAAAAAGAAGAAGTAAATGTTGCCTTGGCAACCAACTGAAATAATAGTTAAAGCACAAACACTACTAATAAAAATAAATAAATAAAAACTGAAATAAAAATAAAGTAAACCTAAATAGTAGCATTTAAATATAACAAAAACTAATGAAAATGGCAAAAGGACAAATTTACTAAAAAAAAAAAAAAAAGAAACTAAAATGAAACCAAACTTAAAAATATAAAATAAAAATTTTATTATAATTTTAATATTAATATTATAGTATATAAATAATAGTAAAATAACACTGGCGACATCTTCAATAGAAACTCTTCTAACACTTATAAACTGACTCACCCTTCACCTTTAGTGTGGCCAATTCTCTGATCAGAGCCTCAAGCTCTCATTATCTTTAAATTATGATCAATAATTGTTCTCTGTGCATTTGACAGTGTGTACAGGTCTGTAATTTCCATCAGTATATTTTTATAACTCTCAAAGTATAGTAAATAATTGCGCATTCGTGTGTAAAATATGCATAAATATTTGTGTGTGTGTGTGTTCATATCAGTCTCCATATCTCTATTAGCAGTGGGGTAGTACCGTACCCTTCATCTGCGGCTCATATCTATGCAAAGCCGGGGTCCTGTCAATCAGTTGCCCCGGTGACACAGGGCTCCACCTCTCCAATTAGACCTGACAGGGCAGGATTAGGTGCTGGGCGGGCAAGCGGCGACCTGCCGGCGTGTCAATCATGCGCAAGGCATCCGCTTGGCTGTTTACTGTCAGATCCCATCTATGTCTGTCAGGCCAAGAGAGACGCAGGGGAAGTGGAGGGAGAGAGAGATCTGATCAGAATTAACTATAATTCCCCCTGCAGACTGTTCTTTTAATTCATGAAAGGGGGTGAGAGGAGAGAGAGGGGGAGGAGAGCGTTTAAATCCTCCAGTTGCCCGCCTTCTCTATGTTAAGAGCTACGTCGGGTTGTTCTGTCTGATTGTGCAGTCTGTTTCGTTTCATTTTGACAGTCAACACACAAGAAACACACAGTTTTGATGTGATTCAAGCACTGCAGCCAAAATATTAATTATATATGTAGAAAAATGCTTTTGACAGAAGAATATACAAACTTCTGGCTTCTGGTCTTTAGTTGGCAAAAAATATAGTTTTTTTTCTTTACTGTGTGTGTGTGTGTATACACATGTACACTCGGGCCATCCATTGAAGGGACGTGTGTTCCGTAACAAGGGTGAACCTCCAGCCCAGGAGGTAATAGCGCAGCTCCAGGACTGCCCACTTGATGGCCAGAGCTTCCTTTTCAACAGTGGCGTAGTTCTTTCTGCTGATGTACAGGACAGGATGCTCCTCACCTTCCTGAACCTGGGACAGGACGGCTCCAAGTCCTGTGTCGGAGGCATCCGTTTGCAGCAGGAAGGGGCAGCTGAAGTCCAGGGCTCGTAGGACCGGCTCCGAGGTAAGCGCCATCTTTACCCTCCTAAAAGCCTCCTCTGCTTCGGGTGTCCAGCACACCTTTTCTGGCTGCCCCTTCCTGGTCAGGTGGGCGGCTAAGGAGGAGAAGTTAGGGATGAAGCAGCGATAGTACCCTGCCAACCCCCAAAAGGCTCGCACCCGGGACTTCGTCCTGGGTTTCGGGGAGGACCGGACTGCTTCCACCTTTTGTTGGGGCTTGATGAAGCCCTGCACGACCTGGAAGCCCAGATACTTCGCCTCAGACAGGCCCAGGTGACATTTTCGGGGGTTGGCGGTGAGCCCAGCCCTACACAGCTCCATTAGCACCCTCCGCAGACGGTCCAGGTGGTCTTCCCAATGCTCGGAGTGGATGACCACATCATCCAGGTACGCCGCGGCGTAGGACTGGTGGGGCCGCAGAAAGAGGTCCATCATGCGCTGGAACGTGGCAGGAGCTCACGGGCGATGGACTTAGCGGTGGCCTTTTGGAGGGGCACTGCTTCTGGGTGGCGTAATCCACAATCACCAGGATGTGTTCATGGCCCCGGGCAGACTTAGGCAACAGCCCTACTAGGTCCTCCCGATGCACTCGAAGGGCACCTCAATGATGGGCAGTGGAATCAGCGGGCTGGAGGGAGGTGTCCGCGGAGACGTTCTTTGGCAGGTTGGGCAGGTCTGACAGAACCGTTTGACTTCGGCCTCCATCCCTGGCCGGTGGAAGCGGTCACGGATTCGGTGGGTGGTGTTTTCAGCCCCAAGGTGGCCCGCCACGGGGTGCGAGTGGGCTAACTCTAGCACCGTCTGTCTTCGTCCGGGGCATCACCAGTAAAGTTTTTTCCTCCCCCCTTCGCTGCGCGACACAGTAGAGCAGGCCATTTCGGATGAAATGCGGGAGAGGATGGGGCCCCGGTTGAGTCTCCTTTTCCTCTACGATTTGCACTTGAGCCCAGCAATGCTTTAGCCGGTCGTCCTCGCGCTGTTCTTTGAAGAATAACCCGCCTCCGGTCACCTGCTGAAATAGGTCATAGTAGAGGTTAGAATTGGGTTGTGGGGACTCACCATCTCTCCCGCTGTCCGAGGCCAGCAAGGCGGGGCGACGACGGGCTCTTTTCGCGGGAGATGAGTGGTCCGCTGTTGGCATGGGTTCGTCCTTTTGAGTGGGAGCCGCCAGCCTGACTACTGGTCGCAAGGTGCCCTCCGGCGTGCGTCGCTCTTGGACCACCCTCCGGGGAAATGACAACGCTCGCTCCCCAGCATCCCGGTGTTGGGCAGCGTCCTCCAGCTCTACCGCCTCGATGAGCTCGTCCACGGTGGTGGGGTTCCGCATCCAGACAGCTTGGCGGTGAGACCTCGGGAGGGCACGGAGGAACCGGTTGATGATGACGCGCTGTGGGTTCCCCTCCGCTAACCACTGGAGGATTTCGTCCATGTCAGGGGTGGGGGGGGAGCGGCCGCATGGCAGAGGGGAAAAAAAAAGGAAAAAATGTTGAGTTGCCGAGAGGTCGCTGGTCGGTGTTCCCTCCACTAATCTGCCCGCATTCTCCACCAGTGTGGCAGGGTGGAAGGAACATGTGACAAGCAGAGCTCAGGTTAAGGCCCCAGAGGGTGGATTTTTTTAACAAATAGGTGAATACGTGGGCGGTGATGGCGTTCTTGCTTGTGGCGGTGCTCTCAATCGTGTCCAGGTGCGGGTCAATCCGTGCGGTGCTCGTGGTGGTGCTGATCGGTTACACATTGATGTTTGGAACAGGATAGAGGAAGAGGGTTAGTTTGCTGTCTCATGGTGAAGCTTCTCACCCTTCCTCTGTGAGCACGCTGCTTAAGTGCAGCCAGGCTGACAAGCCGCAGGTGTGGCCGATCAGCCCGTGATGAACTGTGAGCAGGTGCTCCTCGTGAATTTCCAGGGCAATGCTGATGTGGACTCAGGATGCTCGTCACAATATATATATTGAAAAAAGTTGATTATTTCAATGTGGAAACCATGATTAATTTTTAAAGAATTCCTTGATGAATAGAATAAAAAACAACAACATTTATTTGAAAATCTAATACTTTTGTAACATTATAAGTGTATTTACAGTCATTTTTTTTATCGATTCAATGTATCCTTGCTCATATTGAAAAAGAAAAAAAATCTTACTGATCCCAAACTTTTGAACAGTAGTGAATATTTTTCCTTGCAAAAGATCAATAAGATCACTACAGTACAGTACACTACAGTGACCATCAAAGGTAAAATACATTTTTGCTATCATAATGTGTGATTGCAAATCCAACAGGGGCTATTGAACATGACACGCCAAACCTTGAATCTCTTCTAACCAAAAAGCAAAATTTAAGATTCACAAACAGTGTTCGATGAGATACGCGCCAATGTTTAATAGGGTTCATTTTATTTTTTAGTAATAAAGTATGAACAAAAATACTGGTGATCTTTGCCTTGGCAAGCACGCTAATAATGTCTCGTCTGTGTATCATTTCAGTCAACTTCTCAGAGTTCCTATCTCAGCATATATTTCTGAGGTTCCTCTCTCCAGGGGGGATGACCAGCCGCCCCAGAGATGTGGTCCCGTGCCCCCCTAATCCCAGTGCAGACCCAGGCAGACCCCCATCAGCGAGGATTAGAGACTGATCAGTGAGAGGGCAAACTCAGGGCCAACCGACACCAGCACAGCAGCCAGCCAGAGCCACTAGGGAGTGGTGACACTGTAACCTGAAACGTACATGAAGAGAAAGACCTGCAAATACATACACAGGGTAGGAGAGAGAGTGAAAGAATGAACTGGTTATTGACAAAAATAGGGCAAAATGCACTCTGCGCAAGTTACAATACTTGAACGTATAAGCTTGATTCTGAAATGCATTAGAATGCAATGCGTAACACAAGTTTTTGCAATCTCAGTGTTGCCACAAGTGGCGCTATAGTGGAAATTAATGTAAACTCAGGACATTCTCTGAGCTGTTCACATTCCAAACTGACTTGGAATTATGTATTTCGGTGGCAACATTATTAATGTCAAAATGAATCCATGTGATTTGAGTAAACAATGAAAAAATAAAAAAAATGATCTTGCATTTATGTGCTATCAAATACATATGAAATATTTTTTTCTCACATTTCAGTCATGGCATGTTAACTAGCCAGACTCGTGAGCTTTGTGAATGAGTCAGAGAGCACACGGCAGGTTTCATCCCTCAGGATTCATGTGTTCTGTGTGCTCCCATCTCCTGTTTGTTCACCATTTGTTTGTCGGCCCCTTTCCTGTCTAGAAATGTGTTTTGCATGTAATTGTTGGCTCCCAGCATGGCACATTTTCTCAGGCTTTCATTCAACAAAACACAACAGTGGGTTGTGTCTCAATTTCTTGGCCAGATATGTGATATTGTGGGCTCAAAGCCTCACTGGAGAGATGTATTTCAGCCTTTGTTGGAAAAAATAACTAATCATGACTGTTTTCTGAAACTGTAAACTTTGTCACACATCTGATATTTAAACCATTTTCATTTGAAAATATAACATTCATAATTGAATAAACAAATAAATGTCAGGTTATTGCATCTGATGACTACTTCATTTTTGTTTTTCTTTATTTACCATTACTAAGAGAATAGGGACAAGCCTTTTAGACCATGCGCCAGGTGTCCATTTTTCCCATCGTTAAACTAGCAAAAAGTGGATTTGGACATGCCCTAAGTGCACCTGCACCTTGCGCTTTAGACCATGCACTTAGATCGTTAAAATAGGGCCCATGGTCTTAACGAGTTAAGTGAGTCATTCATTTACATGATTTGTTCAAACGTCTGATTCATTCTGGTCACTGAATCATTTATTAAACAGTGTTTTGTTTTGTTTTTTTGTTCATTCATTCAGTAACAGCATACTGTTATTTGTTGCTCGGACACAAAACCTTTTTGCTGTGGGTTTTTTTTGGAAATTTTTATTGACGAAATAAACCAAAAACATAAAGTACTGACAATACTGTGTCTAAACTGTAACTAAAAACGGTAACTTATCATTTATTGAACTGTTTTATAAAAAATCAGTGCAGATATATTCAGGAAAAACAGCAATCTTGCACATATGATATTTCTTGACTATATATCATTTGATAAAAATATAAAACTAAACTCATGAGAAAAAGTTTCAGTAGGCTTATATCTTGAGTTTTGAGGTCTTTCTAATGACATTAAAATAGGCTCTATCACACAGTGAAAGCATTTAGTGCCCGTTTTTGTTTGTTTTTGCTAACTGAGTGACATGCTTGATAACATCCGCTGACACAAATAAAACAATAATTACGATATTATCATAAACTATACATATTGACCTCCACTTCGCTTTCATTCTCTTTACAAACTAAAAGACGTAGAATTAAATTTGTATATATGGAATGAAAGTTTCTTATTTTGCTCCATGTCAGACTAACAAGAAACTACGATTCTAACGACAGTTTTGCGAATTTTTGTTTTTGGGAAACACAGAATCATTGAACTATGTTGGTAACGATGGAACCTTAATTGACTTTTTTGGAAACAAAAACCCCCCAAAAACATCCCTCTAGGAATGCCATACTGTAGCAACCACCAAAAAAACCACCCTAGCATCATGAGAGCAAGTTTTAAACATTGTTGCAGTTTGGTTCTGCTAATACTAACATAAAACGACACGATATAATAGTCCACACATACATTTCAATACTTCAAACTGTCCTGGTACTGTCTTACAGATATAGGCTACAAAGCATAGCTAAATTGATTGGCCAGCTTTTGTCTTCTGCTAACATTTCTTTACGGTGCTCATAGCTTTAGCGCTAGCAGATGTCTGATACCGTATTTCTTTGTGTCTTCATTCTCTCACTCAGACCGGTAGCTTTAGTCTGAGATAGGGCAATCAAGTTAATTGCCTTGTATATTGCTGAGCAGTCAGCCATGTCAATGCACATTCACAGCATATTACACATAACTGGCAATCACAGCTCATTCCCAACACAATACGGAGGGCACCGCTAATAATGAGTGGAGCTGCGTCCTGTGCCCCATGCCGTTTGGACTGATAGTCTGTTTATGGCAGAATATATGAGCCTGGAAAGATGGAGAACGCTTTGTATGGTTTGGAGTGAATGCGTGTGTATGCACGTGTCTATGTGCCCAATGTGCTCTGTGTGTTTGTGTGAATTTAAAGAAACAATGCATTCCAAATGTATTGTTATTTACTCACCCTCATGTTCCAAACTGATATGACTTATGTTCTTCTATGGAATAATCTTGGCTATATAATGGAGGTGAATGAAGACTGTGCTGTCATAGAGAAAAACAAATCTTAAAAACAGTAAATAAATATTTTTTTTTTAAAAATTTATGGAATTTCTCTAGTGAAATATGGAAATATTCATAGTTATGCTCAGCTCTAAAATATTTTTATTGCTACAACTAACACGATCTTATGCAGTGACTATTTTATATAATTCACACATTCATACAAGTGATTTGTATAAAATTGTATGATTTTTAGAAAGAAACCTCAACATGAAGGTCCACCCCTAAACCTAACCATCAGTGAGGCGTAAGCAGATTGTACAAAAAGGTACAAGATTGTACAAATTTATATGATTTAGTCACCAATATGGCAAAATGTAAATAATAGGGTAAAACTTTATTTTACAGTTTCATTGTTCCATGTGTTACATGTACTTATTATAGTAATATATACATAATTATAAACCCTAAATCAAATCCTAATCTTAACCCTTACCATATAGCAAGTACAAGTTACTAATTAAAATTAAGTCCTTAATTGTATGATTACACTATAACAAGGACACCAGTGTAACCAGAAATAGTTACAAATTTCCATTTCCATTTGCACTCTTAATTTTATTCAGCATATTTAACATTTCTATTACTTTTGATGCGAGTAGTTTATTTTGTTGTTTTTTTTCTTGCTCAAGACACATTGGAGAACATAAAAAAATAATTGAAATCATTTAAATTCATATTATTCGAATCTATTAATTTTTTTATTATGATTCAAAGTGAATCATTCTGAATTTGCACAAAATAAAAGCTTTTAAAATGAATCAAAGCCAATGAATCGTGAATAGAATTAAGTCTCGCTGAGCATTTTAAGATAATGCTGTCTCATCAAGTTTTCGAAACGCACTGTTTGTGTGGGAATTATATAGAAAGTATTATTAACTAATCATTTTTCCCTCCAGGAATTTCATAAGTGCTGTGGATGAATTTAAGAACTGAATGAGTGTGGTTCATGATTGTTGAACTTCACAAATTGGTCTAAATGATTCAATCTGTTCATTTAAAAGCTTTCGACTCTAAAGAGCAATTTGTTTATAAAACAGACTTTACAACCAGATTTCATGAGAAAATAGCTATTTTACATTATGCCGAATTGATGGCAAGATCTTATAAAGTCATACAATTTGATTCATACCAAAATGAAGGTATGAAGGTAAGCAGATTATGCAAAAATGTACAAATGAGATTACACGATTTCGCCACCAATTTGCCAAAACTAGTTGTGAATTGCCATGAGAATGTGTTGGACATTACTATTTTCATGAAATCAAGATTTTCAGTAAATAACTACTTAAATTTCTGATTTCTATTTCTCATACTAACATTTTATATGACTCCAGAACATTTGGAATATCGTGCATGAATAATATAGTCCACTTATAGAATAATATGTTTTTTTTTGTTTTTTTGTCATTATGGACTAAGACCCCAACCCCATTGAAATTTGTTAAATGGAAAAGAGTCACTTTATGGAAAAGTGGCCAGGACGGTGTTAAGAAATTCACAATTTTTTCTTCTACAGAGGAAAGACATTGGTTTGAAATGACATTTTGGATGAACTAATTCTTAAAGGGTATATCACCATTATGACTCTGAGAGCTCTCACACAGTCAAACTATGAAAGCATCTCTGGTTCGGTATGGTGGGATGGACATGAGAGTGAGGAGATTCTTATTCGCTCGAACATATTGATGCCTTTAGTTTAATGGCTTTGGCACAGGAGGGGAAATCTGGAGGAAGTTGTCATCCATCATGATTTCAGATGTACTCTTTCTGATGATGTTGTGGTGCTGTGATTGATGTGCACGAGGAGAGAGAGAGATGAAAAGAACTGAGGTGTTTAATGGTATTTCTGGCAGGTTAAGTTGTTTACTCGGATGTGCCTGTGCTTGTGGCATTGATTAGTAGTGTTTGCTAAGGCCAGCATCGCTATTGCTAGAGCTAGATTTAGGGATTTTTCAAAACTCCCGTATTAAACCTAAAAGTGTGGCACATTGTACATAGTACTTCAAACTGTGGGTCAATGACAAATCAGAGTTCCACAATAAAGAACAGGGAAAATCTTTATCTTTATAAAATGTAGTTCTTGAAGTTCTTAGAAATGTTAATTGGTTTCATGTGGATTTTTAAAAATGTTTAAACATGGCATAGTTTAAAAGTTTAAATTTATAATAAATTATATTTTACAGGAAAACGATTAGGCAATAACACAAATTTAGTTTAGCATGGTAATATACATGACAATGTTAATGTGTTAATGGTGGAATAAATCTGCCGCTGTGGCGGCAGAACAAGTACCTATGCATGTAAGAAATACTGCTGCTGCACATATATATGATATAATTCCTGTGTATTAATACATGAAATCACCCACCAAAACAGGTGGAGCTGGGGAAGGAGGAGGATTTCTGAAGCGTGCTGCAACTGCTACAGCAAAGCACTAGATACGTATTTGAATGTTGAGCAGCAAGTTTATTGGCTGCTGATGAAGAAAAGAAACCAATCGGCTGTGTCATGTGAATAATAATATGATTATATCAGATTGAGTTAGAGCTATTGGCTTGCACCATCTAGAGTACCATTGCAGAACTTTTTATGTAATGTCTGAAGTTACAGGGCATCGCATATCTCTTCCTGCTCTTCAGTAGCTACCAGTGATACTCAAAGCTAAAACAGTTGAAAATAAATTTGATAGAATTTTAAGCAGTTCATTCACACAAAACTTGAGCGTTCAGCATCCAAAGTAGTTGAATAAAGAATAAAAAATAAAAAAGAGGGTTCGTGCGACATTACAAATAAAAGTAAAAATATTGTGCATGAATTGCCTTGTACATTTGAGTATACATGTGTAATCTCAAAATATTTTCAAAATAATTGTAAATATATGTTTCAAAGTAAAAAGTAAAAATAATGTATAAATAAATGTAACTTGTGATGATTCCTGAAAACCTCATGGATTATAAAACATGCAAAAAAGTGAAAACACTTCAGAAAATTTTGTTGTAAATTCCTCCAACAACACTCTGTTGTCGTTTTAGATAGTTTGAAGTAACTGAAGGTTTGATGTTTTACAATCCCCAAAATAATATGTGTGTTCTTCCCTCGAGTTTTCTGTGTGAAGGATGAAGTCCTGATGAAGTTGCCTTGAGCTCATGTTTATTCTGTGGTGTGTAAGTTTGCTCATGGGTGAGCTCGTGTAATTGTGTCTGTGAGAGTACATTCATTTGTCTATGTCACTCTCCTCCCCTTAAGCATGAAGATACACCCAATCCCATTCTTCAATTAACATGCTCTAGATATTCAAACGAGATTGGAAGGCCTTGACAATCAATGTCTAATTAGAAAAGGCCTTTCCGTGAGTGTAGGATGGAGTGTGGGTAGGATAGAGTCATTAATTCACAGCAAATCACTGATTATAGATGACTTTGCGAACACATGCGAGCGCCTGACCAGAGATCCATGTGTGTGTTTCTTTGCATATATGCGTTTGTGTGTGTTTCTAGAGGTGCTTTTGAAATCAGTTTATCACTGGTGACTTCTCGTATGTTGCTCATCTTCCACCTTTAAAGGGATAGATGTTTGTAAATGAAGCAGTAAATGAGATAATGGTTACTGAAACTGTCAAGCTATAAATTACAAAAAGCATCTTAAATGTACCAGAAAGGTTAAGTCCAAAATACATAGGCAATGCCATACAATGACTTGAAAATAAGAAGAGCATGTTTTTATGTATTCATATTTTTTGGATTTATGGATATTTTGGGGGTTCATAAAGTCACAAAAGCCAGTGTGATGCAGCTGTCCTGATTTCATAAAGAAAATGAAATGAATATCATTTTCATAATTGAATGAAAATTGCATCATGTATTTTTGACAATCTTTTATTACTAGAAAGCAAATATATTTTAACAAAAATGGAAATGTTATCACATACTACCATTGAAAATTTGGGTTTGATATGATTTAATAATGTTTTTGAAAGAAGTCTCTTATGTTTATCAAGGCTGCATTTATTTGATCAAAAACACCGTAAATCTGTAATATTGTGAATATTATTATAGAACTGTTTTCTGTTTTTATATATTTAAAAATTTTCAGCATCATTACTCCAGCCTTGATTGATTGTCACATGACCCTTCAGAAATCATGCTAATATGCTCAAGAAACATTTCTTAATATTATCAATGCTGAAAACAGTTGTGCGTCCTCAAAGTTTTGTGGAAACCGCAAGAAGCCAACATGTATACAGAGAGTTTCTGAGAACTTGGAACATGTGTTTAAAGTAGTTTCTATTATTTATTTATTTAATCCTTTTTTTGGAGGCTTGTATTTGCCATTGACCCTAATAATATAGTTTGTAATTTGCAAAAAAGATAAATGTGTTCAGTTAGAAAAATGCAAAACAGAATGATCTTCAAGTGGACTCAGACTTTTGGACCCCATTATAGATGAACACTGTCTCCCGCCACATGTTTGGTATGTATCGGCCGTGACTGACAGCAGTCTTAGGCTTACTAGTAATTTTCTATTCACCGTCATCATCCTCAAAAACACCACCTCATTCACCCAAAGCTGCTCTGCTGGAATGGCACAGGCTGAGACAGAGAGCAGGAAAAGGAGAAACAGGAAGAGAAAAGAGAGAGAAAGACAGAAAGCCCCTCTCATTGCTGCCAGGGGCACACAGACAGTCCCTGCGTTACGGGAATGCTAATTCTTTTGATTCAACTTCCTTTTTTTTATGGCTGTCTGGGAAGTTGAAGCGATCATTGGACATGGCATAGGCGCTGATGGCTCGGTCACTGGCACATACAGCATGAGTGTGTTTATGTGTATGTGTGTGTTTGTGTGTGAGTGTGTGACCACCCCTTACCCCCAGCAACCCCCTTCATCCACTTACAATAGATGACATCACACATGTTTGTGAGTCAGTTGCCATGGTTATAGCCTTGTTGCCCAGAGAAGGTCAGTAAAGGGCAGACGTGGGTAACCTTTGTGACCTTTACCGTCTGTGTTACTGCCATTCACCTCTAACGTTGTGCATCAACCCCTCCCTTCCCACTGGAGTCACAGATTATTATATATCACACCTTTCGTGATCGCATGAAGAAATGAATGAGATATTGTCAATCATCTTCGGTATGTACTGTATAAAAACTGATCCAGGCCTTTCGGGTCCGACGTCTCTGGCTCTTTGGTCATGCTGTATGGACAGAAATGACTGCAGGGCCAAAAGGGTTGAAGTGCGATCTATTTAGATAACTTGTCCTTTCCTTTCCTTCGTCTGACAGTCAGGGCTGATAAGCTTGAATGACAGTAAGTAAATATTTTATGTTTACAGTGGCCTTGGCTAAAAACCACTCGATTACCATTTAAATGTTCAGATGTGAAAGAAAGAATGATGTTTTTCAAAGACATTGTGAGCTGCCGTCCTAGACATAATTTTGAAGCATCCACTTCACGCAGCTTCACATCATGGAGTCCCACAATGGGGGAAAAAAGGACAGAAATATTTTATATATTCTAATGCTAGTTAATATTCTATATCAGATTATATATATCAGATTCAATCTTGTTGAGCAGTGGGACTTCTCTTGTTGGTATTTGTACAAAGTCCAGATAGACTTTGCATTAATAGGGGGATTTTTCAGTGAGTCTTTATGCAATGATACACCAATAGGTGGTGACAAGTGACTATAGGAATCAGACATTTGAGTTATTCAGTCAAACCAATTAATTAAAAAAAATTATAAATTGGGGAAATAATACAGTTGACTGACTTTATGAATGAGTCATTGAATATTTACTCAACCAGTTTATTCCAAACCACTGAATCAATCATGAACCAAGAAAGTGAGTCGGTGAGTGAGTCAATGAATCATTCATGTAAATGAATTTGATAAAAATGCTGATTCATTCAGGAAGAAAACAAGCGGCTGACTTTATAAACAAGTCATTGATTAATTTACTCAACCAGTTTATTTCAAAACACTGAATCAATCAGGAACCAAGAAAGTGAGTCGGTGAGTGAGTCAATGAATCATTCATGTAAATGAATTTGATAAAAATGCTGATTCATTCAGGAGGAAAACAAGCGGCTGACTTTATAAACAAGTCATTGATTAATTTACTCAACCAGTTTATTTCAAAACACTGAATCAATCAGGAACCAAGAAATTGAGTCATTGAATCATTCACCTAAATCATTTGTTTAAAACTGCTGATTGATTCAGGAACAAAACAAATGACTGACTTTATAAATTATTTATTGAATAATTTACTCAGCCAGTTTGTTCAAAAACACTGATTCAATCAGGAACCAAGAAAGTGAGTCAGTGAGTGAGTCATTGAATCATTTGCCTAAATCATTTGTTTAAAACTGCTGATTCATTCAGGAACAAAACAAATGACTGACTTTATAAATTATTTATTGAATAATTTACTCAGCCAGTTTATTTCAAAACACTGAATCAATCAGGAACCAAGAAATTGAGTCATTGAATCATTCACCTAAATCATTTGTTTAAAACTGCTGATTGATTCAGGAACAAAACAAATGACTGACTTTATAAATGATTTATTGAATAATTTACTCAGCCAGTTTGTTCAAAAACACTGAATCAATCAGGAACCAAGAAAGTGAGTCAGTGAGTGAGTCATTGAATCATTTGCCTAAATCATTTGTTTAAAACTGCTGATTCATTCAGGAACAAAACAAGTGATTGACTTTATAAAAAAGTCCTTGAAACATTTACTATTTACATTGACAGAGAAAACTGGCAATGTGTCTAAAAATATAATTTACGTAATTTGTAGAGTTTGTTGAACTGTTATTAGTGCAAGTAACGAGTTATGGCCGTATAACACTTGCTTTAATTGGTCAGACACAATTGTTTAACCTGTTTTAAAAAAAGAAACCTTTTAACCAGTATTTGTGTGCTACTTACACTTTATCATTGTGTTAGTAACTCCAAACTCTTTAGCAATCTGTTATAAGTTGAGTTTTACAGTTTTATAATACAACAGATATTGATAGAGAAGAGTAGCAAGCTGTTGAATCTATTTAATGCATGATATCTTTTGAACTGTTCACTTATCAGATTATATACCTTTTTTTAGAATCAGAGCACTATTTTTTGCCTCGATTAATGGTGATTTCTGTTGGGAAAAGCTGCTCTGTTTTGAAAGCTTTTGAGAAATGTAATTATTTATTCCCCAACAAGAGTGTTTTAGATCTGCCTTCTTCCAATCAACAACTGATGAATAGAACAAAGTCTCCACCTCACTTTTTTATGTAATCCTTTTCACTTGTGTGCAATACAGAAGAAAAGATCTGTTGTGACTTCCATTTTATCTTCAACTTTATGAGATTTAATCTGAATTGGGACGCTGCCTTAGAAGGCAGCTGCTCCAGGAGTATAGTGAGGCAGCTCATTTTTGAACAGAGCTTTTACGTTTATTAAATCGCCATGAATTTTAAACTGTGAGGTCATCGTTTTGCTATTTCTCATCTCCCCAACAAATGTTTTTAAATTTAGTTACATTTTCTTCGGATATGGCATTTCCATTTCCCCTGCTTATTTAATTAAAAAAATATTTCCTAGAATCTTCCTAATTCTCCTTTACAATCCACACAAATGCCATTTATTAGTAATTCCAGTCTTGTTTATCCATGTCTCTCTCTTCCTTTCTCTTGGCTTGTGTCTCCTTGCTCATCCCTCTCTCCTCTTATCTGTTTTCTTTTCTTCCCCGTTTTCCTTTCACCCCCACCTTTTCCCTCAATCTCTCTCCCGCTCTCTCTCATTCATGCTCCCGCGCCTCTCCCTGTCCCTCTGTGGTTCACCGTGTTGTGTCCCTAATTTATTTATAATTAGTGCTCTTTGTCAGAATGCAGGGAGAATGTTAAAGTACAAGATGCTCTGGTCTGGGTACAAATGGGCCAGTGTCTTCCCCTCTCTCTCTCGCTCTCTCTCTGTATCTGTCCACATCTTTGTTCTTCTTAAAACTCTTCATCCATTAGCTGTAAGGAGAAGATCAAACAATAAGGACTCATTCAAACAATAAATCTAAAGTCCTACTAATGTATATATTGATCATAATTAATACAACTGTAGGTTCACTTCAGTGAAAATGTGCAAATTTGGTCATCTTGTGCAGTTACAATTAATGGAGGCTGGAGCTGCAAAGCCTCCAAAAAATCATAACAGTGGTTCATGCGCTATATTCCAAGAAGTCTTTGAATGCCATACAATAGCTTTGTGTGAGGAAGACAATAAATAAATAAAAACAGTATTTATTTGAACTGCATGTAACATTTTCATCCATTTAGATCACACAGTTTTAACAAAAACTAATAAACTTAATGTGAAGCTAATTTGTTGATCATACATAAATGAAACAAGAATGAGATTTATGTAATTTTAATAAACAGAATGTGGTTTTTAATATGTAATAGCCAGGTTTATAGATTCTTCATCATTGCTTATCCCTTCGTCCCATAGCTATCTATATTTAAACCGTGTTCAACATGTGGTTTCTAAGAAATCTGAATAAATACATTTTAATTCAAATATGCAAACACTCAATAATAAACTATAGCCATGTTTCTTTTCTCTATTTTGAGTCTTGAGTCAGTGAAAGTGAGAAATAGATCAGACCAGTTCATTAATGAATCATTTGGACTGATTCAGAACTGAATCAGCCTATAGTATTTACTGAAAAGTGTTCATTCAAAAGGGTGAATTATGAATAAGATGCTATTTTCATGTAGTTTAATGAATGTTTGAAAGAAAGCTAAGGCAGGTGTCAAGATTTTCACTGAATAAAACGACTGAAATTTCACTCTGTTCCCAAACTGCAAGACTTGAGCGTGCATTAAATAATTTTTTTTTTTTTTTATGATACTTCATAGTGTCTTTGTGTCTTTTTGCGTGAAAGCTTCGGTCCTTATTCATTGTAATGGCATACAAACATATAACAAGTACATTATTCACAATTTATCCTTTTGACATAAGTGAATATTGAGTGATGAATAAATAACGACAGTTAAATAACTAAATGCCTCCATGTTTCTTAGGGTAGAAGGTAGACTGAAAATGAAGACATACTGTGGTGGACATTTTTCAGGGAACATGTTTGGATGACCATGGCTTGCTGGACTAGCTGACCTCACCTTGCCATCCTTTTGTCCTTGGACATAGAGATCACCCGAGTACCGAGTCCCTTCCCTCTTTCTGTGATCCTTCCATTTCCACCCGTGTGCCTTATTCTCTGTCTATCCATCTCTTCCTGTAGCTCTTCTCCTCAATCCCCTCATCCCTCTCTCCGCTGCCCAAGGCAATGCCGTCCTGCAGGCTTTGATCATAGGGCCAGGGAGGAAATGGGAAGTGGGTCAGAAAGTTGTGCTGGAGACTGCAGGGAAACAAGGCTGGAATATCGAGTAGGTGAGCAGGGAGAGAGAGCGAGCGCTAGGAAGAGAGAGATAGAGACCTGGGAAGGGAGAGGGAGGGGGAGGACAGGAAACGTAGAGGACTCCGATCCCAGCAGAGCAGATAAAAAGAAAACAAGAATTTGATCAACAGGAGAGGCTAGTCAGAAAAGGTGATGTCAACTTTAAAGTTCACATGAAATCCAAATGGGCTGTGTTTACTTTTTCATACTCATTCCATATATATATATATATATATATATATATATATATATATATATAGATGTATGTAAAGTTTGATTCTTCAAAAAGTAATTATATGTTTCTTCAACTGCATGCACTTTGTTCATATGGACTTTTATAAAATAAACAAATCTCCACTGTCAAGATGCTTTTGAACACTTTTAAATCAGTGTTACATGACTGGAGAAAACAGAAAAGAGGCAATGGTGTTCCCTTTGGCCAAAACTTCAACACAAAAAATGCACTTCTAATTTTAGCTCCGCCCCTCGGTTGATCCAACTGACAATGGGTGGGAATACAATAATGCCTAAGTTCTATCTTCAACAATAGACCTGAAGTTGTCAAATATCTGCCAGATTTTCCCTATTTATTTGCCATCAAATGTCCAGCGGATGATGCAATCATCTGGTGGGCATTTGCTGGCAAATAAACCAGGAAATCTGGATACAGGTTAACATTGTTAATTTACATATAGTACTGACATTGTAACAATACAGATATATTTAATTTGTCACTAATAATTTGTACCAAAAATGAAAATTTCCACCCTATCTCGTCTATTATGTAGTATTCTTTGGAAATGAACAATGTTGAATAAAATGGCAAAATGGTTTGAATAAAGTTTTGAATAAAATAGCCAACTCCTTAGTCTTGCTAAGGCTTATTTCATAGCTAGCATTTTTATGTATCCTATACACAATTAAATCATTTTTCACATTTTAAATAATTTAACAATGATGCATAATAGAAGTACTCTGGTCCTATTAATAATTAATATCACCCTGTTTAATACTTACATATGATTTATCTTGTAATATTTAAGTAGCTAAATACTTAATATTAATTAATTAATTAATTAAATACATTAGTAATTAATATTTACCTTGGTTTTTCATCAAGGTAAAACAAGAGCAACTTTGATTATGGGTGAAATGATTTGTTGAAATGATCTGTATGTAATTCTATTTGATTTTTTAAATAAATAAATATTGAAATGGTATAACTGTTTTATCATTTTAAATTTATTGAACTCATCAAATTGTATGTTTTTTTTTCATATTCAAAGTCTGGGTTTTACGAATAAAATCCTATCAATAAAAGTAATTTGAAAAGTAAATAAGTATAATGAAAAAAGTATAATGAAGAGGGGAGAAAACTGTAATTGTATTTAATAAAAATCAACCCCTGGGTCCCAAAGTTGAGGAAAAAAAATAATAATTTGCTCCACCTCTTAAAGAGGTCCTATTATGCCCTTTTACAAATGGCCTGTTAACACCTCACATCTTGTGTTTTCTCTGATTTGTTAAAGAGGTCATGAACTGAGGAATCAAAATCCCCTTGATCTTTTGACATATCATTAAAAACATCCTGTAAGTTTCAAAACTCAAAACATTCTCTTTAGTCTAAAAACAGCAAATATTGAAGCCAATCTGCCAAAATGACTGTTGTGGAAAGTGCCACTCTATGACAAAAATAGTGTAGCTAAACCCCCGCCTCTGCAGAGGAAGATCAACGCCTGCTTCTACATCGCTGCCTGTTTAGCCCCGTCTGCAACCTGCCACGCCTATTCAATCAGAGCGTTCTGATGAGGGGGGTTAAAACAGGACAGAAAATAGCCTATTTTTTTCTAAATTAGGATGTTTTTTGATGTAAAAATCTTGATAACATTATAAGTGGACATCAGAGAACAGTAACAAAGGCAGTTCATGAACGGTTCCATTCACTTCAGCGAAAGGCAACAAATATGCACTGCATTTTATTCATCATCAGCTAATTTCAAGATCAAAGACCACAACAGGAGAGAGATCAGCATCAGCGATGGAAAGATAAGTTAATCTCACTACTTTTAGTGAAGGTGATTATGTGTTGAGCGTCTGCGGCTTACTTTCAGTTTCATTTGTGGCAGTTTGAGTGTCGGCTTGCTGAAGAGATACTCAGCTACTCATCTGCGGCAATGTGTGTAGCATTAGCGCTGTCATGTCTGATAATAACGTCATATAACCTATAAAACGCTCTCACACAAAAATGTTTTTTTTTTTTTTTTTTTTTTTTTTTTTTACATTTTGTGAGGAGTAATATTTACAAATGTGGTTTCAACAACCAGAAGCATGTACACTTGTTTTGTCCAGACCACCTCCTGAAGTGGTTTGAGTGATCATATTTATCCATCTCGAAAGCGTTTCAGAGGGCATTTACACCTGGTCTTTTTACAAACGGATAACTATCCAATCAGAGAAAACACATTAAGTAACCAGGTGTAAACAGGCCCAAAGTCTTGATTTAGTTTGTGGGGTGTACTAGAATAGGTTTTTTTGCTTGATTGTTCCATAAATACATTATTTTTCACAAATTTTACATTATTGCAGCACCTGTCTTCCCAGTCTATCTCAGTCGCCCTGTTTAGTTCCTGCTTTGATAAAACCCCTCTTTTTGAAACACTGAATGTGCTCTGATTGGTTAGCTGGCCCAGTGCATTGTGATTGGCGAACCACTTAGAGCATGTTCTGGAAATGACACGCCCCTTATCTTAAAGGGATAGTTCACCCAAAAATGAAAATTCTGTCATTAATTACTTACTCTCATGTCGTTCCAAACCCATTAGACCTTTGTTCATCTTCAGAACACAAATTAAGACATTTTGATGAAATCCAAGAGCTTTCTGACTCTACAGACAGCAACGGAACTACCACATTCAAGACCCGGAAGTGGTAGTCAGAACATTGTTAAAATAGTCAATGTAACATCAGTGGCTCAACCTTAATTTTCTGAAGCTACGAGAAGCTACTTTTTGTACGCAAAGGAAACAAAAATAACGACTTGTTCAACTATTTCTTCTCTTCTGTGTCAGTCTTCGCCATGCATTCATGAGAGTAATATGACGCATAGGTGTGATGCTGCTTACGCAGGAGCCGGCGTTCTGATGTACAACCTAGATCATGCTGCACCTTGTTAACAAGCAGAGGAATGTACACACATGCGTTATGGTTCTCTCATGAACGCACGTCGAAGACTGATCTGGAAGAAACACGTTGTATTCTGAACAAGCTGTTTGCTGTAGTTCTTGAAAAGTGTTTTCTGTTAAGGAAAATATCTCCCTTTGAAGTGGATCTTTTTTATGTTCAAACAGCACCAATACACACTAACTAAAGTTGAAAAAGTGAAAAAGCATAATAGGACCCGTTTAAACAATTCCTTTTTGACTGACATCATACAAAATAGCTATTTTTAAAATCAAGTTTTGTCTAATGTTATTGCTAATCATTGAAGATTCTGTTTCTGTTACATAAGCAAAATGTTTTGTGTTGTTTTTAACGGTCCAAAATACAGTTGCTCTATCAGGTCTACAACATTGAAGCTGTCAATGTTTTAGATGGGATCAGACATCCATGTACTTTCCATCTCATTGAATTGCTCATATTATTAGTATTCTAAACAGCTAATTAATATTCCTGTATCATTAAGCCCTCCTGATGCCGTCAGCTCACCTGGGACGGGGATTGGGAGGAGGGAAGGGTAGAGGATGTCTGGCTGGTCAGGGAGAGGTACGGCAGGGCATCTCACATGGGAGAGAGGGATTTGGGGATGAGTGAAAGCTGAAGAGAGTTAGAGGATGAGGAGGGGGGTGGAAGGGTGTCGAGTGAGTAATTGGACCGAGGGGAGCCAACACACAGACAAACACATTGCAGTCCACATGAACACATATTTAAATGCACACTAATACATTCCCATAATCCATCCACAAAGAGTGTTTTCAAACATACATTTACACAGTGACATTTTTGCTGACACGGTTACTAACACACACACACACACACACACACACACAGACAGACAGAGGCATGTTCTATAAGTGGACAAGGTAAATTAGAGAGGTAATTACTTTTTGTGCTGTCAGAGCTGCTAAAGGTTGAGAGATGCTGTATAAGACAGCTGTGGCGCATTGCTGAATAGAGAATGAGAGACAGACAGACAGTCAAGCAGATGGACAGGTAGAGTCGAAAAGAATACAATAGTATACAAATGACTTGGAAAGAGTCACAATGGTTAAATGTTATGGACTGTGACACATTTCATCAGTAATTAACATCTTAAATCTCACAAAGCTTTTTATATTTTCAATTGCAAACCCTACTAAAGTCTACATTTATACCATTGTATGTAGTGTTAAATGAACTGGCTATGAAGGTATTTTGAATCAAATTGCTGAGGGAGTTTTTCTGTATTCTAGCCAGAGGTTGACTTAAGCTAAACTTTTCTGTCCTTAGCAGTGACTGAAAAATCTGAAGGTCTTCCGTCATTTTCAGTCTAAATTGTGACTGTAATTCCCACCCCTGTTATTGATGTATTTCAGCGGTTGAAACAGTGAATGATCCTTTACATGAAATGGATTTTGATAAGTTGTACTGTATCTTTCAGCATACTTTCTGATGTTCATTCACGTTAATTTGGTGCTGTAGCTAGTAGTAAAGTGGAAAAGATGATCCGTTAACACGCTGGCCCGTAATTCACAGTGATCTGTCACACCACACTAAAGAGCACCAAAACGGTACGTATTGTTTGAATTTCCTAATATAATGGACATAATGTGAAATCTGAGGTTTTGTAAACACGATGGCTTTCTTCTTTCATGAAGGTGTTTGTCGCCACGGAATCTTTGTTTCCTGGCGGACCGAATATAAACACGACACTTGCGTCTCCTGGAAATCCGGTTTAATTCAGCCAGTTAGATTATGACTTCGACATTCCTGAAGTGTTTCCAGAAAAGTGTGCCATATGCATCAGACGTTTAGCCAACGCTCCGTGGGTGTGACGTCTGAGGCTGAGACTAGGTCTATTTAAACAGCATAGTCTTCACTGTATGCATTAAATGTACACTGCCTCTTATTATTGAAGTTATTCAGTCAAGAGTGATTTACTTTTGTCTCTAGTTATTTGATTAACATTAATGACAGACAGCAGCAGGTTTATTAGGCTGCTTTCTCTTTAAAATCTCAGGCACAGAACCAATAAGCTGATACACACTCAATTTTCCCCCAACTACACTCTTAAAAATAAAGGTGGTTCATAATGACATAGAAGAACCTTTTTTTGTCTAAAGGACTCCATAAAGAACCTTTCTGTTTCACAAAAGGTTCTTCGTGGCAAAAGAAGGTTTTTCAGATTATAAGAGATTTGACAGAATGGCTCTTTGTGGAACCAAAAATGGTTCTTCTATGGCATCACTTGAAGAACCTTTTAAGCACCTTTATTTTTAGGAGTGTGGTTGCATACAAAAAATGGCAAAGGCACATAAAATTTCTGAAAATTAAGCTAAAATTAATAAATACTATAATAGTATACAAACAATACTAATAAAGAATAAAACTGAAATGTTACAATTACCCAGAACAGCATTGTATTAGCGTTGTGGTGGCATGTTTTGCATGGTCATGCACCACTCACATTATCTTCAATGCTAATTAATTATTTTTATTATATGTAAAATGCTGTGTTCAGAGGGGAATTCAGAGCTGGAGTCTTATGGTCAAGACCTTTTAATGGACCGCAGCAGTTTTTCAGCAAAAGGTAATGTATTGTTACCATTTCAATACTTGCAGTATGAGATATTTTGGTTCTGGATGTAGTAGCTAATAGCTGGTAGACGATTGATATTGATCAAAGAGAGTTTATAAGCCATTTTGAACTGCATCAGATCTGCAGTATTCATGTTGATATTAAGATGATTTCTGTCATGCTGATGCCCAGACGTCTTATCCTCCTGAAGCATTTAATGCCTTATCATCAGTCCATCGCTGTTACATATACCAGCTAAAAACGCATGGCTTTGAGTCAGAGAATTGAAAGGCTTGTTCATCTGATGCTCCACATTTTGAAAACTTTATCTGATAGAGTAGCATTTGAGATCCAAGATATAAAGCAACTTCACATAAGAAAAAAAGATTGTACTGTAACTTCATCTCTTTACAGTCTTTCAGGGCAGAACTGTGGTTTGACTGCAAAAGGTTCATTAACTACACCTGTTGGCCCTGTAGTAGGACACAAGTGTGATCTTCTAGGGCTGCATGATTTGGGGACCAAACTTAGAACAGAAGGCTGTGATTTAATCGCACTATATTGCAGTTTTAGTGTTATTTCGATTAATCATGCAGCAGCCCTTCTGACTTAATACATCTGACAAAAATCATCTTGAGTGCAGTTGGATAAAATAATGGCTGCTTCCAAACAGCTTTCCAAACCACGTCCCCTCTCTGTCAGAGCCATGCCCCCAAAGCTACTCTATTGGTTGAGATAGAACTAAATAGATTGAAATAAAATCATACAGCTTTGTAATGGTAACATTTTAATTTTTAACCGAACCATTCTTTTAATTCTTTGGCACACTTTTGAAGATTAGAATTTTTTTTTTGTTGTTTTTTCCTCCATTTATTGAGGTTCAGTGATGGTGGAAGCACAGTTGTTCTATGGCAGAAGCTGATGTTAATGCAGTGAGTGAATACTGGGCCTGTGCCAGGACTGAAATGGTCCAGGTGAGGACATCAGAGGACACTGCTCTGTCTGTGTGTGTGTGTGTGTGTGTGTGTGTGTGTGTGTGTGTAAAATCATACGGACAATAACACTTAAGACACTGACTGATTCTTTGCATCAAGGACACTGGACAGTGGATTCAGTGACATACTCTGCACTGCTGTTGTCTTTCTCTTTTACTCTTGCAGCTGCACTTTTAATTTTATGAGTTTGGTTTTGGATAAGTTACTGGTAATTATGGACAGAAATAAGAAATTAAAAAAATATTATTTAATATTCATATTTAAATATTAAATTTTGAGCCCTAAAAGTAAAAAAATAAATAAAATAATTTTGAGCCCTAAAAGAGGGCAATTTAGGACCAGTAAGATTTTTTTCACATTTGACATTATTTTTTATGAAAAGTAAAGTAGTTCTTTAAGTTTATTGTGCTTATTTAAATAAAGACAAATTTGTTCTCATTTTAATCTTCAATCTGTTAACTAGCCAGGTTTGAATCTTAATTGCACAGGTGGGGCACGTTGTAACTTGCATTAAAATGCAATTAAAATATGCCCCGTTATTATATGTTATTCTATGACATTAGCGGTGTAATTCACATACGTAACTCTTATTATTAACTGTGAACCGTGAAACCGTGAATTAAACTGAGAGAGAGAACCTGGATATTCAGAAATTATTTCAAGAAATTTAAAGTATTTGTACTTCCTTGTCTATTTGTCTGGGCTATTAGTTCTGGGCTGCGTTTCCAAAAAGCATCGTAAGCCTAAATTCATCGTAGCTCCATTGGTTTCAATGGGTCTACAATGTACTTAAGCTTACAATGCTTTTGGGAAACGTAGCCCTGTTTTACAGTGCGTAATTTTCAAACTCCAAAATCAGTATTTTAATTCTTAACAATGCCATTACATGTAAAAATGCAACAATTGTATTTTATCACATAATATTTTAGTTTGTCCATGTTTTTGATTAGATCAGATAACATTTTAAGCTGTTATATGATCATCTTACATCATTCCCCACCTATGGGGCATGTTGTCACATTTTACTTCCAATCTTTTGGGATAAATAAAGAAAAAAGTATAGTCTATTAATGAAACAAGACAACATATTTGTACTAAATATGTGAATAAATACCCCAGTGAGACAGTTAAAAAGTGTGCTCCACTCTTCTTTATTCTCTATGTTATACCCACAACAGAAAAGAACAGACTTGAGGCTTAGAGTTGAGAATCACTGGTGGTACGTCCTCATTCAGCTGGCAAAATGTGTGTGTTTGTGCTATCGGATGTGTGTTTGACAACTGTTTAAACTTCTGAGGGGGTCCCCCTGTCCTTTATCTCTTTCTGTCCCGCTCCCTGACAACAGCAAAAGTAAGAGTTCCCTTACTAATTTTCCACGCACCTCTTTGTTTTCTCAATATCCCATCACCTCTGTGTCACTTTCGGCGTTTTACAGCCGCAGGCATTCTTTTCTCCTCCTACCGGAGCGCTTACGCCAATTTTTGGCTTGACATAATCTGAAATGGTGCTTAAGTGAATTTATGTTGTGCCCAGTGCATTAACTTCTGCCGTTTCTGCCTTTATGTTACGGAGAGCTTTTGTGCGAGTGCACAGAGGAAAAAGAGAGAGAGAATGAGAATTTGAAACCCAGACCACGGACTAGACAGCCTATCAGTATTCAGCGGAGAAAGTGAGTGATGGAGAGCGAGAGAAACGGAGGAAAGAAAGGAGGAGGGGGTGATGTATCAATATTCTGAGTAGTGTTTGAGGGCAAGAAGAACGAATCGGGGAGGGGTGGAAGAGGGGTGCGGGTGCTCAAAACAGTCCGAGTGGGTTTATTCGCTCAGTGTTTGTTAGCGTGAGCCCGTTGGGGTGAAATGATATCGGTAGAGGACGGAGACTCAAGTATGTGTTTGTCTGAGAGAAGTGTTGTTCAAGCCGTATGTGACGGAATCTTAGCTGAACGCTAGCCATAACTCCACTCTCCCTCGCTCTCTTTTACTCTGTGTGCTAATCAGCATTTGAAAGGCAGCTTTGACAGTGAGAAAGAAAAGTGAGGGCAGTGGGGAGGAGGGAGTGTAAACGAGAAAGAAACGAGAGAGAGAGAGAAAGAGGGAGAGAGGTAGGGGCCGTACAAGCATTTCTTTTATATTTACTAGCGATTGAGGAGAGAGAGAGAGAGAGAGAGAGAGAGAGAGGGAGCGGGTGAAGAGACAACCGGTGCGTGCAGCTTTCCCAAGAGGAAATGAAAAGAAAAGAAGCTCAACGAGGAAAGAGAGACAGCCAAAGTGGGGAGCACGCCAAAGAAGGAAACAGACTCACATCCTCTAACTCCAGTCATATCTGAGACGATCCCGCTTGGATAGTGAGGGAGGAGAGAGAGGGAGAGCGTGGTCACCGCCGCTGTGCGCCCAAAAACACACACACACACACACTCTTGCAGCAGCAGACCGCTGTGTGTTCGCCTGCTCTTTTGTGCCGGCAGCTGGGATTGTTCTTGGCCCCGTCTGACCCCCTTGTCACCCCCCGTGTGTGTGTGTGTTTGTGCGTGTGTGTGTGGGAGCGCGAGGGGTCCTGGAACGTGGACTGAACGGAGGGGAGGGTCACCGGGTGTCCGGACGGAGGAGGAGAGAAACATCTGCCTCCAACACAACTGGACATGCACATCAGGTGAGTCCCCTTGTACAGGGAAACACAACTTCCTCTTGTTCTAGCCGATGTTGACATCCACATGCCAAACTGTCACATGCATACCTGACAGTTTTAAGTCTCACTGATGTAGGTCCGAGAAAAGGGTTTCTCCGCTCCTCTTTAACTTGTTGATGGCTTCGTGCCTTGAGGCTTGGCTTCCTGGGAAAGTTTTTGGGAAAGACACTTTGCTCATAAGTGCACTTGTCGTTCTCCCTCAATGATGGAGGTATTGGGGACGAAGGGGAGGAACGCTGGGGTTAATTGTGCGGACCGCCTCGGCTCGCTCTCAAACATCATCTCTCACTTAATTAGTGGATTTTACAAGATTAGTGCGCTTTGCATTGACGCCGTGTTCTGTGGAAGGTAGTGAATGGTAGCGGCGAGACGGCCGTCTTCTGTTATCTGATGTCTTTGGATTTAACAGCTTCTTCTAAATGACTGGATTTATATTAGAAATGAAAAGCACGGGTAAATATTAACCTTTCCTTCATCAGTCAGTTTGGGCTTAGCGTGGGATTGTTAAAGAATCTAAATAGTTATTGTAATGATGTGTATTAATTAAGTTCTGCTGTTTTTTAAATTAACTTTTTGCTAAGAAAAAAAGTAAAAAATACACTTTTTTGATAAATGGATAATTAAATTGTAACAAGAAAAGTAATAACAATAATTTTAATAATAATAATAATTTGTTATCTCACAAAACAATTCTTATTTGTCACACATCTTCAATTCTTTTGATATTGGCAACACTTTAGATTTCACTTTAGTTTTCAAGTTATCAAGTTACTATCAACCTTTATTCAAGTCTTTTTATTTTTTAGATATTCATGTTACATATTGCATGTGAATACAATGAATTACTACAGTAATAATAATGACAAAGTTTATTTTTAAGCAGCTCCACAACATATTTCACTATTACTCAGTAATTACCATGTACTTGCAATGTTATTACAATGTAACAAACTATATTGTAAAGTGTAACTACAGTTTTCAGTTATAAAGTGCTTAGTAAACAGAAAATGTATACTCTTTATTTGACGTATAGCTATCCTGGAGAGCTGGAATTATAGGACAGGAATTATTTTGGCATTTTCACACTTACTATGGGAGCAGCTGCAGAGGAAAAACACAAAAAGTGAGTCAACTTGCTTGGGACTCTGTAGTTTTAGATTTAGAAGGAAGTTTGCTTGCTGTTTTCTTTTCATCATTTTGCTTTGAGTGTTTCGGTCAGTAGCTTCATATTAGTCGGGGAATCTAACTGTTGCTCTTTAATGTACTTGTCTGAACACTGTAAAAAGTAAAAATGAGCAGATGTTAAAACTTTAGCTTTTCTACCTGACATACCAGTTTAAAATGACTGTGATTGTGTAGAGTAATGCAAAGTTATTTAGTCATATTAAAATGTATTTTTCACTTGAATAAAAATAGTTTATTTAGATGTTACTACAGTACACTATATTACAACTTATTTTTTGTTGTTGTTTAGATTCTGGTTGGACAGTGTTTGCTGAAGAACCATGTTATTAACAGTTACTATAATTTAACATAGTGTAAGTGTATAAATCACAGACCCAAAAATGGCCATTTTATTGAGAGCAAGCCGGCCTGTTAGTAACGCATACACATCCAAAGACTATATCCGCATTTGGGGGCAAAAGAACGTGAATAGGGAATTGATAGAAGTTATGCAGGTATGTACGAGGGAGCTATAGGACCATAAAAGCCGTCACACACAAACACACACACTCAGAATGGGACAGACAGGCCTGGTGACAGACAGTGTCAGCGAGGTGTCAGTGAGAAGCTGTTGGTGTCACACTTGGTTGACCTGATCTGTGGTCAGGCTGTCCACTGCAGCCCGTTGTGACTCCTTACATAACCACTTCCTGCCACTCACACCCAGCTCTGCTGGGACACGCGCGGATATTTATATACTCAACATACACACACACACACATCGATATGCCCTTATAAACACACACACACACACACACACACACACACACACAAGAGCCCCTGTTGATATACAGACCCCTCAGTCTTCTGAAGTCATGGAGATGTGATTTTACTAACTGCTTTTGATCTAGTGCAGCCTGAAAATGACTGCTCATAATCCATAACCTGTACATAAACATCACACAAGTGAGAGAGAGTGCCGTACGACAGTCAGATATTGTCAATATATATTTTTGAAACCAAGGGTGAATCTCATGAAACTGTTTAGGTTGCATTTCACCCCAAAATAAATTATTATTATTAATAATAATAATAATAATAGAAATTAACAACAACAAAAGTTTAAACATAAAGAAAATAAAATTTATATTTTTAAACATTTTTAAGTATTTTCTTTACAAATAAGCGTATTTTCTCACAGATTCACAAAAACAAACAAACATTGCATTCAAGTAACAAGTTTTGGGGACAATTTGATTAATTGGCATTAAAATAATGTATTAGTTCAATGTAAGCTTCAGTTTCTTAATGCAAAAGATCATTTCTTAGTTTTTTCTTTTGATTTTTAAATGAACAGGCATGTTCATGAAAGGTTTTATGTGAATCACACAAATATTTTGCAGTTGTCCGTGTGGGGAAAAAGCGACAAATGTACACTCTGTATATATATATATATATATATATATATATAATATATCTACAATGTTTTCAATGATAAAGGGATGTTTGAACACTGGCCGAACACTGTGTGTGTTTCAGATTGAGCAGTATTCAGTTAACTAATACAATTCTTTAATATTTTGAAATGCGTATTTCTTCTTCATAGTTCATCCATTTTTAAAAGTTATAGAACTGTGCACATAAATTAAATCTGGATCATTCAGGCTTGGGAGAACTGAACAAGACATTTATTTTGAAATCTCTGATTTATGTTGGCAAATCTGAATTTGAGACATTATTACAGAATATTTTTTTTATGTCCTTAGAGCTTCAAGGGTTGAGAAAATCCAAAAATTACTGGTATATATTCCTCTCTCGATCTTTCAATCCCCTAGTCACTATTTTGCTCTTTAAAAATTTATTTAAAAAGAAACACACACCATTTCTCCTCCTGCGAGAGACATATGTAAGATCTCAGGAGCCAGTCGAGCATCCCTTCTGCTTTCCGCTTCATCGTTGCGGGTCAAGGCGGGTAGGGTCAGTTTGATCTAATCAAATGGGGTATTGATTCCATTTGATAATTAATGGGCCAGGTGAAGATGAAGACGCAGCCTCCTGCTCTAAGGATTTGAGAGGAACCTTGGACTGGGAGTGATGGGAAGCCGCCAAGGTCAGCGGCAAACCACGAGAGCTGTGTCCAGTCAGAGCGCAGTGCGAGAGAGCTCCAGTTAAATGAGATAGGGAGAGAGAAATGCTGTTGACCAGAGCTGATTTATCAGCGTTCTAAGAAAATGAGACAACATCTGACTTCATAATGCTAGACTTCAAATGCAGAGAGATGTAAAGAGAAATTAGTATTCTGCTGAAACAGCTCCATATATTGATGAAAAACTGCATGCAATATATATATATATGTGTGTTGCTGAACTATTTGCACTTCAAAGATATCGGATTAATAATTTCAAAAGCAAATATAATTGAATGTTACAAGCTATAACATAATTTCTGCAGTTATTTATATTAAATATTACCTTGAAATGCTCTTTTTAAGTGCATCAAAGACTGAGAGGAGGTCAATTATTGACATTTTCTTTCATGCATGACTCAGTGTTAATCTTTTAAAGATGACTTTTGTTCTCTCGGATGAACATAGTGACATACGGCTGACGACTACTTTGTCTCTGCAGAAACACTTGCAGAAATAACAAATGTGAACTTCTGGTGAAGATTGCTGACAGTACTTAAGCCAAAGTTTTCCAAAAAATAAACAATTTTTACAAGAGACTTTCAGAATTACACTGAAAATCAATGCGTTGAACTTTAAAGAAGTGATATTTGCTGTTCAAGTCACATGCCATAGTTAACATTAACAGTGAATGAATACAGAATGCATCGATTGACTTCTGAAGAAAAAACTGTCAAAGGACAAGAAGATGGCATATTAAAAACAGCACTATAAAATGCATAGTTCTGTTCCTGGATGTTGAGATACATAGTAACTGCTATAATGTGATATGCCTGTTCATCAGCTACGGTGTCTATCAGAGAATGTTTTGACCAAGAATGGCATCTGAAGCTGTTGCTGAACAAAATGAAAAAAGAACATTGGAAGACAATCAATAACAGTAACTTTACATTCTAACTTGAAAATAAATGACTAAATAACTGAAATATACTACACTGTAAAGTTTATTAGAGTACAAGAAAATATAATTTCATTTCTATCTAAAAAAATCCACTTTTCAGTTTGTTACTTGTTAGGGTTTGTGAAATTTACTGGCAATTGTTTAAATTACTGTAAATTCTACACACTTTTCTTTTTATTGTAGTCGAAAACTGATTCTGTCTTCACCTTTATATCATTACAAACCGTATCGCTTTCTTCTGCAAAACACAAAAAGAGAAATTTCAAAGATTTAATTTGTTTTCCAAGCAATTGCAATGAACTGGAACTTTAGATGTCCAACTTCAAATATAATGTAAAAGTCCTCTGAAGCCATTTGATGAGTAAAAGATGAGCAAACTGTCCTTTTTGGTTGAACTGGTACTTAAATTTTGTCCAAAGCTGAAGGAGAAATTTCAGCGTCAGTTGTCAATCCCTCAGTGTCAGATTAAACTCTAGAAAGTTATGTCTAGAAAGCTGTGATGTGACTGACCCGGCACAGCTGTTTGCTGTTTAGATTTATTAAGAAAAAAGGGAAAAGGAGGCAGGCGCCAGGAAAGTGAGCGAGAAAGTGCCCGATGGCCACATACAGGAATTGTTTTCTTCTTCTGTCAAAGGCATTCAAAGGTCAAAGTCACCAGAGTCACCCTGCATTACAAAAATGCATAATCCAGAATGTTCCAGAGGTCCTTCACGCATCCTCATACCACTGCATGTGACATTTAAAAACGGAATGGCAGTGTTATATCTGGCCTGGAAATGTGGGACCAATAAATGTTGTGCGAGAGAGAAAAGAGAGGGAGTTTGTGTGTGTGTGAAAGAGAGTTGGTAATAGACATGGTGTATTGTCTCCGTGCAGATTGGCTTAAATGTGTTCATTTTCCCCATTTGGCAGCTCCATAGGGAGGGGCGGAGCGCACTAACGAACCTCTGACAGCTGGAGGCCCTAATTAACGATCCCCTCTGAAAACAAACAGCCACAGGCTCGCCAAACACACACCCAGGCTTGGTTTGCTCCCGAATCCCGGCCTGAGCCAAATAACACCGCATAAAAGCCATACACAATTCATACATGCTACGGTTAGGATCGGCATCCTCATTGCTATTGGAACAGCATAAGTGTTAAAAAATGAATAATGAGTCAATGTTACTCATCCTTATGTCGTTCCAAGCCAGTGTTGGTATAATAAACTAAAACCTTTTTTATATAAAAAAAATAATACAAAAATCGGTAGTTGAAATAAATATTTTAGATAAGTATATAAATATTAGACGAAAAACTTAAACTTACAGTAAATTAGAAATGTTGCCCTGGCTAATAATTGAAATAAGTTTAAATACTAGAACCAGAAAATGCAATGCTTAAACCTTACTTGCACTTTCCATAAACAACACACACAGAAAATCTTAGTATTCTTACAAGTTTTAAAACAAATTTGTTGAGAATATTTTCAACCTTTGCCGATAAGCTCACCGCAACGGCTGATGGACATCTTTTGTCCATGACAGTCTTGAGATCTTCAGAATCAGAAAATTATTTGATTTTATTAGCTATGTTTAAGAAAATACTGTTCTTTCAAAAATTCAAATTCTAAATTATTTCAAGAATCGTTCCAAATAGTTTTCAGTGTAGAGGAGACATATTGAAGAACAAACTGAGAACCTTTGTGGAGAAACTGACCAAGATGGCTGACAAGCCCTAAAATTCTAGTTAAGTCAACTTAAATACTATTTGAGATTCTGAAAACTGCAATGAACAAATTCTGAAACTGGAAGTTTTCAAAATATTCATGCAAAATGTCATTGAAGTAATCAAATTGAAAAATCATTTTTACAGGGTACGCAAGTAGTACTAAAATAACTGTTCCAAACCTGAATGATTTTCTTTCTTCTGCAGATTTTTTTTTTTTTTTTTTTCATACAATGAAAGTCAATGCAATACAAAAAAAATAAAAAAAACTTTTATGGTTCACAGAAGAAAGTAAGTCATAAAGGTTTAAAAAGACATGCATTGCCTTCTATTCATACTTTTTTTTTTTTTTCAGCTAATGCAACTTAGGCTTAGTCTACTTAAGAGCATATAGGCTGCACTGTTTGAGCTATAAGAAACAGTTTTTAGACCAGCTTTCAAGGCAAAATGGTAATATGTCTATGATAGATCTATAAATTCCAGTGAGTTATAGACATAACCAAGCAAATGATTAATGCTTAAAAAGTTAGAAAACATGTAAATGTAAATTCATTAATGAATTAATTAATGTCTTTTAACAAGACCAGCAAAAGATGTTTATCCAGGAACATGTTCTATTTGGCTGCATCACAATCAGCTTCATTGTACAATTGATGCAGTGTATTGATTGACCAAGTACTTTCAGAAATATATGAAGCAGCTCTAGCGCTGCCAAATGTTAATTTCCTGTAAATGTCCAGTCCTTCAGCGAAGGACACCGCCTCTCGGGCTCAGTCCGGTAGATGTGGTGTTCTTTACTTTATAGTTGACTTTCACAGCAGACCGTGACCTTCTACGACGCCATTGTCTGTTTGCGAAGGGCATGAATGCTAGCACACCTTGCATCAAGGTTACAGAGTTAATTGAACAATTACGCTGGACAGGACCTCCATTATGTCTGCAGAGATAGTGAGGATGCCGAGTGAGATCCTGCACGCGATTAGATGAGGCATGATAGGCTAAAGAGCAGGACTCAGTAGGTGTGTGTGTGTGTGCTACAGTTGCTAATGCTAATTGCACTCCTGTGTTTTGTTTGTCCATGTGCTCTTCTCATCTTTTATATATGAGTGTTGTTTCATACAATTTAACACCAATTTGGAGTTCTCGTGCTTCATTTAGGCTTCAACTTTGTCTCAAATGTTTCTCCTAAGAGCTGAAAATGAATGTGGGATGTAAAGTTCAGATAATTGTGCTCAGGTCAGTTTATATTTTGTAAATGAAATGTTGTTGGAGTGTTTTACAAGAAAATATCTTAGTTTTTCTACTTAAACATTTCATATGTATATTAGTATGTTTCTTTGTCATTATTTGTGAAATTTACTGAGTGATAATTGTTTCAAAAATTGTTCCAGATTGTTTTCAGTGTAGAGGAGACATATCGATTAGGTCTATTTCTAGAAGAACAATCTGAGAAGCATGAAACTTCTTCATTTTTCTCTTCATTGAATCCCATTGCTGAGAAACAATTTGGATATTAAAGAAATGTCATACTTAGTAATAGCGATTTGAACAAAGATTATTAGAGTTTGTTTTTCACAAAAATACTATATTTCAATCTTACTTCTTCAAAAATGTCATGTTTAATTCAGTGTGTTTCTTTGTAGTTACTTGTATAATTTACCAGCAATTTCTGAGTAAAATTTGTTTCAAAAATCGTTTTCAAAACCATTATTTCAAAATTGTTTCAAAAATCGTTCCAAATTGTTTTCAGTGTAGAGGAGATAAATCGATGTTTCTAGAAAAACAATCTGAGAAATGAGAGATTTCTTCATTTGCTCTCCATGCTTTTTCTCATTATTGAAAAACAGTTGATATATTAAAGAGATTTCAGTCACTTTTTAAAAAAGTGATCTGATCTACTTCATGTTTAATTCAGTGTTTCTTTGTAATTGTTTGTGAAATGTACTAGCAGTTTCTGAGTGATTTTTTTTTTCAAAATCGTTCCACGTTGTTTTCAGTGTTGCATCATGAAAATATTCATAAATAGTACACCAAATAAAAATTTAAACTTGGGGTATTGTTACGCAAAAATGGACTTTGGCGTATATATGATACGCACGTTGTTGGCGTGCATATGATACGAAATTTATTGGCGTGCATATGATGCGCAGTTTTTGCATACATATGATACGCATCTACCCCCACAACCCTACTCCTACCCATCGCGTAGCACATACACGCCAAAGTCCATTTTTGCGTATCAATACCACGAGTTTTCGATTTTATTTGGCGTACTATTTATACGCACATTCATGAGATCGGGTTGGGATCGGATCTATAGAAAAACAATCTGAAAAGTGGGAGATTTCTCCGTTTGCTCTCCACGCACTTTTTCATTATTGAGAAACAATTGAGATTTTAACGATATCTCATAAACTGCAAAAAAAATGTACAAAGATTATTGGAGTATGATTTATAAGAAAATACTATTGGACTCGTTCTTAATAATTACACATTTAAAATTGATCCTACACCTGTATTTTCATTGTATTCATTTTCTCTTCTGGGGTAACAGAACAGGGTCAAAGTGTTGTATTACGCTAACAAGCACATAAAAGCACATCTCTGCAGCTCATGCTACGCTGTTGTGAGCCATGATGATGTTATAGGGCTCACCCGAAATGAACAGGGCTTTATACAAGTTCATGTTGTGTCAGAGGTGGCATCGACCCATATGATGAATCCACTGATGCTGTGCTTGTGTGGGTGTGTGTGTACTATGCCAGGTCAGGTCAAAGGGGTAGTGTAGGGCTGTGGCATGTAGCCAGTATGACTGTGTTGTGATTTACCCAGAGCTGGCCAGCGGGCATCTCACGCGTGTGGGTATGGCATCACGCTGCTGGAGGGCACGCTGGCCCTTTAAATGTCATAGAGATAGAGCCAGGACGAGCACTGCAGCCAAACAGCCCTGGAAACTCATGGAATTGGAGTTTGTTTATATGTGTGTGTGTGTGTGTGTGTGTGTTTGCTATTTGTTCTTCCACAAACCCAGTTGGATTTAAAGAGAGAAAGCTGTTATTGTATACATTTTGTAATAATAATAACAAACTTACCTGGTTGCATACAGTAAACCAACGGTATGTGGTGTGTACTATAGCAAATCTCAACTGCTTGATGGTTTCTTCACATCATGTTATCGCCCAGCTCTTTATGTAAAGTTGGATATATAAGTACTGCATGTCCAACTTTATTAGTACACATACAGTATACTCGCATAGGGTGATATATTCAATATAGCAAATTTCAATTGCTTGTATCGTCACAAAATGTTAACTATAAAACACTCAGAACAGACTATTTTTTTTAAGCAAACTGTGTTTGCTGTTCTTTCAGAACTTAGTGAATGTAATCCGTAAGATTTATGGAAAATTAAATCAGTATTAGTGGTTATATGAATTTATCAATGGTGTTTGTTAAGGCAAGGTGTTAAGCTATTTTTCAGTTTTGTAGTACTCCCGACCAAACAAGACTGGACTCTTCAGAACTGTGTGCCAAGACTATATATTCATGCTAAGCATTTGGACTCAGTCTTAACTCTGACTCGACATGTTTTGTGGTCTGTGCCAACTCGCGCAACTGATCTGCCACCCAGATTACCCAAGCAACTGTATATGAATATGCTAAAAACCATACAATTTTTACATCTGAACATGTAAAAATCTAGTTCACATCACAGTAGTTTATTTCAATACTCATTGGTCTTCTCCTCCTGTTCTGTTGTCTTTCAGCTCTTCTGTTGGGGGTCTCGGACTGACATAGCCTCGGCCAATCACAGCCTGAGTTAGAGGTGGCGGCCCATAGGGGGCGTGATGGCGGCCATGCCGTTCGTCAACGAGGGGAAGTGTGTGAGTGTGGAGTGGGACTTCTTACAGGGGCTCCTCGCCAAACCACCCACCTTACCCTGGTGAGGAAAAACACACCTTCACACAAACAAACACATCAAATGTTTAATTGTCTTTCCCAAATCTATTTTTGTTCTGTTTTAATTTTTTTTGTTTATTCCTTTTTCATGGATAAATAAAATTTTAGTAATCAAACGCATGTCTAATTAACTGAAAACATGAGACAATTTAACAACAATTTATTGAAAGTTAGAATTAGAATTTTTAAATATTATAATTTTTTTTTTATATTTCTATAACCCTTATTGGTTTAATTAAATTCATAAACATAGAAGAAAATTGCTTAAAATTCCTTAAAAATAAAGTTTTAATCATTTAATTATCGTTATTACTTTGAGAAGTTCATTCTATATTTCTGTCACAATTTCTTCCATGCTAAACCAAACTTTAATTTAGACAAGTTTCTGTGTGTATATGTGATATGATGATAGTTTTCTCAAATGAAATGGAGAGGTGTTGGTGAAGTGACTCTCAGAGCAGCTCTGGAGATGAAGTTCATGTGTTCATGTCAGACCTTGAATCATCAAGTGAAGAATCTTCCCAAACACACAGCTAACAATTCCATTTCACTTTCGAGCTTTCGCTCCTGCCACAGCTCAGTGTAAGCCCTTGGTTTGGATCCATTAGCAGGAGATTAACTAAGTTTTAGTAGAATTATTAATGTCTGCTCAGCTGTGGAGGATATAAAACTAAACAGAATCAATGGCTCTGTATTGATTGAACCCTCCAGGGTCGTCTTAGTACAACGATGAGATGTTCTTGGAGACTTTTTTACTTGAACAATGCTGTTTACACACGGATAAATCTCACAGGGCCAAAACACTGATCTACCAAGACACATACAATACAGTGATATAGACCAGGGGTTCCCAAACGTTTTTGTCAACCGAACATTTAGAAGTAAGATATTTACGTGAGGTACCCCCTGAGACTTCAATTTAATATTTCAGTAATTCTAGGACATTCTCATGTTCACAGTCAGTTACTGTTCACATGGCATGCAAGTGTGTGTGTGTCTATATATATATATATATATATACACACAGTACTCACACACATGCAAGCTTTTTATTTTGACTTCTTTTAGTTGTGTTTGTGTCTCAGTCCACATTACATTCATACTGGAGTTGTAGAAACCCAATCAAACCAATAGAAATAAATAATAATTATTAATAATAATTATTAAGCTTAAAATAAAAATAACAATAAGTATTTTATTATTATTATTTTAACTGTAATGACAAAAGTGAAGATATAAATATATTATTGTAAAAAAGTAAAGTAAAAATTAACAATTGATCATTATAATATTTTTAAGTTACACTAAAAGTTACAACACTAATATTTGTCTTAAATTCACTTTAACACTTTCAAACTTTGAATATTTCAAATCCTTAACCTTTTAATTTGTCAGAATACTGGTGAGATGCATTATAATGTGAATGTAAACAAAGCAAATCTGCATTTCCAAATGCATGTTAAACTTGCAGCACATATAGAAATTGGCTGCATTTACGGTGAACCGTCAAGTTCTCAGACGATGAGTAGAAACCAAATCACGAGCTACTCGCATACTTCACTTCACTTTGAAACATGCAGTGCATAAGAATATATAGTTATTTAATTAAATCACAGCTTTTGATTTGATAACCACACTAAGATTTATCATGATCATCTTGAACCCTCATTAATTTTATTACATTGCATACAATTAATTTTAGCTTTTCATCAACTCACAAACCCACATTTGGGAAACCCTGATATAGACAAACATGCTCATAAATTGTCATTAAAATGCTGAATCACATACATCTGCTGATGCTTAAAAAACAACACAGTCTTGTCTAAACAAATAAATTAGTCCCTTTTCAATTTGAGGAACTGACTCTTTTGTGTGTGCTTTTTGGCAGTTCCCTTTTATTCTGTGGATCCACCTCTTCACACACACACACACACACACACACATTTTTCCACGCCGTCCCTCCCTCCCGTGCTCATACTGCCCTGCATCTGCAGGATGAATGAGAATCAATGTCACAGACAGAGAAAGAGAGAGGCGCGTTCGGCTCTGTCTCGGAGCACAGTCACAAATTGTAGAGCCGCCGTGACAACATAATTCCTCCACTCAGGCCCCATTGAGAGCGAGTCGATATCCAATCAGAACGACAGCTACCTGGGCCTGCCTCCGAGACGACCCCTCCCTCCATTGATCCCTCAATCAAGATTGGGGCTCACCACCCAGGAGGGAGCCTGGGAAAGAAATGCAGTCATTGGATTGGGGCTGGACGCTGGTGCAGGGCTTCTGATGTAAGATCAGGCCTCCCACCGGCTGTACAGTGAACCTGATCACAGATCAGCCATCACGCACCGAGACCCTTGGAAAAAGTCTAATGGGATTGAAAGAGATCCAGAGTGACAGCTTGTCGCTTATTGTCAATCTCCAGTGAGGGCTCTGCTGGAAATGTTCTCGTGAAATTAAAACTCAGCTTGTTTTCTAAATGCATGTTTTTGTTCTGATAGTGAATAATTTATTTGTGCATATGTTTCATTCTATAAAATATTTTTGGACCCTTTCACAATGTCTGATCTTCTGGTGAAATGACAGACTTCTCGTTTGTGATGGATGCAGGAATTCTCTAATCATTTCATCCAATCAAAACCTGCCCCTTTCTTATGATCAACTGCAAGCTTGCATTTCGATCTTCCGTCATTCAATAAACAACCAATGTATGTCCATGTCCTGCTTTTTTTTTTTTTGATAAGTCATTTTAATTGGATCTGTGTCTCAATACAGAAGAAAATATCTGTCTCTACTTCTGTTTCATTGCAACTTTAAAACTAATTAAAGGCATATTGTTGTAACTTTTGGAGAATACGGACGGCATTTTGAAGAGAAATATTGGTTAAAAGGAAAATGTTTTAATACGTTTTCATAAAAAAAAAAACTTGAAATTTATGACATAATTTATAAGCTTTATAGGGTGTTCACACTGACACCAGTTATTTTCAATGTGAATTGAAACCAACTCATTTTGAATGAGAATTGGCAATTTGAAATGACATATAAAATAAGAAATTTATGAATTAAAAAATAAATAAATCACTTTTTGATGCAAAAGACTCCCAAATATAACAATCCTTTTCAATGAACCTCATTCCTAAAATCTAAAAATCTATTAAATTTTTTCCTGTATTAAAAGACCCTTTTGTGTTGTGTGAGAAAAAATAATAAGTGTCATATATCATCATAATAAATACACAATTAAATTATTGGCCAAAATATTAAAAAATTAGTGTGATTAAAATGATTAATCGCGATTAATTGCATCCAAAATAAACATTTTTGTTTACAAAATATATGTGTGTGTGCTGTGTATATTTATTATGCATATATAAGTACACATACATGCATGTATATATTTAAGAAAAATATGTTATGATTATATATTAAATATATTTATATATAATATAAATTATATGGATATAAATATATACATGCAAATATATGTAAGTATTTTCAAAATATATATTGTATGTGTTTGTATATGTTTGTATTTTTATATACATAATAAATATATACAGTACACACACATATATTATGTAAACAAAAACTTTTATTTTGGATGCGATTAATCGCGATTAATCGTTTGACAGCACTATTAAAAATATATAAAATATTTTCTGAAAAAATATATATATTTGTTATTAAGCCAACAGCATATTTATTTGCCTATTTTAGAGTAATGATAGATATTTAATTTTCAAAAAAGATTTGGGTCTTATTTTTCATTTATATTATAGTATTATTAGATATTCTACATTGTTATTAAATAATATTATATATTACATACATACAAAATCTGAGTTTCTCATTTCTGTTTCATGCCTGCATCCTTTATGTTATGCAGAAACATCAGTGAATAATTGAACAGCACTAACTTGCTTTGACTACCCTGTACATTATCACTGTCTAATCACTGTCTTCCTTTCTCCTTCTATCCTCTTCTTTTCTATCCTGTCTTATTTTTCCCCAGCTTGCAGAACTTGAGGAAGGAGAAGTCGCGCAATGCAGCTCGTTCTCGGCGGGGTAAGGAGAACTTTGAGTTCTTCGAGCTGGCGAAGATGCTTCCCCTCCCCGGGGCAATTACCAGCCAGCTGGACAAGGCCTCCATCATCCGCCTCACCATCAGTTACCTGCACATGAGACACTTTGCCAGCCAGGGAGACCCACCCTGGAGCCCTCTAATGGAGGGAGAGAACAACTGCAACAAGGGTAAGTGTGCTCAGTACACCCAGAGAATGGCTGTGAATGGAGTGGCATTTACCTACTATGTGAAAGAAAGTACACTGGACGGACAAACTAGATATTTTTACACAACTTGAATAAAAATGCAAAATAGCCAGAACCTACTGCAAAATGGCGATCAAAGTAGGTAATAAATTCTTTAATATCCTTAAACTTCAGAAAATGTTTATCACAAACCTAAGAGGTCAAATTGAATATTATATATGCTGTTTTATTTTCTATACGGTTAATAAAAAAAAAAAAAACTAAATTTAAAGCATATAAGTTTTAGTCTATATATAAACATTATATATAAAAAAAGTTCAAATTAAAAATAAATGAAAGAATAAAAAACAGTAATACATGTAGGCAAAATTAATCTGCCAGTAGTTGCATTTTTTTTATATATAATCAGGTGGTATTTTTTAATTATGACATTATGAAAACACATGTTAATGATTGATGCAATATTGCAGAATTGGAAGAAAATTTTTTATTAATTTCCTCTTTAATTTATATGTAATGTAATTGTATCAGTGTATAATTTTTGATCATATACGTTTTTTTCTCATAATTTATTATTTCTAATTTTGTTTTATAATTTTTGCAGCCCTTTTACATAAATTTTGGACAAATATACTTTTGGCAGGTACTGTAAACATTAAATAAAAAAATAAAATAAATATAAATATGAATACATGTAGACAAAATAATCTGGCAACTATTGTAGTTTGTAGTTGTTAAACTTATATGATTATAAACTGAAAATAAATTCAAAATTGAACATACATTTAAAGAAAATATTTTTGGTTATATTTCTTCAAAAAAAGGCGTTTTCCTTTTTATAACATTTGAAAGAGCAAGCCCTATTGTCCATATTTTGAAGTGCTGGGAATGGTGAGCTCCTTCATTGCATCTCTCATATTTTGAGGCAGATTTATACGAGGCTTTCATCGACAGCATCAATCCTGACGTCGATTTGTATTTGTGATGCCATTAACAGAGGAGATGGCTTCGAGTGAACCACAGCGAAACTCAATCCGAACATGACAGTGGCGGCCTGTCGATGAATACAAATGCGTTATTAATTTAAATTATGAATTTAAATGGAATAGGCTATTATTGTCTTATAGGTCGCTCGCGTATGTCGCTTGGGATACTCTCACGTCGAAAATTGCCAGAGAAGAGAGAGAGAGAGCGCTTACACATGCACACACAAACCGACACACACACTCACAGAAAAGTAATTGAGATTGCGCCACAGGAGTAATCACTCGCAGTCATGCGGAGTTAAACACGGCTCATCTGAAATAATGCATTTGCTAGTTCACTACCAACTTATTGCAGCATACCGACTGTATACAGATTGCAGGAGAAGAATCCGCTGTCAAAGCCATCGTCTGTATACATATTCCTTTCTTATGTCTCTTTTCAGAGGGGTCTCTGTCATTTGAGTTTAATTTGAGAGCAGGGTCATTTGGCTTCTCAAATACGCTCTGTCATTCATTACATCCTCTGATAGGTTCATCTCAATTGTGAAGTGAACAATAGATCTAACAGCCAATTAGCTGCTGCCTGTGTGTGGAAGCCGGCGGGGACGAACAAAAGAGCCAGAGTCTGCGCTGAAGCTTGTTAACAAGTGGCCAGACCAAGGAAGTCTGTTTCTGAGAGATGGTCCTTTTGTAGCCCGCCTGCGATCCTCATTATACCTGCTGCATCAAAGCCATTCAGTCCTGTTAAAATACCTGGGCGAATGTCTCTTTTTCTGCTCGTGGTTTTTGTCTGTCGGGCTCTATATTCTGTTTCAAAGCCTGGTGAGCTGTCTGCTGTCTGCTGTCTGCTGTCTGCTGTCTGCTGTGACTTACTAGAAGTGTTCGACGGTCAATCTAGCTGTCTAAAAATGTAGTAGGCCTATCTACACTGACAGCTGCTATTAAAACGTGTTAATTACACTATTTAAGGGAGTTTTATCATTTTAAATGTATATAAATATATCAACTGGTTGCATTTTAATATATAATGAAACAATATTATTTTTGGAGTATTTGGAGGGGGGGGGGGGGGGTGTTTGCAGTGTTTTAATTTTACAGTTAGCATTGTTTATCTGAATTTATGTGGCATTAATATTAAAAAGTACACCGTTTAAAAGTTTGGATTCAGTAGATTTATTTTATGTAAGAAATTCATTCTTATATGTGACTCTGGACCACAAAACCAGTCATAAGTGTCAATTTTTCAAAATTGAGATTTGTACATCATCTGAAAGCTGAATAAATAAGCCTTCCATTGATGTATGGTTTGTTAGGATAGGACAATATTTGGATGAGATACAACTATTTTAATATCTGGAATCTGAGGGTGCAAAAAAATCTAAATACTGAGAAAATCGCCTTTAAAGTTGTTCAAATGAAGTTCTTAGCAATGCATATTACTAATCAAAAATTAAGTTTTAATATATTTACGGTAGGAAATTAAAAAAAAAAAATCTTCATGGAACATGATCTTTACTTAATATCCTAATGATTTTTGGCATAAAAGAAAAATAGATAATTTTGACCAATACAATGTATTGTTGGCTATTGCTACAAATATACCCCATGCAGCGACTTAAGACTAGTTTTGTGGTCCAGGGTGACATATTTAGAAAGGCTGCATTAAGTGGATTTCTGTTTCAAACAAACACTGTTTTTTCTTTTCATCAAAGAATCTTGTAAAATATTGAGCAGCACAAGTGTTTTTAGCATTAATGTAACATTAAACATCTTTCTGGAGCAGCAAATCAGCTTTCTGATTCATGATTTTTGAAGAATCATGTGACACTGAAGATGGGGAAAATTTCAGCTTTGCATGACAGCATAATTTAAATAAATATTTTATATAAAGATGTCGAAGGGACTAAATAAATCGTTCATTTAAATGAATCGCACGGGTGAACCACTTAAAAATAAGTCAGCTGCTGTCGTGCTAATGAGTTAGCATTGCTACATTTAGTTTCTCCCCAACAGGGTGCCCTATGTAGACAGCAACTTACTGTATGTGACGCACAAACAGAGCTCGATCGACCCTCACGAGAAGCACACAGGACACCACACTTCCTATAGAGTTTGACATTAGCATGTTGCTAAGCTAACAATGCTATTCTCTGATAAGCAGAAACTCTTTATAATAAACATAAACACAATACTCAAATACTCTCTGGGTAAATTAGTCTGTTTTTCATTATTATATTAACCAGCATATTTCTCAACTCGGTCGCTGTCTTGAATTTAATGTTTTCATGAAGCATATTGCAGTGCATTCTGGGATTGCCGTATTTAGAGATGAATGTGATGCTGCCATATAATTTGGCTGTAAGAAAGTATCTAATTATCTGAACAGCCTTTTTGTCAAGAGCACTTTTATGATGTCTTAAAGTGCTGTCTATTTAGGCAGCTCACTAGGTTTTGGAACAGAGCTATTGTCTCTCACACACCCCTTCAACCAAATGCACAGTATAACAGGACAGAAGAAAAACAACACAAAGAGTAGAAGAAATTATCTGTGTGATTTGTAATTATAGAAATTAACTGTATAACGAGGAGAGCATAATTACAAGGGTTGTCTAATTGCTATTATTACTGAGGGGAAACAACTCAGCTACAATTAGGTGTGTGAATGTGTGTGTGTGTGTGTGTGTGTGTGTGTGTGTTTCTGTAGTAGATAAACATACCTGTGAGGAAGCAAACTTGGCCAAACTGTGATATAGGTGTGTGTGTGTGTGTGTAGACTCAAACGGCAAATATGAGTTGATTAATGTAGGCGTCTGTGTAAAACTGAATTATATGATACGGATGAAAGTCACTTCCTGATCATCACACTTGAGAATATCTACAACATATATTGCTGTAATAAGACAAACCACGCTTTTATCATACATTACCCATCATACAGGGCCTAAATTCTGTTTTAGAAGATATTAGACACCACATGTAGTACATTCATCTATAGTATAAAGGTCACACTCATGATTAACCACAGATATATAATATTAATTAAAATCTGTACAGGCTGATGTGCTATATAGGGCAATGTTGTTATTGTTTACTAAAACTATTAAGATAATTTCCCTTGATTGTAAAACAGCTGAAGTAAAATATTAATATTAGATGGAAACTCATTCATATTTCATATTCTTGATGCTGCGCTCCATTACGTAGTGCTTTGTTTATTTTTAGGATGAAAAAAAGTAAAACAATTTAGAATGATTTATTTACGTGCACGTCAATGTCAACATGATTGAGATGGCCAATCAAATCAAAGATGACAGACTTTAATGTTTTCATAGAAGCCAAGTGTGAATTCCATCACAGTGCTAGGTAATCATTTCATATTTGACCTTGACGGTTTTCTAGACAACAGACATAAGGTATGTGACTTTTTTGTGATTCATACAGGTGATTCATGTAATTCATAATTGAATGTGACCAGACAAGAAATACTAACAGAGCCTTTTGGAAATGTTAGTTGTGAACGGCAGTAAAACGACACGCTTACGCTTTTAGGTCCCGTGACAATGTCAGATGTACGTCCAGATTACATTCATACTACATAGCACGGCCATAACCATCATAAACAACGTCCAATAATGTCCCTCAATAATTAGAAATAGCCACAAATTTTAGCACTTCTCTGCTGCAGTCCATTAGTCAGCATTCTGTGAGTAGAATGGCAAAAAGTTTTATTTATTTATTAAAAAGTTACATTTTATGCTGGTCTGCCTCTGCAGTCTTTCAGCGCTCGTCAATGTCAAAATGATTGAAATGGCCAATCAAATCAAAGTAGGCAGGGTTTACTGTTCAAGTCCAGCCCAAAGCATCAGGTTTAACTTTGAAAGAGAGCGAGGCAAGATGGAAGTAGCTGAATATTTGATAGTAATATCCATCGATACAAACAACTCAACTTTTTTTTCTCAAATATAGCAATTTTGAATATAAAATATGGTATTATTTAAGTGATTAATGTAATTCCTAACTGAAAATGAGAGGGACAAGAAGCGTTTTGTGTTTTTAACATTTAAGCCCATACGTCGTGTTTGTACTTGTACGCTAGCGTATGCGCACAGTCGAATGCGTAGTCCACCTTCTTCTTGTCGTAAAAATGGGCCATTTGTAAATTCTATGCGTCTGGCTTCCGGTCTCATCCGCGTCCAGATATTTTTAGCTGTACAAAACAGTTCATTTTGCTGCTTGATATTGAAAATTGGTGTGTCTTATCATATTATTTGAGTGTATTATCTTAATTATGATCACACTGGTTTGTAGTGCAAACAGTTTTACCGTTTACTGCACGTTGTTATTCTCCTCGTTATTTACCTATAGCGGCTAATGACCCGGAAGTTTCACCCATAGGCTTACTTACGTGTTGAAGAAAAAGGTCGATAGCCTACTCCATTTGATGTTGTGGGCGAACGTGGACGGTCAACACATACACTCTTTTGAAAGCTTCATGCATGTCCAGTGTCTGCTCTATTTTCCCCCATAATTTATGAACGATAACATATAGTTTTGAACTCTTTTAAAGCTGGTCTATCCCATACCCTCTCGCTCACAAGCGCTTGTCAATGCAGCCGTCTGTTGTTGTTGCAGTCTCTGCTATTTTATTCTTGTTGTTCCGTCTCTTTAGTTTCTTTAGTTGTTCTACTGTGAAACAACGGCCCGGGCCAGTGTTGCCATCTTGTGAAACAACTGATTACTGCAAAACAAATTCAATGCACATATGCAAACTGTGCATACAAAGTATATGTGGTTACAAAAATCGGGTGGTGCACATATTGTTCTAATGACAAAATTTGCTTCACACGTACTGTACGCTGTCCCTCGCGTACGCGTAAAAAGTGAAGTATACTTTAGGCATGCAAATAAAGGCATATGTGGATATAATATTATATGCAAATGGTTAAAAATGGTTATTTCCCAAATAGAATTCGACCTAGAATTTCTTTCACTGTCATATTTTTTTATGATATATATATATATATATATATATATATATATATATATATATATAAATGGGTCTATTCCAATTCCCAACTAGAATTCAACCTAGAATTTCCTTCCCTGTTCCATATTTCTTTATGATTTACATTTCCCCCAGTCTTCAAGACAGTTATGGCCTTACTGTAGAATTTTTTATTTTTTATTTTTAATGGTCACTAAGTAATTGCTTATTCAAAAGAGGTATGTAATCAGATAGTATGTGATTTAAGATCCAGCCATATAGTAGCTTTTTAGTTTTGTAAATAAATCACAATGATAATAAACTTTTGTTTATATCAGAGGCATTTCCTCTGAGGAAGCAAGGGAGGCATTGCCTCCTCAAAATGTTGAATGAGAAAAAAATTGTAGTACAAAAATAAAACAATGCCAATCTTAAAAAAATATATATAACATTGAAACATGTATAAATCACTTGTTTTTCTAAAGAAACATTGTCCAACATTGACACCAACGGTTACAGCGGGAGTCCGCTTCTTTCTCGCCTCTCCTGAGCCCATTGGTTTTAACAGACCCCATAAAGCATGCGGTGGGTTTGGTTGGGGGTAATTGAGAATGAATGGGGGAAAGTCACGTGAGAGGACATGGTTGGTTATGTTCGGCTGTGATTGGTTCATGTGATAAATCCCGCCTCTTGTGTTCTTGCGCATTAACGAATCAGTCTGGATATAATGGCGTTAATGGGAAGACTAATTTTAAAAAGTAAGTAAATAACTCACACACTTAAGCCGGACTCACACTGTGTGATTTTTAATAGTCCTTTACAGCTCTGTTACAAAAGATTCAAATGCTCACTGATGCTCCAGAAGGAAAAACCATGCATTAGGAGCCGGGGGTGAAAACTTTTGAACAGAATGGAGATGTGTACATTTTTCTTATTTTGCCTAAATATCTTATTTTTAATTTAGTACTGCCCTTCAGAGGCTACAGAAGATACTTACATTCTTATGAGAAGACAAAATAACTTAAATTTACTCTGATATTCAAATTCAAAGTCAACATACATGAATTCCGTGAGCGGCGGCTGGGAGCGCCAAAGTTTATGGTGGTTAGAAGAAATCTCTAGCATTAATTCTGATCATGGTTTATCTTGATAAACGAAGACAGTTTGATGTTCGTCGTAAGAAAAGTCACATTGCAGGACTGTGTGCCAAATCTTCTGACACTGCCAGAATTTCGTCAGAGGTAAGATTTGATCACCTAGGACTATAGGAATCTTTTAGGATTTTCTAAATTTGTCTCAGACGACCAAATCATGGCCAAAATCGCAGTATGAGCTGGGCTTTATATATAACCACTTTGTTATGTCAAAATAATACTTAAAATGTCTTGAAAACTTGATCTGTGGGACTTTTCAGTGAGTAATTGGCTTGGTGAAACCTGTATTTAGAGCTTTGATGTCTGATGATCTGAAAAATTCTAAAATAGTTCCAATTTGACTATTTAAAAGAATAATTCACAAATCAAATATTGAATTGTTACTGCCACAGCCGTTCGGTGATTGTGTCCTGGTGTTGATGTTGGCTGGAATGAACTGGGCTGTTGCGGTCATGTTGCGTGTCTCCAGCCGCACTGCAGGAATGTGAGGCCGGGCCGGACGGAGACGGCGGGTGCGAGCGGAGCGGCGTGAGGCGGGGAGGGGTGGCTGTGTGTGCCGGTGGGGGGGTGCCGGCAGGCTTTTGTCTGCTTCCCACGTTTCAAAACCAGGACTGAAAAATGAATAGACAGAGGAAAATCAATTGCATGACCTTCACACAGGGCGAGAGTGAAAGAGGGAGGAAGAGAGAGGGAAAGAGACGGGGAGGGCGAGCCGAGGAGTAATGGAGGGACTATGAGGGACAAGAGGAAAAGTAAAATGGCTGAGACACAAAAAAAGTGATATTTTATCTCTCTTTATGCGCTGTGTGTATGCATGTGCTGTGTGTGTGTGTGTGTGTGTGAAAGTGTGTAGTTGTGCAGGCTCTGCCGGGGAATGACAGTCTTTATGGATAATGGGGTGATTAAACCTTTTATGTCTGACCGTCAGACCTATGGCCCTTAAAAGGATACATATTAGCCCGCAGTGCATGCGGATCAGCAGATCAAGTACAAAACAAGCGGCTTCAGTTCCAAACAATTTTTGTTCAGTTTGTTAGTGGCATTTGGTAAGTCAAACATCACTATTACTGTTGCTCATATTTGGGGTCAGTGATTTAATGACCTCTTAACCTTCAGTATTAAAATATGGTGCGTAGCTCGTCCACAAGAGTTTGTTCTGCAGACATCAATTATAATTCATATCATGCAGCTTGCGGTTACTTTTATTAGTGATAACAATAAATACATACATTTTATAATACCATATTTTTAAATATGTTTAATCAACTTATTCTTAAGACAAGAATAAAGAAAGTTAAAAATAAAAATACAAATTAACTAAATTCTTTAAAAACATGTCTTATTATATCACAATTTATTTGAAAGTTGTCACAACATTTTTGCTCCAAATTTCTCTAGAAACTTTTTCCAACCCTGTATTGTTTTTATTTTACAGTAAAATATAATTATTATAATATCTTATTATATTATAATACATTTTTATTATTTATTACCATTATCTAATCTATTATTAATATTTGATTATTTATAATATTTATCATTAATTATTAATATTATATTATCTTATTATATTAATATGATTAAAATGTAACTATTATAATATCTTTTTAAACAATCATAGTGAGGCTTATTCTTAACACAACAAAAACAAAATCAGTAAACCCAGATCAATATTTATTTTTTAAAAATATTAATTTGCCTACATTTGAATAAATTAAATAGATTCTTTAAATATACCATACTCATATTTAAAAAAACAACAACAACTACATATTCAAATAAATATTTAAAATAAATTTAGGGAGGTTTATTACTAAAACAACAACAAAAAATCTATAAGAAAAATAAATGTACCTGTAATTCTTTTAATATATGCGTCTTATTATATTTAACAATTTTGCCTTTCACGTAAATGTTAATAATGTTTGGATGTTTTGTGCAAAAAAAGAGGCAAAGATATGATTGATAAAAATGTATAAAATTACATTAGCGTTGTTTAGTTTTATTGGTGCAGATTGTAAATATGCAGCTATTGTTATAATTATAAAGACGAAATACTGTCAGCGTGGATTAGTGCTGTTATGTTCGTACAGTTTTGGAATTTTTAATAAGTTAAGATTACTCTCATTTTCTTTTGTCCAGGTCCCACACTGTTGTGTTTTTGACTTTCACACTGTCTTTCTCTTTTTCCTTTCACTTGTTTCTCTTACTCTCCCTCCTGCCAGCTCTCTGTGTCTGTCTGCCTCTCCTATTTTCAAGCATTTAAAGCACTGAGGGCTTTTAAGGGACGTTAATTGCACTCAAATTATGTTTGACCGTGCTAGGAGAGAGGTAACAGCTGAGAGAGAGAGAGAGAGAGAGAGAGAGGGATGGCAGAGTGAAAGGATAATTGCAGCGGAGAGGGACATTGCGACTGGAGACGTTTTGGTCTGTCTGAGAGTCATTCCTCCTGTCTCCATGCGTGAGGTTAGAGGTGGGGGGAGCGCGGGCCACTTGACATCCACCGCCCTGTAAACAAGTTGCTAGGCGATCGGCCTACGATTCCCATCAGCCAACTGGATTGAGCAAACTAACACGAAATGAAAGGCCAACCTTGCAGTTCCCATAGTAACCTTCGAACTTGGTTAAAAGGTTGTCTGGTTGAAGGAGGGGGAGAAGGAAAAGAGAACGAACAAAGAAATGAAAGAGAGTCAAAGTGAGCTGGGTATGGAGGAGAAGAAAATCAAATGACTTTAGTTATTTCATTCTTTATTGTGATTCAATGCCCCAGAGACCCTCAAAGTTGACCCAAAAGTCAAGGTGGAACTATCACAGCTAATTCCTCAAAGAAAATTCCCTAAGGGAAATAAAAAATGAACTAAATCAGATAAATGGTGCACTGAATGGTGCGTATTCATATATATATATATATATATATATATATATATATATATATATATATATATATATATATATATATATAATTTACTGTTTTCCAGTGAAAAATAAATAAATAACAATAATAATAGTAATAATTATAATAATTATTATTATATAGTAAACTCTATAATATTTAATGTATCTAAAATATATTTAAAAATTGTATTTATATTGTGTTTTTGCTTAAAGCTGATAAAACTATTTTCAGTAAGAAAATATAAACTTAATTCAATAATTTGCAAACAAGTATTAATTGTTTAAGTACTATAAGATTTTTATAATTTATATTTATATTTTATTTTAATTTACTAAAATTTTAAATATAAATATATTTATAGATAGATAGATAGATAGATAGATAGATAGATAGATAGATAGATAGATAGATAGATAGATAGATAGATAGATAGATAGATAGATAGTAAAATATTAGTAGATTTACATGAAGAAGACAGATCATTAAGTATCCAATATTATCCGATTTGCTATATCAGATAGATCCTGTTTACTCCCAGGTGGAATAAACAACACCATCATTCTCACCGTCTGCCCTATTGGGCCCGGTTCGACTTCGCATTAGCCTATGCTGTAGCAGCTGACTTTGGGAAATGAGGGCCGACCATTGTCCATCCATCAGGCAGTATGGCTCCTGTCAGGCCTGCCCTATAGCGGGACTGCATCGCTCACAGATTCTGTGGGAATACCCTATGTGTTTGGATGAGGGGGGTTGCTGAACTATTCAATCGTCAACATGCATGTGACCCCCAAAGACGAACAAGCAGTGCTCTGTGTACCCACACAGTGGTGATCCCGCTCTCTGCGCCAAACCCCCTTTTCAGGCCTCTGAATGGGACAAACTCATTGATATTCCTGTGAGGGGACCCCATTCTTAAAGTGAGTTTTGGGGTGTGTAGTTTGGGTGCAGGGACACATTTATGTGTGGACTTGTGTGTTATTTTCAGTGTTCTGATGTCAAACAAATAGATCACCAAAAATATAAAAACATAACTCTTTCATCATTTATTCACATTCATGTCATTTCAAAACCTTGTTCACTTTTTCTTCAGTAGAACTAAAAAGGTGATATTTTGTGAATTGCACTGGCTGCTCTTTTCCTTAGAATGAAAATGAATGGGAACACTTAAACTCCAAAACTGACAAAAGAGCACAATTAAAGTGTCATAAAAGTGGTCTATATGACTCTTGCACTATATTATTGTTTTTTTTTGTAGAGCCATATGATCGCTTAGTATGAATGAAATTGAAGTCATTCTCCGCTAAAAAAAAAATTCCAACACTATATCATAGCTATTAATTTTGTTAATTGTAATGAACATGCACTTGTAGTGCATTTCAAATCTTTTAAGTATTTAAAAACTGTACTTGCAGTTAATATAATATTAATAAAATAAAAGGCCACTTAAGTGTACTGATTATGTTTCTTAACACACTTAAATACCCTTTTAAAAAGTGCACTTTGAAATAATGTCAAATTAGAATAAAATAAAATAAAAGGCCACTTAAGTGTACTGATTATGTTTCTTAACACACTTAAATACCCTTTTAAAAAGTGCACTTTGAAATAATGTCAAATTAGAATAAAATAAAATAAAAGGCAACTTAAGTGTACTGATTATGTTTCTTAACACACTTAAATACCCTTTTAAAAAGTGCACTTTGAAATAATGTCAAATTAGAATAAAATAAAAGGCAACTTAAGTGTACTGATTATGTTTCTTAACACACTTAAATACCCTTTTAAAAAGTGCACTTTGAAACAATGTCAAATATTTTTTTTTTCTTTAAAGTACATACTAAAACACATGTAAAGTCCTTGGCTATAATTATGTAACTTTAGTGTTACATTTTAAATGAATACTTTTTAAATACATTTACAACTTTAATAATTAATATTTACAAATTTATTGCAACTTCATGACACACAAGTATATTTTAGTTTATCATAAAAGCAGTTAACTTCAACCATATTTCTGATTCAATAGAATTATGATAATTACATATTAAGATGTACTTAAATCCTACTAAAGCAGGCTAAAAAAGAGCTGTGCAGTAGCTAATTGCATTTGATATAAATTTAAGCTATAATGCTTCCTCATTTAATTGTAATTAACATGCAGTTAAGTGTCCTAAAACATAACATTCAGGTTACACTTGAGAATATATATATATATATATATATATATATATATATATATATATATATATATATATATTAAAGTATATTATTTCCCTAATAAATACTGCTAAAGTGTACCATAATGGTTGACATGAAGGTTAATTTTCATTTTTAGGTGAACTATAGCTTTCATTTCTGTGTCTCATGTCTCGCTAAACACTTCTTCCTGAAGCTATGTATTTTGTCAGGTGAACACTTGTATTGTGGCAGGAGTACCACAGGAAAAACGTTTGGAGAAGTGAGCTAACGGTCTAGTAGCATCCCCATTTAGTAGCATTCGAGACAAACGCTGCCATCCTCTCTCAAAACACTTATTGATTGCCACACGCATGCCAGCCACACACACACACATACACACACACACACAGATGTCCTGCTGTGAGTGAATTTCAGCTGGGCTTCCACAGCGGAGATCAGAGCCAGGCATGTTTGAAATGCACCACCAATGTCATTTGTGTGATTTGTAAATTTGTTTGTTTGGTGATGACAGGCGGCCCAGGATGCTATTGTGTGCTGAGGGTGAATTAGCATGTCTCTGTTGGTGTTATCAGCCCTATAAACCGCAGCAGTTCTGACGTTCGTTGTCTCTCTAAAATAGGAGTAAAGACCTGGAAAGGTGTATTAACAGCTGCTTAAAAGCTATTATCAGCCGTTTCCTGCTGTAGTAACCAAATAGTGCGCCTGGCAATATGTGTTTGAGAATATTTAGGGCCCGAGCATTGATGGTGTGAGGACCCTATTGGAATTTCTCCATTTATTCCTCTTCTTCTTCTCCAAAGTGAATTGCATTTTTGAGTGCCTAAACATGCTCCAAAACTCATGAAACTTTGCACACGGGTCAGAAATGGCGAAAATTTACATCTGATATGGGTTTCAGAAGTGGGTGTGGCAAAATGGCTCGATAGCACCACCTATAACATTTCAAAAGAGGGCGCCTTGAGCTACTTTTTACGTACATGCACGAAAATCGGTACACACGTGTAACACACCATCTCTTGGAACAAAATCCAAAACCCAACAGGAAGTACGTTATTTTGAATTTCTTGTACGATTTTTGAGCAGTTTTTGCAATTTCCAGGCCTCGTACTTTGATGAACTCCTCCTACAGTTTTAATCAGATCGTCTTCAAATTTTCTGCATGTAATCATAAGGCCTTTGCGATGCTAAATTGCGAAGATCTTGAGTTTTTGTCAAGGGGCGTGTCCCTGACGGAAGTTGCTGTAACTCAGGCAAGCAATGTCCGATCTGCCCCAAACTTCACACGTTTGATAGGAGTTCAGGCCTGAACACATACTCATGCCCATATTCAGTTATAGTCATAGGGTCACCTGCTGGCAACAGGAAGTGACATGTTTAACACTGTTATGGACTCCTAGGAGCATATTAAACAGTGTCAACAAGTGTTAAATAGGCTGGCAACATGCTAGTAACATACTAAAACAAGCTAGCAACACTTGGCTAAGTGCTAAAGCGTGCTATTAATGCAGTGAAACAGGAAGTTGCTGTAACTCAGGCAAGCAATGTCCGATCTGCCCCAAACTTCACACGTTTGATAGGAGTTCAGTCCTGAACACAAGTGACATGTTTAACACTGTTATGGACTCCTAGGAGCATATTAAACAGTGTCAACACGTGTTAAATAGGCTGGCAACATGCTAGTAACATACTAAAACAAGCTAGCAACACTTGGCTAAGTGCTAAAGCGTGCTATTAATGCAGTGAAACAGGAAGTTGCTGTAACTCAGGCATGCAGTGTTCAATCAGCCTCAAATTTAACAAGTTTGATAAGAGTCCTGTCCTGAACACATCTACATACCCGTATTCGGTTATAGTCATAGCGCCACCTGCTGGCAACAGGAAGTGGCATGTTTAACACTGTGATGTACTATTAGCAAAACAGTAAAATATGACATTGTGCGCTAAGCATGTTAGAAACATGCTCAAACATGCTAGCAACACTTACTAAGTGCTAAAGAATGCCATTAATACTATGAAACAGGAAGTTGTTGTAACTCATGCATACAATGCCCAATCTGCCCCAAACTTCACACGTTTTATAAGAGTCCTGGCGTGAGCACATCTTATAATTATAGCGCCACCTGCTGGCAACAGGAAATTACTTGTTTCACACTAACTTAAACATGCAATGTCTGATGTGCCCTGAACTTCACATGTTTGGTAGGAGTCCTGGCTTGAAGACAGCTACATGCCAATGTTCAGTTATAATCATAGCGCCTCCTGTTGGCAGCAGGGAATTTGGCACATATTGATGTATTCTATATTTACCACTTTAAAAGCATATTGCCCGCTGTTCCCTGTTTTCCTATGGCCACGTGATGGCGGTGAGCCCGGGTGCCCTTTCATCGCTGCTTGCAGCTTTAATGTAATTTTAGAATTAATGTTAAAGAGGTTGGAATTGTTCTTTATGCTTGTATGTTTATATCATCACAGTAATACTAATAAGTTACATTTAGTGATTAATTGATCTGTTTAGGTTATTGTGGGTTTTGTTGAATTAGATATAAAATATAATTTTATAGCTCATTTTATATTTATGCTTCTGTCTAAATAACTGCTTGGACATTATGTGATTGCTTTTTTAACTTGTTTTTTTGCAGTACGAAGAACAAGTCATTCCTTGGTCACTGACATATTTGAACAGCACCTGGGAGCTCATCTACTACAGGTAAAAATATGCTTACTATTACTAAAGATTACTATTTCAAATTTCTATTCATCAAAAAAAAATATTAAACAGCACAACAGTTGATAATAATCAGAAACATTTCTTTAGCGGCAAATCAGCGTATTACAATGATTTATGAAGGATCGTGTGACACTAAAGACTGCAGTAAAGATGCAGAAAATTCAGCGTTGCATCAGAAATAAATGATAAAATTTATATTAAAGAAGAAAACAGTATTTTAAATTGTAACAATATTCTCAGTATTACTAATATATAAATTCATATATATTATTAATACAGTGAAATGGGAAAAACAAACTCTCTGATGTTTGCGCTGCATTTTTACAATGTTTGTAATGTGAGATGCAACAAAAGACATGAGATGCAAGCGCAATATTCAAAGATGTCTGTCTAATCTGTGACTGGCCCTTTATATGCAATAGCATATATTTTTCATACTGTGTTCAAACTTTTTGGGTCCACTTTTGTAAATAATCTGCTTCATTGTTTAAGATGATCTATATGCCATAAGTACTAGAATTTGGACATCTGACTTGAAAAGAGCAATTTGTACAAGACAAAAAAAAATTAAAAATACAAATGTCATTAGAAGGTTACCTTGAGAAAAATGTAAAGTGTTAAGAGATGGACGGCGCTGATAGAAATCAAATTAACACTTCTGAAAATCCTTATGATTCTTTGTCTCGTCCTCTGTCAGTAATAACTAGATAATTGTGCTTTATTTCCAGCATTCCCGTCATTCCGGTCCACTCTCATTTGCATAGTGAACTCGTCACTTGCATAAATTACCACCGTCAGTCTCAACTAAAGTGCCCACTCTGCTTCACTCATGCCTGTGTGTTATTACAATTAATATTATTCCTAAATGAGTCCTTTAATGGGGTGACTGTATGCTTTTCATCTGCCAGCCGCTGCGCCAGAGTTTATTTTGAAGCTGTTGTGGTTTCTCTCTAAATCAATCTGATTTTTCGCTCATGTTGTTTTTGCTTTGATGTCGATGCTCACGTCTACGAATCAAGAAGTGTTCAGAGGTGTTGTGTTGCTGCTCAGGATTGATTAAATTAAGTCTGAAATGTCCTTACTTTATATCTCATCTTTCTGTAATGCTGTACTGGATAAAACAGCATTCACAAGCACGTTTACTTCCATAACGTGACTAAATGAAAGAGGATAATAGATATGACTCTATATGAAATAATAAAATAAAATAGAATAATAAAAATAAAAAATAAAAGGTTTTGGTGAAAAATAAAAATAAAGTATTTTAATGAATTTTTACTTATTATTTTGATGAAAGATCATTAAAAAAATTAAATAATGACAATTTTGGTTTCATATTAATATTAGACATCAGATATATTTTGACTGATTGTGTTGTGTTGTGCAAAACTATGGCTTTCAGTTAGAACAGAAGACTAATTATAAATTATTTTTCTCTTTGCAGTCTTTGGATGGATTCGTGTTCGTGGTCAGTCAGGAAGGCCGATTTCTGTATATCTCAGAGACTGTGTCCATCTACCTTGGCCTTTCACAGGTGAGATCAAAACACTTAGAAACTGTAGCATACTTTATGCTGGGGCTGGTAATTTAATCTGTTAATTTTGTGCAACTAGCTATTTTGGTAACACCTTACAATAAGGTTTTAATTGGTTAACATTAGATAACCACATTGGGTAACATGAACTAAAAATAAAAATACTACTTAAGAATTTAGTAATCTCAGTCAATGTTAATTTCAACATTAAAATCAACAGTAATGTATTATTAAAATCAAAATATATATTGTTTAAAATGATTTAATGTACCGTAGGTAATGAATTCAACATGAGCAAAAATGAATAAATACTGTAACAAATGCATTGCTCAATGTTAGTTAATGCATTAACTCACATGAATTAATGGGACCTTATTGTAAAGTATTATTATTATTTTAAATTAACCTTGTCTTGAAAAAACATGTGGCACTCATGGCGTGAGACACTGAAAAAATGTGTGACAAAACCCAAAGACATCAGTCTGCCATGCACACAGACTAATAATTATAACACCATAAATAAGTAAATTATTAGTAATAATAATAATTAAAATATGATTATTATTATTTTTAAAACTAAATGTGTAATTCATGTATTAGTCATAGCAAAAAATTTATTATTATAACTAAATGTATAATTAAAAATGCAATATCTATAATATATGTAATATATATTTTAATTAACATTTTCAATATAAGACTTTTTTTGTGTGTGTAATAACATTAAATGCAAGGAATGATTTTTGTGTGGATGATCGATTTGTCTATCTTGGACAAATATTTAAATGTGCAATTAATGCGATTGATTAATTAGTTGACATATTTTGCAATTTAAATCTGAAATCGATTGACAGCCCTAGTTTATGTTATAAAAGACCTGCATATACTTTCATCTGTATTCATCTATGATTGTGTTTTTTGTGTACTGTGAGTCTCCCTGTGTCCCTGTGCTCATTTCTCCAGCTCTCTTCCTCTCTTGAGCCTCTCGCCTCTCCAGGTGCTTTCTCTCTGTTGATTGCCTGTAGCCTCTTGTACAGGGAATGTTAAGTCCTGCCAGTGCACCCAGATGCATAAATAATAACAGTAATTACTCGCACAGCAATCAAAGCGTCGCTCCAGCGAGCCGGGGTCTGTCTCGGGAACAAATCGATAGACATCTTAAAAGCCACATTGATTGTGTGGCAAAAAAGAACACACACACACACTGGGTGTGAGGGGGGGATGGGAGGACAGATAGTGAGTTTAGGAGAGAAAATAGATGTGAATGACTTCAGCCGGTTGAGGAAAACAAGTGGTATTGTGAGTGGTCAACACTTTATATGTATATTTGGATATCCAGTGTGCCCATATTTTCAAGTTTTGGATATAAATCGTATTTACCTGCAGTACAAAGTAGTTCATGAGCTTCACATGGATTGAAGAGCTGCTTTGTCATTGATAAGCGATGTTTCCTACAATTGACCCTTCGCAAAGACCTGCTCCCCATTCATTACTTTTGCTATGTCCGACAAGCCATGCCGCTCTCAACCAAACATAATTTTCTAATGCTGTGAAAAATACATTGCGGGACAAAGAGGACACTGACAACACAACGACAGACAAGAAAGAGCAGGTTACTTTTGGTATGAAACAAGCTTTAAATTTTTGCCATTTTGTAAAAAATTCAAACAATAAATACCGTTTTGTGGCTCTTTAATGTGTCTTGACAGATCGCTGTAGTGCCTCAATTCAACTGGCTTGTGAACCGATCATCTCTTCCTCTTTACTAGCTGTAGCATGAAATAAACATGAATGACAATCAGAAGGTATCTTGTTTCAAATACGGAAAGAGACACAATTTTCCAAGTTCAAGTCCAGCAATGTTAATCTACTCTCCTGTCTGGTTTGTTTGTTGGACAAAAATGTCAGATTCTGCGTTATGATTGGTCAGATTGCCTGTCAATCAAACTCCCGGCGAAGGGTCAATTGTAAATAAATATCCACATGATCTAGCGCTCTTTTTATTATCTGTCGTACAAACGAAAACAAATGAAATGAATCAGTGCGTGACCCAACTGTCCTAATGAATCAAACTGAACAGTTCCAGACCTTTTTGCAAACCCGTATGACTGTTTCAAAATAGTGATTCATTCATGAATCTGGCATCCATTCTGATGTTCTGTGGAGCTGATAGAAAACACACATGACTTGATATATTGTCAGAGAAAATGATTCTCAGGTTGGTATGTTATACTCTTCAGTAACATTCATATTTATCAGTAATATTTTACTGGGGCACAGCATTCTTTGTTCCCCAGTAAAAAGGGTCTACCATTGGCGGTAAAATTAGTGAAATTTTGCTGCAATTTCACAGGGACAAAATGATCCGTTGTGTAGCAATGTACGAAGCACAGAAGTCATTTTCAAGAAGCTTTCTGTTGAATGAAGCAAAATCTGCATGGAGAAACCTGTCAGCCTTTTATGAAATTCCAGATTGCATGGATTCCTATTAAAAATGACTGGATTTCACCTCTAAAAATTTGTTGAACAGTGGTAAATGTGACAGCACCTTTAGACAGCATCCTAACTGAACAGGAACTCATATATGACTGATTTGGAACAGGATACATAATCAGAAACTACACACAAAACAGTGCTACTCACATAAAACATATCAGACATGCATCTCACAACTGATTCTAATACAGCTTGACGTTTGCATGTTGTTATCGATGTAATTCACTTAAAAAATACATATCAGACAAAAATATTGTGTATATATTAAATATTTATGTATATATATATATATATATATATACAACTTTTATTGAATATGTTACACTGAACTATTTTGATTGATTGTTTTCTGTATTCAATGATGTATGTTTATTTATAGTCAAAATTTCCACAATCTTGAATTCTTTCACTGAGCTTTGCACAGTGCATTCTGGGATTATTTGACCATTTCAGTAGGAATCCATGCAATCTAGAATTTTGATTCCAAAAATTAAATATTTGTAATTAGATTAAATTACATTTTAAATTACTCATAATCAGACTATGGTTAGCTTGTTATGGATTACATAATTACATATTATTTAAACAGTAATTTATTCATTCTTTATTCATATTTCTCCCTAATTCCTCTTTTTCATCTGTTAAATTTTCCTTTCTAAAATAGCCTACTGCTTATATACACTCAGAAAGAGATCAGTCACTAGTCATGTGGCTACACAGCATTTGACCACTGGATTTACAAAAATCATTTCAGGTTTAAAGGAGTCATATGATGTTGCTAAAAAGAACATTATTTTGTGTATTTGGTGTAACGCAATGTGTTTATGTGGTTCGAGGTTCAAAAAACACATTATTTTCCACATACTGTATATTATTGTTGCTCTTCTCTGCCACGCCTTTCTGAAACGCGTTGATTTTTACAAAGCTCATCATTCTGAAAAGTGCGGTGTGCTCTGATTGGCCAGCTATTCAGTGTGTTGTGATTGGCTGGATACCTCAAGCACGTCATGGAAATATTACACCCCTTACCATATTTGGAAACACCACAGCGGTGGCAGTAACAATACTTCAGCGAGAATAAAAGTGATGCCTTCTTTCTTTGTGTATACATTTGGGCGGAGTTATGCAAATCTTCCCACAGTGTGACGTAGATTTGTGAGGGCGTGTTTGAATGAGGCATTTTAGGAATTTGTGGACGAGTCTAAACTTCTAGAAAGATTTGAGACTTTAATTTTTGCGAATTTACAGATCTTATATGCACAGACAGCTTGTAACACTCCAAAGACAAAGGAAAACATGAAATCGCGTCCTATGACCACTTTAAGAAGTGTTTCAGCATTGCATCGACTACAGATGAACATTCATTTTTATTATTCATTTATATTTCGCAAAGTCACATGACTTTTTTAATGCGCTTGGAGGAATTTATTCGCAAAATGCGTTTCCATCTCCCATTATTCGCATTAATCAAAAACCACCTCAAGCGAGCGTAAAAACGTTTTTGCGAATTAAGGGATTTTTATTCTAAACTTGGCGTTTCCATCACTCGTTTCTAATGCGATGCACAATTGAAATGCTCAAATTCACCAAATTTTTTCACGGTTCATTGGTTATGGTCACACGACATGCATGTAAAAAAAAATCCTTTTTTCAGTAAGTTTGTTATTTTGATTCCTTTTAAAATGATGTTTTAATTTACAATTTTTATGATTTAATTATTAGCTTTTCATTGAACTCATAAACTCCCTGCAGTTCCTTCACAAACCCAGTTTAGAAAACATTGACGTAATATAATGTTTAATGCACTTCATGTTGTTGATAACAACAAATCAAATATATTTTCTTCAGTCATTTTTATATCAATATGGTACAAGATTATACTATTTAAATTAAATGAGATAGGTCAGAAGTAATCAAAAATGTATCTGATTATATTAACTAAAATGTGTAATGTAATATTACGTTACTAACTACAATTTTTGTCATGTACTGTAATTTGGAATCAGTTATAGATTACAATTTGTAAATAATCTGTGATTAATACATCGCTACACTACTGATAATAGACAATTGACCTTAAAAGTTGACAGAAATCTTAAGAAGGACCTTCATGTTTGAACAGTCTTCCTGCCTGGATCGGTTGAGGTAGGTCGCACGCTAGGTTTTGGAGCATAGCTTGTGTATTACCCTATATCTACATTTTAGGAAAGTCATCAAAATTATCCTAAATTTCAGATGTGTCAAAATTGCCACCATTTGTCTAGATTCCTCTAGTTGTTTTCTTTGCCAACGTCATACAAATGCTTGGAGTTCTGTTATAACTAGAATATCGCTCTCCTCTCAGTCAATCAGATTCGAGGACCAAAGAACTGCTGCATACATGATTTATAATATATCATTCTAAAATATAAAATAAATGTGACTTATTTTATTTTTGTATACAAAAATAATTCCAAGCATTTAAAACGCCCAAGATCAAAAGGCTTTTAGAATCACAAAGATTTCAGTTTAGTCAAGTGTGTCCAACTGCTGCTTGGTAGCGTTCTTCACTCTGTTCTTCTTCACGGTCCTTCACTCCGGCCTCTGTTTGGGTCTCAGAGGTCACACAGGAGGAAATCCATTGACTGTAAGCATAAGACCCCACTTGTTACTTTGTGTCAGAGGTCATGACACGCCATCGTAGATAGAGCCATCCGTTCTGGTTAATCCCTGTGACCTCTCCAAAGACAGTAGGGTTCCTTAGGCGGATTACGCAGGGTCAGGGACCTTGTTAGCAGGATGATACGCCAGCTTCCAGGCTGCTTGCCCTACAGAAGCCAAAGTTCAAGGCCTAGATGGAGGTATAGGAGCTTAGCCTTTCATCTCCTCTCCACGGCCAAAGCCACAGCATCTTGGAAATGTGGAGGGGCGTATGGGGTGGGAAATTGATCCTGGGCTGATTAGTATGCAGACCTTGCCTCCTCCCCATCTCTTCCTCTGCCTCCTCCTCGTCCTCTTCTCTTGCTCCTCTCCCATCAGTCAGAAGCAGACTGAGAGAGTGTTGTGGACAACTGCCCGGACGCCTCATACATATTAAATCCTAGCTATTATTTATATCATGTCTTTCTCTCGCTCTCTGCTGCTCTCTCTCTCTCTTCTTAACCATCTTCTTAACACTTACCAACAACCTTTTCTCACTTCTTCTATTTCTCATTCCTCTTTCAGCATCTCTCTGGTTCTTTGCAGATCTTTTCTACTGATCATTCTTTTGGGTTCTTATTATGCTGTCAGAAGGTAATAAAGAAATTCTGAAAAATAAGGATATAAAATGTATTAGAATATTTAAATATAATTTGCATATATATGATACAATTATATATTTATTTGTTAAGAAATAGAGGGAGAACATGCATATTGTGAAATATTATTTGTGTTAATATTATTAAATTTAAAAAATGTTTTCTGTTTTAATATATTTTAAAATGTAATTTATTCCTGTGATGGCAAAGCTGAATTTTCAGCATCGTCTTTACAATCTTTTGTAACATTATAAGCGTCAGTTTTACTAAACAGGGCAAATTAGCGCGAGAGCACAATTCCAAAACAGGGCAGATGGACGTGGAAATTTCTGCAGGTGATTTACTGACAACGTGCAAATTAAAGAACACAACATAGATGCAAAATCTCATTTCCATAGAGACCAATGCAGTGCAAATTAGTGCAAGGATATGTTCAGATTCGGAAAATGGGTTCTCTTCTGGCATTCCAAATTTGACGAGTGCAGACATTAGTAAATCATGTTCTATGATTCATTTTAATACTCTCCTATGTCTGAAAGGGAAACTCCTACAAATGCATATTCAATAAGGTCAGGTGCAAAAATAACTGTCCACGGCTTTTCAGCGCTAATTCTTCAGTACATTTTTAAAACCAAAAGATGGTTTGTGCCAAGTATTTTATCACTTCTGACACCAAGTCACTTTTGATCAATTTAATGTATCCTTGCTCAACAGAAGTATTAATTTAATTCAAACTAAATTCTTACTTCCCCCAGATTTTAAGATGGTAGTGTATGGTATATGTGTCTTGCACCATGAGCACTACTGTGTCAGGTTAAACACAGTTAAACTTAAGTGTCTCGAGACACATGTGTTTTATTCCATTTCACTGCATCTAGCTGATTTGGAATGCAAGAACATGTCCTGTGTGAACGACCTCTGACACACGCTACTACAGGACACCACACTTACTGAGAGCAGCAGCACAGAATAAGTAAAGAGGACGTGACAGGACGTATTCTTGTGTTCAAAAACGGCAAGACGGAGCGTAACATTGCAGGCGTCTCGAGACACGCTTTTCAAAGTTTCACTGTTTTAACTTGACACGGCCTCTTGAAAACACAGCACAAGACACAGTGTGAAATATACTGTATAGACATCTTTTTTGTGCATTTTATACAAGTATTTTGTGAAAATTTGAAAGTCTATGGACTTCATTCATACTTTAGGATTGGAAAGTAAAATTTTATTTTAATTCATAAATAAGTAAATACATATTTACTGATATATAACATAATATTTAAATATACTGTTTAAATCAAGAGACTTTTTCTTCAGAGATTTCCGGTTTGTAATAAAAAAAATTAAATGTTTATTAGAATATAAAAAAATGTAGGTTAAAGACTGTGCTTTTTAAGATTTAAAAAGATTGAAAGAACATTTAAATAAATAATCTAGGTTAAATTAAAGATAATTTTTGGACCAGTTATGCATGTGTTGACTCAAATGAATCAGTGAACCATATATTGAAACTGGTTCCTTAAAATGCTGTTCTAGACCCAATAGTCTCTCTTGCATGCCTTTTCACAATTTTGCTTAATCAAGTGTCCTCCAGTGGATCCTTTTAATTGATATTTCCCAAAAGCTCCCAAATTCACCTTCTTGAGTCCAAACATGTGATCTATCCTATCAGCGCTACTGCGACAAGCTAAACAACCCTCTCCAAAGCATTGTAGGTCAGATTAAGTTCTCCAAGTCAGACCACCTGTCTGCTGGATTTACCTCCACCTTTACCTCTCAATTAGCCGACACGGGCTTAAAACCCCAGACTCTTCACAATTCATCCCTCAACTGATCCCCAATTACACAGCCCCGCTCTTTACTCCACCGTCTATCCCTCTCCTTTCTGCTCTTCCCTCTGTTTGCATGCAACCTGCCTTGCACACACACATTAGTGTCCTTGACGGCCAGCGGAAAATCCTTTAAAATCCCTCCGTAAATGGATCTAATCCCATAATAAATGGCTTTGTCCCACAGACAAGGGTGTGAGGGAGAAACCAGCCTTTTATCAAGATACTGCAGAATGAAATCTGACCCACACAGATTACTTTTTATAGATCCAGGAGTCGCAGAAATTTTAATTTTACCATTTTTTTCACTCTTACTAGTTAAGCAAAGTAGTAATGGAATTTATATATATACACACATGGGTACAAGTGTACTCAAGTACCCATCAATCCAATTCCTTTCTTTCTTTTGTACAACACAAAAGGAGATGTTTTGCAGAATGTCCAGGCTGCTCTTTTTTAATATTCAAATAAAGGCCATTTGTTTTTGTTCAAAGTACAATAAATATCTGTATGACCATTCCTATATTCTTTTAAATCTATGAAAAAAAAAACATCTTAAAGAAATTAATACAATTATTTCCTTTGTCACTACTGCCAAATATCCTTCTGCTTGCAGCTTAAAAATATATTTCATCATATTGTAAAAGACGGTGGTTATCAACTCGGAAAGCCTCAATGATATAAATGATTAAAAACAATACAAGATATGCATTAAAATAAGTTCATGCAAATAAAAACAAGATATTTTGTATATTTCTTTGGATATTAAGGTACACCTAAAACTCCATGCAATTTTATTTTTTATTTTTTATAATAAATAGACATCAAAATCATCAGCAAAGACATCAAAATCCTCATTCTTAGTTCGTATCCAGTAAATCAAACAACTGGGAGAGTCATGTAAATTCAAAGGCTGAAAAGAGTGGGAAGCTTCAAAATGAAAAATTCCTCTGTAAACTCAGATTGAAATCAGGGCGTTCAGATATTGTAGTGAATGAGGGGCCTTGAAGTCAAAACGGTTGAGAACTACTGGTTTAGAATGGACTTGGTTTGTTGTCCCTTTGAATCTTGACCATCTTGGTCTCCGTGCACTTTTATTGACATAAAAAACAGCAGCTCGGACATGCTTTTGTGTTTCACAGAAGAAGGAAAATCATACAGATTTGCAATGATTTGTAATATTGTTATATCTATACATGGTCGGTTTGTTTTATGAAGCTCACCCGAGTTTCTTATTCATTTTGTAAAATGCAGCTGGTAGAATATTCAGTCTAGATCATGGAACGCTATAATTAATGTTTTATGTGTAGCATTGCTTTTATCTCTCTCTGATATCTGCTTCCCTCAGTGTAAGGGTTTAGTAGTGTGTGTATGTGTGTGTGCGTTTGTACACTTACACATTACAAATGTAGGAATAGCTATAGACGAGCTTGTGCTTTTCAAGGTCTCTCATTGGCTGTTAGCCAATATGTTGTGATCTAGGTCATGTTTCTAATATGAATGTTATTCTATATTGATTTTGTGTACATTTGTATTTATGTGTGTATCCGCACGCTCAGGTTGAGTTGACTGGCAGTAGCGTGTTCGATTACATCCACCCTGCGGATCATGTTGAGATGGCAGAGCGTCTTGGCATTAGACCACACCTCCGGGCAGAGGCAGGCTGTCAAACGTCCCATGAGAGCGCTTCAAGCTCCGCCTCCACATCCTCACTGGCCGGCACTCCAGAACCAGGTAACACACCTTCAGAGGTCTAGCTTTATTCAACTCTAATTTCTCCTCAATGTCTTGTGTCTCCTTTGACATAACTAGTTAAAATTGATACACAAAAATTATACTGTAACTTTCAGAACTCAAAACCTATGATCAAACCGGAATATGCTGCTGGAATAACTTTTTGTCATCAATAAGATACATGCATTAAAAACGACCACCCACATACACTATTTGGTGTTGGCACACCAATGCCTTTTAGGTCTTGTGCTGATCCAGGGCAGAACACCAGCCGCTCTGCAGGAAAGTGCTGTTTCTCATTTTCAAGAGGATATTTGCATAGAAGGCTTGAAGCACGGCAGCGAAAACCGCTTGTTTCATTCTAAGGGTCAGAGAGAGGGTGGAAAATTATCATGAAAAATGAAAATATGACTGCTTTTGGGGAAAAAAAAAACATAAATGTGGGCCACAGGTAAAAATAAAACGATACTGAAAATGTCCTTTATTTTTCCACATTGGTTGTTCTGAGCTGTCCCAACCCAAACTAACTATTTTACATTTTGGCAAATTCTTATAAATTCAGAAAATTTGAGTCATGTAAAGATATAATTCTTGGACAGAAAAAGTATAAAGGTCCTAAACTTTGTAAAAAAAAAAAAAACATTATAAACAAGATCATGTAAATTTACATAAATTCGCCAAAACACAAAATACGATTTTCCAAATATGTGTTGACTGTCTAACTGACGGTCTCCAATACCTGTTCCTGGAGGGCCACTATCCTGCAAAGTTTAGTTCCAACACTAATTAAACACACCTGAATCAGTTAAAGTCTTCAGAATTTTCTTAGGGAAGTGTGTTGGAGCTAAAATCTGCAGGACATTGGCCCTCCAGGAGGAGGAAGTGAAATATTGTTCAAAGGGTGGATATCTTTGTGATGTGTGTGTCTTCTCCTGTAGCACCATCTAGTCCCTGTTCTCCAGTCAGTGAGTTATCGGAACGTGGATTCTTCATCAGGATGAAATCCACCCTCACCAAGCGTGGCCTCCACATTAAATCCTCGGGCTATAAAGTGAGTCCTTAATTAGAGACGTACCGTCTCGTGTGTTCAATTGAGGCACAAATGTTAAGGATTTTCTTCTGTAGTCTTTATGGCATGTGTACACAACGACATGCTCAGTGTGAAAATTCTGTATGATATACATTTGTATTTGAATAAATAAAAGGTAATTGTGACTTCTTATATGACAATTCTGACTTTTTTCTCAGAATTGTGAGATAAAAAGTAAATTCAGAGAAATTAAAAGTCAATTTTGAGTCAATTGCAGAATTGCCTTTTTTTCTCAGAATTACAGGATATAAACTCACAATTCTGACTTTTCTTGCAATTGATTTGATCTTGGAATTCTGAATTTTTTCTCAGAATTGCATGATACAAACTCGCATTTCTGAGAAATTAAGTCAATTCTTAGTCAACTGTAGAATTGCCTTTTTTTCTCAGAATTGTGTGATATAAACTCGAAATTCTGACTTTTCTTGCAATTTTGAGTTTACATCTGATCTCACAATTCTGACTTTATTTCTCAGAATTGTGAGATCGAAACTTGCAAGACCAATTCTGAGGGGAAAAAAGGACTAATATTTTCTCAGTTTACAGTATATCTCACAATTCTGATTTAATAACTCATAATTGCGTGTTATAAAGTCAGAATTGCAAGATATACACTAGCAATTCTGAGAAAATATCAGTCCTATTTTCCAAATTGCGAGATATAAACTTTAGTTTCTTTAGAGTTTATCTCGCAGTTCTGACTTAATTTCTCAGAATTGCGACTATATTTCTTAAAACAGTTTCTAACTCACAATTTTTTCGTACAATTGCGAGTTTACATCTCGCAATTCTGAGTTTTTAAAAAAAGTCACAATTACCTTTTTTTTAAAATGCAGTGGTGGAAAATGGCTTCCATAATTAATGAATCTTTTTCGACCAGGACAAAGAGTCAAATAGCGTCAAAGTGTCCGATTTTTTTTTATGAAGAGGTGTTTTAATGTCTTTCATTGAAATGTGAATAATACTAGCCAACCATTTAGTAGGGGGCTCATGGAACATGCTGGACTAGCATATTAGCATTTACCCATTTTTTTATGATTAAATGATTTCAAAACTGAACTGCTTATTTAATTTCTTATCAGGTGATTCATGTGACAGGTCGGATTCGGTGTCTGTGTCGGCCAGCCCTGGTGCCAGGCTCCTCCCGCCCCTTGCATCGACCAATGGGACTGGTTGCTCTGGCTCACACACTACCACCCTCCACGCTCAATGAGGTGCGCATGGAAAGTAACATGTTTGTCTTCAGAGTCAACATGGACCTGCAGGTCACCTACTGTGAGAACAGGTAAACTCCCAGCATGCCTCAGTCTCAGTTACGATATATTCTGCTACTTTTGCCATAGTGCTTGCCCATCATTTGTGTAAATGATAATGCGTGCCAAATATGTGTTGTCGACATCAACGCTACGTCTCAAGCCTGTGGAATAGAAATACACTACTTGGCTGAAAGTATGATTGAAAAAATTAGATAAAATTTGGCATGCACTCCAAATAAAATCTCATTTGATGTTAATTCAGCCAACTGGCCAAATGAAATGCCAGTGTTACAGACAATATCATATGTGTATTTGTATGGATTTTGTAGAATTTCAGAGTATATGGACCTGAGCCCAGCTGAGGTGGTTGGACGTACCTGCTACCATTTCATCCATGCAGAAGACCTGGACACCATCAGGCAGAGCCATGAAGACTGTAAGGCTGTCAAGATTTGTGTTCTATTTGCCACGCCATTTCTAAAAAAGATTATTACGTCACACATCTCTTTCAAGTTTGTATATTATATAACAGAAATCATATTTATTTATTTATTAGTATGTGTTTCATGTCATTAACTTAATTACACTATTGGATTTTATTTTGTCCTAATGACCAATAGACTATTAGCTTTTACGTAGATTGTAGGATAAGGAAATATGAAGAGCTTTAGTGAGGGTGGCTGCAAGGTGAATAATAAAAGTAATGGAAAAGAAAAAAAAATACCTTTTTTAGTTCGTGATTAAAGAACAGCTGTATTTGTTTTGTCAGTTTAAGAGCCTGAAGCTGCTGTTTACATTTTACATTTTGACAACAGCGCCCCCTAGCCAAATAAACAAATTGTGAAATTCTTCTACACATCAAGGTTATAAAATGTATCTTTTTTTAGCCATCTTGTGGTTTTTGCATTTTAAAATCTAATATTTAATCAGATTCCTTACCTAAATATAAATGTATATCTTTTAATCATTCTCTCTTAGTGCTGCGGAAAGGGCAGGTTGTGACGGGGTATTATCGCTGGTTGCAGAGGAGAGGAGGGTATCTGTGGATTCAGTCCTGTGCCACCGTGTCCATTAACCACAAAGCGCCCCATGAGCGTAACGTCATCTGGGTCAACTATGTGCTCAGGTCAGTTTCTTAGTGACCTTGTGTGTTTGTGTTTTTGAGTGTTGTGCTACAGTATAAAAAATGTTAATGTGCTGAGAGTTTCCACAGAGGCCCTCGTAAGCGCTCTTCCTCTCCATCTGTCTACAGTAATCTTCATCACACAAGCGCACACGTTCAAAGAAGTCAGACAAAAACAAGAAAAAAATTGGCTGAATTTCAGTGATAATTGGACTGGTGATATATAATTACACCAAATGGATGTCAAAATTTTCTGGCTGAATGGTGTTTTAGTTAATTAGCTTTGTAATTACGATAGCTAATTAACTTCTATAGCACCCTGCTGGAGCCATGTTCATGTTCAGAAGGGCTTTTCTAGTGTGTGTGTGTGTGTGTGGTGGGGGGGTGTTTGGAAGCGGTATCACAATTGAGTACCTCACTTACCATGCTGTTAATCTCTGTAAGGAGGAAAGTTGTGTTCCAAAATCTAGTGAACTGTTGCTGCCTACTGGTAAGGTACCTTCCTTTGACTGATTTGGAACATTCTACATAGTCAATAAAGGTAATTTATTGGCACCAGAAGAATAGCAGTTTAGCAGAGAAATTCTGTTTACAGCTGATCCTAATAGAGTTTGCCATTTGGACATGTTGCAAAGCAAATGACGCAGTACTCTAATAAGTATAAAATACATTGCATACACAAATTTTGGGTCAAATAATTCACTTTAAATATGTCTATTTTTATTGCTACGCTATAGAACTTCTTTTAATTTTTCTGCCATCTTGGATTTTTACTGAGCTTTTTGAAATGCATTCTGGGATTCCCTTCTCTGTGAATAAGTACATTTTAATTAGCTCAAACTATTATACGTTTCAATACATTTCATAACTTCTCTCGATCTGTCAGCAATTTTGAATATTTTTTTCCACCAATTTTGTTGCAAAGCATCCTTAGACTACCTTGTACAAACATACTATGTAACAAGATGAGATGCTGCCTTAAGGCCTTTTCACACTGAATGTGAAAATTTAGATTTTTTGATTTATTGATTTTTTTCCTGTCGCTCCATGATGAAATGTGCCATCCAATGAGATTTGAGCTTAGATCACGTGCACAAAAGGGCAAGAGTGTTGGTGCTGAATCGAAAACCCGTCTCAAACACTTAAGAAGAGTATTTTGAGAGAGAAGAGAGTGGATGCTGAGTTCTTGTTATCATTGGTTATCAAAGAAGAGATTCAATCTCACATGTTCTTTATATAGAATATAATTTTTATTCATTCTCCACTGAATTATGTGTTCTGTTTTCTTCCATGTGCGTGGATATAATGAGTTTTATGGTTTTAAGAAAAAACAATCACATAAAATGTCAAGTGTAGCTTGATGCTAATCGTACCTCTAATTATATTTTAAGATGTATTTTTGTAAGCATTATAGATAGTTTGTGTTTCTGGTGTAGCAAATTTTAATTTGTTAAACCTATATACATATCTGAGAAAAAATGCATTGTTGGCCATGTACCACCTAGTGTGCAGGCATGAATTCGCCTCGATTTTTCACGTCGTGCTCAGTGTGAAATGGCCTTTAGAATTAGGCTTGCTGCGGTAGTCTGTGTTTGTCTGTACACCGAATACATTACTTGCCTACCACGGTACTGCCCCCACTGTCATTTTGCTTTTTATAGAAATAAAAACCATTTAGTTTAGCTGGACAACATACGCTACAGTAAACTGAAAATGTCTGCTCTGCTCCATACAGCTCACGCTGCAGAGCCGCAACAGGAATCAGAGTTCACTAATCGCATGAAGATGCACTTTCAGTGTGAGCGCTTTGAGTGTATAGCCTGGTTTATACTCACCACGTCGGCATGTATTCCTGGCAAAAATGACATGAATACTGAAGAAATGATGGCAGTTTTCAATCAACATGTAAAAGTAAATTAAAAGACCATTACTTAAACCAGATAAGGTGAATATGTTGGTTGTCTTTGCAAAAACATGCAAGCATTCTCACCGACAGCCAATTTATTTTATTTTTATTTTATTTTATATGAGTTCAGTGTTTGCTAAACTTTCTGTAATTTATTAGTCAATATATAATAGAGCATGTGGTCTATGCCATGCCTCATTCATTTTTGTTAATAAATGTTTATAAGCTAGTTTGTTATTGTACATTTTATTGTTGTGGCCTAATAGTTAGAGTCAGACTTGTAACCCAAATGTCGTGAGTTTGAGTCTCAGTACTGGCAGGAAATTTAGGTTAAGGGAGTAAATGACCAGCGCTCTTCCACAACTCATTACCCAAAACTGAGGTGCCCTTGAGAAAGGCACTGAACCCCCAATTGCCCACCAGGCACCACAGCAAAAATGGGTGCCCACTGCTCCTGGTGTGTGTTCGCGGTGTATGTGTGTGTGTTCACTACTGTGTGTGTGCACTTGGATGGGATAAATGCAAAGCACAAATTCAGAGTATGAGACACCATACTTGGCTACATGTCATGTCATTAAGAATAATAATAAATCCATCTTTCAAGCATTCATGTTAAACTTATGCGCAACAGACAATTACCTTTTCTTGTAAAACGTTAACACCAAGATAGCGAATTCGAAAGCAAAAATGAAAGCGTCCAAAGCGGTGCCAGTAATATTGGTTTTGTGGGAAGTTATTCCTCACTTTAACATCCCTACTTAGAATTTGTCAAACAAGTTACTTCAAAGTTGCGATGAAACAAAAGTAGCATCAGATCTTTTCAGAGTGAAACAGAATGTTGAAAAAGAAACAAAGACTTGGTTCAATTTATTCTGTTGTTGATTGGATGGAGGCAGATCTGAATGTGAGCCTGCAGTCAATTGTAAGAAAGGGGTGGAATTTAAGCAGGCTAAATGATGGCGTAAATTGCTGTCTAGGTAGGCAACTTACTTATTTTTCAGAACAGGTACTATATAAGATTCCAATACTATCCAAGTTAGTATTTGTACAACTTGTTGTGTGATTCAAGCATACTAAATGATTGGAGAACACTCCGTTAACCTGTGGTGTAGATTTTAGCATTTAGACTGTTAAATATGTAAAGCTCCCTAAGGTAAACTGCTCACACTCTTTTATCTGTATTTTCAGTCGACTAGAGCTGGCAGACATGCCTCTGGACTTATTACAACTCCCAGAAAGCCTGAGGGCAGAGAGGCTTCAAGCAAGCTCCTCCCCACGCGACACCTCTCCAAAGGCACAAGGTATGCTTTTAGCCCCTCACACAATTATCCATACACACACTGGTAGTACGTTACTCAACAGCCCAAATCAGCAGAGTTATCTTTACTCCAGGCTCCACAGGAACACAGCCATTGAAAGGCAGGACCGAGACAGACCACAAAGGGAAGGAAGCCTTCTCACACGCTGCTGCCAGCCAATCAGAGAACACCAGAAAGAGATCGCACCAGACTGATGCTGAAAGCGGTCCTCCTGAGGCGAGGAGGCGGATGGAGGTGTTCCGGCAGAGAGAGGACAGCCCATGTACCTCCTCGGACCAAGTCAGCGACAGCGAGGTGGAAGAGGACGATGAGAGGGAAAGCGAGTGGGATCACAACCCCACCAGCAAACGGGTGAAGAGCGAAGAGGGGCAGTTGAAACAAGGCAACGGGGCCTATGGAGCAAGTAAGATCCACAACGGTCGTGCAGTGATCCAGCATCTTAAGAGTGTGGTGACCAGTTCCGTGTCGAATATTAAGACTGAACAAGAAGTAATGGGAACAAGTGTAGGTGCGGGTTCTGGGAGGCGTTGGAGCCAAGCTCAGCACAGCAGTGGAGGAACCAATGGCAGCAGTCCACCTTCCCAACCTCAAAACTCCACCCCGACAGAAGCTCCATCCAAGGGTCTCTTCAACCCACCCTCCCCGACCCTGTCGCCACCCATTCTGGCCTCATCCCTGCCCAGAGATGATCGGTCCATCCATGGAGGGTGTGCTCCGGACTTCGAACTGCTGCAGAGACTGACTGCTAGTGGGGCTGCAGGACGTGTGCTCTTTCATCCCCTGGCTCTCGGCCCACAGGGGCCTCAGAGTCTCTATGCTCCCAGCACTATTCGCTATGCCCCACCTGAGATGCCTACAGCTCACTCTGCAGGGCACCGCTCAGACCATGTGGCCAAAACTCCTGCTTTCTTTCCCCACTTGCAAAGGATCGCATCTCTGCCTCCCTTCAGTGGTTTTTCTCCAGCTGAACCCACTTTTCCTCCAACTCTGCCCTTCTGTATGAACGGACTGAGGGGAGCAGCAGGGACAGATGAGGATTGAGGGACAAAGATAGAAAAAAAATGTAAAGGAGAGGTGGAAGAGGTCGTAAAGGACAGGGCACAATGTTGAGAGAGGAACAGCAGAAGAACTTGGGGTTTTTCAAACAGTCTTCCGAGCATCCTCTCCAGACTTTTCTCTGTTAATTTGTTAGTGTGTCTTCCTCTCTCTGGACAAGCAGTCTAAGCCATAATGAACATATGAAGGACATCATGCAACTTACACAAAGGGGCCATCATTGAGGCCTAAACAACTGGAAATACAGGGCCATCATGTGGAAGGAGAGTCCAGGACGTTGTCCTGGGGTTGCGTACAGAGGTCCTCTTTGACCCCTAGGGAGATGGGTCCACCTATACATTTTCTCCAAGTCCCCATAAATTTAAGAAACCACACAGGAATATGCAAGTATGGACAAAAACAGAATGGCGGCAATTGCCAAATAAGACATTCCTAAGGAAACAATACATAAGAAAGCACAGTCCACAGGTCCCTGACTGACAGAGGGGTCGTAATGAAAATAAAGATTAGAACTTTTGAACAGTGTAGAATTTTCATTTTTGTATTAAAAAAGAATTGTCTTTAAACATCTAAAAAGAATCACTTGAAAAATGATTAAGTCAAGGTCATAAATAGATAACGCTGAGTTAAAAGACTACATACATGCAAATGCTCCAAAAGATTTTTTTTTTTTCATGAGCAAATATCATGGACTAATCTTCCTATAAGAAATTTGGGGGTTTTGGGGGGTGGTGGGGAGGGTGGAGGTGGTTAAGTGTGTCTATTTGTCATGTATCATGTCCAAGCACTTATAGTATATTGTTGCATACACGTAGCACTTCATCCATGGCCAGACATTCTAGTTCTCCTACTGTAAAAACCACAAGAATTAAGTTTACAATAGCTGTGACAGAAATATGCTTATGATTCCAGAAACTAAAGTGTGGAGAATGGTGTCTGTTATATAAAGCTATAATGTTTTATTTGAAAATAAATTGTCCACTGGATATCTCAAACCTTGTCATAACCATGTCCAGGTCATATTTCACTCCAAAATCCAAATAAATAGTATTTTGCTTATTTTTCCTTTTTCTGACATTATTGAAATGTGAATTAAGTACATTCACTACAAATTCTCAGTACTGTAATGCAAAAAGTACTTACATTTAGTAAAAATCACCAAAAAGAATTACAAAAAAAAGAGGGTAAAACAAGTAGACACATTACTCCTTGAGAATTTGGGGGAGAATGTGCGCAAATTTCATTAAAATAATACCAAACTGCAAAAAGTCTTAATGGTCCTAAAAATAGGCCTTTTTTGGATTTTGAAGTAAAACCCACCCTGTGACACTGAGATTCACCCCACTATTTATAGCTAAGGCACAATGTTCCAAAACCTAGTGAGCTGCGTAGCATTGTGAGGCACTTTCCATGCTACTGATGTAAGACAGGCAGTAAAATAGTCAATAGTAAAATGAGATACCTCATTTTTGCCAGATTCTATGGTCTCATTTCAATGTGGATCCCAGAATGCATTGCAGCAGTGTTTGTGCTTACAATATATTCTTTGTGCTCACAGTATTTTTAGCTTAGAAACACCCTAACGTAAAATTATTGGAATCAAAGAGTTTTCATACAAAGACATACAAAGTGAGGCAGCTCACTGGATTTTGGAGTCAGGGTGTAGAACAATAAGGTCTATATTCTTAAAAGATGTAAAAAAAAAAAAATGTATAAAATGGTATGGGTACCTTTCATGAGGATGAATACATGACAAAAAATCAATCCCTTTCAGGTTATAGTCACTAAAATAGTTTTATGAACAAAAATATGGATGTTGTAAGTGGACCACCAAAACGATATTAAGTTCTGGTAACTGATGAAACCACATTGAAGATAGCAATGTGATTTAAGCAGTAATTACAAAAGGACAGATACAAGATTCACCATGTGAACATTTTCTTGTTTTTTTGTTGTTTTTTTGTGTATGCAGGTTTCTCTGTCCATGCAGTATTACCAGATATGATGGTTTTCAGTATTAAATGATATGAGATGGTTTTTATTTGTATTTGTGATTGAGGGTGAATGTGTAAATAGTTGAGAGAATCAGTCCTGAAACATCAGCACGAGTTGGTGTTCCCTTAACCTTTACCATCACTGTGATTCTAACTACTTTATGATGAGACGTTTGTGAAAATACAGCACCATGAGCATTAAATTAAAATGATACACTGTAAAAATGATTATTATGATAATCCAAACAACAATAATAAACTATTCCAATAATGGAGCATTTCTTTGTGCTGTCATTTGTGATGTCCTTTGCATATTTGAACTTGACCAGTCAAGATGCATCAATGGTTCATGAATAAAGAAATTAAAAGGGGTTTGAAACAATTGAAACAATAGTCATCATTCACCCACCCTCATGTTCCAAAACCCATGACTTTTTGGTTATGCAAAATCAGTCATAAAATGATACTGATTGCTCAGTGAGCAATAAACCAGCAGACATGATTAACCAGTAGAAATAGTCTCTATCATCATCTCTACACACTCTCATGACATTGATGTGCTACGTGTTCACGTAAACGTATCGTTTGCATGCGTTTTTAAGCATTGCACTTCCAAAGCAAGTGATTTTAAGCCATTGAAATGCAATCGAAAGAGAATTTCATTGTATGCACACGATGGCTAAGTGCTGCCAGAGAGGCGCATACACATGAAGATGTTGCACATAGCACGGGAGTATTGAACAGAGCTATTTTTGCCACTTTATAGGCGTTGAACGGTTAAATACACACACTTGTATGTGTCAAAATGCCCGTCTTTGCAAGTATCATAAACACAGTAATTTAGGTCTTAAGTGAAAACAAACAGCATAGAAAGAAAACACATGTAACAGTATATTGGATGGGGGCAGCTCTTAAAGTAACAGCAGTCTAATGTTCCTGCTGTCTGTCATTCATCAAACAACAAAAGAGAGAGAATCTCTCACTGCTCTTGACTAAATCACTTTTGTAACTTTTATAAGAAACCGTGAAGAATATGCAGTGTGTTTATAATTTTGATTACTTTATAAGAATGTATGTAGCATTTCTTATTTATTTGATCTACTGAAATAAAATTACTCATATCATGATGTAAGGTTTTGGTCATATCGCCCACCCTCAATTTCTATAGTTTACAAAATATGGATAATTGTCCATATTCTGGTCACTCTTTTTACAGTGAAGGAGGACTGAGGCCTTCAAGCTTCAAAAAAGCACCACAAAGTTTATTAAAGTGCATTTGTCTTGTATGACTGGATGTTGATGACCAATGTTGCGAAGCAGTTCAAGATCAAGCAGTTTCATTAAAAAGACTTAACTCAAAAGAATCATTCATTAACGAATAGTACTTACATGACTACTTCTGTGCCAAAGAGGTGGATTTTAAGCATTTTAGAGATTGATGACAACTTAAAATTAATTCTGATTCTCACACCAAGTATACTATAATATATTATTAATTGCTTTTTAGATCCATTTTGAAGCCTTGAAAGCTTCTGTGCTCATTCACTGTAAATGCATGAAAAGGTTCAACCTGCACATTGTCTAAAATGTCTGGTTTGGTGTTTAAAAAAAAAGAAGGTAAATAGGTTTGCAGTGACATGTCTGTAAATGATGCCAGAATTAATTTTGGACAGAGTGATCCTTTTAAGAATAGCCTAAAAAGTACAATGGCAAAAAAGTACACCAGTTGCATGCTCGGAAACTTTAAAACATTTGAAGTCGCTGTCTTGAATGGCGTGAAGGGGATTGCTTTTGGATTTGAAAAGTGAACATTCAAAAGAGATTAACAATCGGCTATTATCTTGTGTAAATTTTGTAATCCACACCGGTCCATGTTAACAAGTTCAAAAGAAGAGGAAAAGAAAGGAAAGATGAAAGAACATGGATCGGATTGATGTGATAAGCTGCTTCAACAACAGCTCCCTCTGGGAGCACATGTAAGCTACCCAACTCTGTCAACTCTTCCGCTCCGCTCACAATAAAGCCTTTTGATTGGCATTCATCATAATCCGTGTACCGATTCATAACTCTGGCTCCGTGTCTTTGAAGCGGAGTCGGTGAGCAGCCCGATGTCAGAGTAATAGGCCGGAGGGTCGAGACAAAGGCAGACGTTGTGATTGAAACGCAGAGCGTGCTGGTGTTAGCGATGGTGTTGTGTTGTTTCAAGAAACCCCAGGGAGGGGCTCTGACATTGAAGATGGGTTAAAACCTGTTTTACATTCAAGTGGCAGGCCTCAGTTCATTAGTGTGAGGATCATTCCCTCTTGACGACTAAAGGAATTGCATACTAAAGAAGCAGAGTTGTTGGGGAGAAAAGGCGAATGGCCGGACCGTGTGCGTGCGCATACAATAACTCGACTGTGACCCGAAGTTTCTCCTCTAAAATATCCTCCACAGCCATCTCTTAAGAGCAGACTGACATATAAACAGGAATTAGTTCCTTTTATGGGTAATTTTGGCAATAAATATGGAAACCATTGTGGTTTTCAATGATCTTGTGCTGCACATTCACATACTGCGACAATAACAAATTAAGTTTGGTTTAACGTACTGGTTCCGTGTGATGGAAATGCCGCTCCGTGCGATTATGAACTCGGTTCATGTAACGCAGGTGTGTGAAGTCTGGCTTGTGGGGATGTGTGTTTGGGCGCTGTGCCCTTTAGCTGTGTGGCGGCCCCTGTAGACGCCCTGAATTTGAAGCAGAGCTGCGTGCGCTGAGGGAGAGACAGACAGACCGTGGGCCTACTGCACTGAGACACGCCCGGAATCAGTAACTAACAAACTGCACCAAAACGCCAGAGAACCAGGAGGAGTTGGAGAATAGGCAAGAAAAGGATGGAGAATGTCTGATATGTTTTCACTTGTCTATTTAGCTCTGAGTGTTGAGGAGTAAATAACAAGCAGCAATAACTACAAGCACATGTAGCATACAGGTTTACATTTATAGGTAGTATTACAGTAGCTCAGCAGTTTTCTAAAGAGAGCTTTTTAAGTAAAGGTGCAAACATTTATTGTGGCACGTCAAAATTTTGTTGGTGAAATGATCTAATCATTTCATCTGGAATTAGCCACAAGGGTGCGCTTTTCATTTTCAAGTTTTTCTCTCGCAAATTCTGTATGCTTTACGATAGAAGGATGCTCTGTTTGAAAGTAACTTTTGAGTGCTATGACAATTTACAATGGATGTTTGTGAAATGTCGTTAATAAGGGCTTTCGCACCAAAGGAACCTTTTCATAGTTCCTAGAACTATTGGTAGGAAGTACCCGCTTTTCGGTGTGTTTGCACCGCAGGGACTAGGAACGGTTTTACTTCTAGGAACTACATTTGGAGGAACTAAATTAGCTCCTAATAGGAATTAACTACCAGTGACTCAAGTGTATGCTGATTGGCCAAACACATACGAAACACTGGCTACCCGTAAAAATATTTTCTCCATAAACATGGAAAACAGCAAAAACGGCATTTACCTGTTGTCTGCAGCGTCATGTTCTTTTCTCAGCCTCGATTATAACACTGCAAGTTGTCATAGGAGATTTAGTCAGAGTTTCATGCTCTTTCAATCGTGTAAATGGTGTTTACATTCCATTTCCATTTTCACGAAGCCCACAACACACAACAAAAGCAGCTCCGATCACGGCGTCCTCCATTCGGTTATTGATGTTTGTAAATGCCACGAATAAAGACGCCGCTGTCGGCCGCTTCAGAATTCCCACTTCCGGTGCGAATGCAACCAGGAAAAAGGCCCGAGGGAACAATTGGTTCACTAGGAACAACCTGCAGGCTAGTTCCTACAATTACATTGTGTGAAAGTCCCTAATGTGACTGCACTTAAGGGAAGCATGCAAAAACTGTTTAACACTCATCTTTATACCCAGGCCAATCAAACATGCTGTCTTAAAATGTCAGTTTGCCGCAAATAAGTGATTGTTGTTAACTGGCTCACATATCTGATTTTGGTCCGATTTTAGTGATTTTCAAATGTATTGGGCAATAATGTAACTGTATCAGTCCATAAAATTCAGAACCATGCCATTTTTTAATACTGATAAACAGTTAATAATGATGTTTAGTTCTGAATAGGTCTTACGTATTTGCATACCAAATTAATTTCACAGTGTTTCCTGTAGTAATCTTCAGTGATTTAGTGAGTGGTTAATTTTAAGTGAAGAAAAACCATGTAGCTCAACTAGTCCAATGGAATACATTTTTTAAACTTCTCTAAACTTTCCAGAATTTTGGGAAACTTTCCGGGAATTTGTTTAAAACTTTTAGAACGTTTACAGAAATTTACAGGGAAATTTTCTTCCCCTTTGCAACCCTTTTTCAGCTTACTGTGATTCTCATGAGAACTACAACAATGTACTGCCTGGTTGATTATACAATACGCAGTTAAAGATCCTTTGCAAATCATTTGTTCTGAACAAGTGGTTCAGATTGGATTTTTATTAAATAGATTACACTTTCAACAAAACGTTTGCAATTGGTTAAAAGGCATTTTTATACATGTTTTGGCCTAATTGCATTTACGCGTGGTTTCAAATGCTATAAAACAGTGAATCGTTTTGTGAAGCATTTGGTTCATTTGAATCAAAGCTTCGAAAAGGTTAATTTCCCCCATCACTACCTCAAAACAGTGAATCATTTTGCGAAGCACTTAAATCAATCTATTCATATTTTCAAAAAACTTTGTTTTTGCCATTATTCGTTAAAAATACACATTTTAAACTTTGTCAGTAGTGTCAAAATAAATAAATAAATAACTGTTCTGTTGCCAGCAAGGCCTTTTCACACTGAACGCAAAAATTCAGCGTGGGACTATTCACACCAGATGCGATCATTTGCGGCGCGAAAAAGTTATGTAAAGCTAATAACAGGAATATGAAAACAAGATGGTGTACATGGGAAGTCACTAGCTCCAGAAGATGGCAGTAATGCAACACCAAGGATGCCATTAAAACCCAAAGAAGTAGTAAATTACACTGATACTAGTGCTTTTAAAGTGCGTTCTACTCTTACATGTCCAACAAAAAGAAAGGACTTCTGCGTCACTACTTAGGATTCAGTCATCTTTCCATCTTGTATGCCATATACGATTATGCTATCTTTATCTTTGTCGGTCTTACTTCTGACTTCAGACCTTTTCTGCGGCTCCATCTTTACAGCTGATGGTTCTCCATTTGTCTCTGCTGGAAAAGCACAATAATAAGCGTGTTACACTGCCTAATTTTCACGCTTCATGCCACTTAGTCTCACATAGCCAGACCTTCAGACTGACGGCTGAAGATCTGGAATCCATGGCAGCTTTCATTGGCCAAGGCCCGCCCATGAGGCCGCTTTGACCGACATGTCAAACAACCAATCACAGTTTGTTTCGTTCAGCATCATGTTTAGGGGTGTGGAAATGTCGCCACAATAGAGTGGTTTAAGTATGTAAGTATAATTCTATTTATATAAATTTGAATTTCTATTTATACAAATTTTAAACTTTTAAAGCTTAACTATTCCATACTTTTGGAGCCCTCACTGCAAATGCCCTATCTCCTTTTGTTTTAAATCTAGTTCCTGGAACTGTCAGCAATTCATTAAAAGAAGATCTAAGACATCTCCCTCTTACCTACGGTTTCAGAAGCTCAGTTAAATACAAAGGTGCCAAGCCGTTTAAGGCTTTATATGTCAAAAAAATAATCTTGAAATCAATCCTAAAATAAACAGGTAACCAATGTAATGAAGCTAAAACAGGTGAAATATGATGATATAACTTTGTTTGTGCCAGTAATCTAGCTGCAGCATTCTGCACTAATTGTAATCGTGATAAATTACGATGGTTCAAAGAAGAAAACAAGGCATTGCAATAGTCAAGACGGGAAAAAATAAAAGCATGAATAAGCTTCTCTGTATCATTAAAATTTAAAAACCGTCTCACCTTAGATATATTTCTTAACTGATAAAAACAAGATTGAACCAACTTCTTGACATGAAATTCAAAGTTTAAATTAGTATCAAAATACATACCCAAATTTCTTACCACCTGCTTATTATTAGGAAAAACCCTATTTAGAGCAAGCTCAATCTGATTTTTACTTGAGCTCTGACTAATTATCACCACTTCGGTCTTTTCAGTATTTAACTGCAGAAAGTGTAAAGCCATCCAATTTTTTAAATCATTAAACATGCTTGAAGAACATCAAGATTATTTAGATCCTTAGAACTCAATGATAAGTATAACTGTAAATCATCTGCATAACAGTGAAAATTAATATTATGTCATCGAATTACCGCACCTAACGGAAGCATGTAAATTGAAAACAAAATTGGTCCTAACAGGGATCCCTGCGGAACTCCACATACAACTTCAGAACGTTGGGATACTTCACCTGCAACTAACACTTAAAATGTTCTATTTGACAAATAAGACACAAACCAATCCAACGCCGTCCCTGAAACCTCGACCCATGTTCTCAACGTATTAGGGTAAACGTACCTATTAAGCTCACTAAAATCTACATTGAGCCATTTTTAGTGCACAAGATATTGGTTTCGGTACAAAAAGTTATGTTAAAATAAAATATTAATCTCTCACATAAAAATATTTAATTTTATTTTAAATGACAAAAGAATTTTGATTAAGATATACATGATTAAATTAAAAAAGTCTGGCTGTGCTTAATGGGTACATTTGTGTACCCTTTAAGCACACCCCTGTTCCCATTAAGCTCACATCATGTTTTGTTAAAAATTCATATTTATTTTTAAAACCTTTTTAAAGAATAATTGAATTTTTTTTATTTGAAGGTACAAAGTCAATAAAAAAGCACTAAACACTAAAATCAAGCAACAGGGCATTCAATTTGATCAGTTATATATTCATAGTGAAGTGTCATTTAAGGACACTGCAACATCAAGACTAGTTCAGCTAAATAACACATATTCAAAAATTAAATAAAACACAACAATAAAACATTTCCTTTATGGGGATGAACACAGAAATAATGCACACATTTCTGTGTGAGTTTGTTGTGATCGGAAGGAATTTAAAGTCTGCTAGTGTGTGATCTTCAGTCGTTTAGTGTATGATGGCCAGTTTTCCTTTGTGACTATTTACAAAGTCGATAAGTATATGATGCCTGGTGTTTTAAAAATCTGTTCACATTTTAATAGTTGTGTAGTGTATTCCAGCCTTTAGTTGCTTGACATATACGACAGGTTTCTGATGGACGGCATGCCTCTTTCATCTTTGGGCATAAACTACAGTTGTGTCTCGATTTTGTTATCTTAAAGCTGTTAAAATAAGTTATTAGATATTTTAGAAAAATTAACTTTACATGTTAACTGATGGTTATCATTTTAAGTCTGTTTATGAAGTATTTACATAGGTGGTTAGTGTGGAAGAGCTTAAAGAGAGCACACTGAGCTTTTGGAGCAGCAACAATTTTTAATACATTTCATGTAATATTTATTAAAATGACAAGATTTTGCTGAATAAATAATCTAGTTCATGTATTAAATGCATACATATTTTAATATGAACAACTATTATTAACAATATCTATGAAAAAGCAGCAATAAACTGTCAATTTATAGTATCATGGATGTAAAAGTGCAAGCCAGTAATGCCTGTGAAGTAATATATTAGCGTAGCACACAATCTTATACAGCTTGTCAGCTAACTGTGTTCTATAGCATCTGCGCTGTGTTGCTAAAACTATCTTTTGGATCTAATGTAATTATTTCCCACATACAAGTTCCAGGTTATAATATGCGAAAGTCTAAACGTTAATCTCTTATTTTTACAGTTGTCAGGGATTCACAGTCACAGCCACCTCAGTCACCGGCCACAACAATCACCAGATCACAATCACCTGACTTCTGATCACCTGCACCTGCAGTCACTCATCAGCTCCCCTTTAAATACACGCTTCCCACAGACACTCACTGTCTGGTATACCGTTCACGGCCTTGAACAGTCACCAGACCCAGCTATACTTACCTGTGCTACTTACCTTCCGGATTCTCCAGCAGTTTCCCCGTCTCAGTTCCTGCTTTGAACCTGATTCCCGCTCTCCGTTGTTCCTGCAAAGAAAGGACTCTGAGTTTACAACTAAGACCCATTTGCACTATTTCTCTCTCTAGATTCCTTACCTGCCAGTCTCTCAGCACGATCAACATCCTCTGTTCAATAAATCAGCCTGTTTCACTCACCTGGAAGCCTCTGTTTGTGACAACCGTAAGTAGTGAAACTTACCTAAAATAAAGGCTTACACATCTAAAAAAACGCACATTTATGGGTCTCTTCTTTAGGTGAAAGTTTAGACAGCTTTCAAAATGGCCGCCAGACCGTGTGCACACATGGAGACCTGTATCTCAGCGTGCAATGATCTGATTGACTTGACATTATAGGAGGTATATAGTAACAAACATCAAGTAGGATAATAATTTTTTTTCTTCTTATAATCTGAGCTCAAAAATGAAAGTGTGCTTAATGGGTATGTGATCTTAATTGGTACGTTTACCCTAATTAAAGTAGAATGGTCAACTGTATCAAAAGCTGCAGTCAAATCTAATAAAACTAAAACTGAACATCAGCATCCTCTGCCATCAATAAATCATTGGTCACTCGTAAAAGGGCGGTTTCAGTGCTATGGTCAGCTGTAAAACCAGACTGATATTTCTCAAATATTATTCTCATTAACAACCTTCAACAATTGCTTGGCTACTGCCTTTTCTATAATGTAGTTTAGAGATGGGTCTGTAATTATTTTCAACTGCAGGATCTAGTGAGGGCTTCTTCAGGAGCGGTTGGACCGTAGCAATCTTTAATTCCTCCGGAACACATCCATAAATAAGTGAACTGTTTACTATAGACTGTAAAATAGGACCTATAGTTCCAGCCACTTCTTTAAACAGTCTTGTAGGAACCAAGTTATAAAAACAACTCAAAGGTTTCATCTGTTGCACAATCTCACAAATATCATGCTCTGATACAGTTAAAAAGGAATATAACAATACCGCCCTACAACCCGGATTATCCTCACATTGAACCAAAGGAGGGGTAATCGACGCCCTTATATTTGCGACCTTGTACACAAAAGTGACAAAAGTCCTACAATCAGTAGAACTCAATGCAATACTAGGCTGCGGGTTTGTCAAATTAATTACATTAAATAGAAACCTAGAATTATGACGGTTGGTGTCAATTAAATTGGAAAAATAAGCAGATCTCGCATGTTTAACTGTCTTGTTAAAAACTCCCAATAAACCCTTCCAACGCTCAAAATAAACATGAAGTCTAGTTGATTTCCAACATTTTCTCTTCAATATATGAATATCCTCATTTATCCATGGTACTTTATTTGCTAATGACCTTGTTTTTATTTGCGCTGGGGCCACAGAGGCTAATACTGAAGTACAAATATAATTAAAATCATTCAACTGATCAACTGTAGTTGCATCATATGCCCAACCATCCGTTAAAACACAATTTTCTGAATTTATGAACAACTTCAGCATTAATAGCACGAGATGAATAAGTAGCACTTGTCTTAAGTTTCTTCTTTTCTAACGCCAATTGAACATTAAAAACAATACTTTTATGATCTGATATCGCACTGTCCTCAATTATAAAATTAGGTGCCAATCCAAGAGTAAAAAACAAATCCAAAGTATGATGATGTGTAGAACTTGGCACATGTTGTACTAAATTTAAATCTTGAGTAATATTTAAAAAAAAAACATCAACAGCTGCATAACCATTCACCTTATCCGCATGAAAATTGAAATCTCCAACAATAAAAATCTTGTCATAACTCAAAACTAAATCAGAAAGCATTTCAGAAAATTCATTTTTAAAATGAGAATTCAAATTTGGGGGACGATAGATCACACAACAAAGTTTTGGTTCTTTCCCCAATATCTTAAACTGCAGAACTTCAAAAGAAGAAAAAACTGAAACAGTTTGCTCTGCACACATAAAACACTCTTTAAAAACAACAGCAATGCCTCCACCCCGACCCCAACCACCCCGATATTAGTAGCAGAAAGCTTAACCTGTATAAGGTTATTATGATTAACTGAAGCATTTTTACTAACTACTTGCCTATTATAGTTCACAAAACACGGAATAAAATCAATTAATACACCATCTTTCCTGGAAGAAACACTCACTTCAAAGGAGTCTTCAAAAAGACCATCTGTGAAATAAAAATGTGGTCTTTCCCAAAATAAGTCCTAGTTCATCCCGAATTCAGCATTCACTGATGGGGGCACCATCTCAATAGCCAGTCATTTAATGCTGAGAGCCTGCTGAAAATTTCCCTGCTCATTCTGAGCATCGGTAAAGGACCTGAAACAACAATCCTTGCATCACAAGCGAAAGTTCGAATGGAATCCACCAGAGAAACAAAGTCCCTCTTGAAGATTTTCGTTGACGAATGTCATTCACTCCAATGTGAAGAACCAAAATGATGGTTCTTCACGGAATTATGATGTCACTTTGTAGGAAGAAAACCCGGAAGCGAGTTAGCATTTTAGCACTTCCGGTTCCATCGTCCCAGAGTCAATGGGTTTTTTGAATGGGATTTAAATCCCTTAAATAAGGTCTGTGGTTCACACTGGCTCAAGATACTTTCACGCTCTATTCTACGACATAAAACACACCAGTTACACCCCACTTGTGAATTTATTTATTTTTTTAAACTGTTATGTTTCTTAAGAAAGACGGTTGCTAACAAGTTGCTAAATGGGACCACAGGTGCTGTCGGAGACATTAAATGTCATCACGCAGAACAACTTATCAATTTACAGTATTTCCAATTGTAGGATGATTTGTAAATCAATTAATTGTAGAATAACCAACAAATAGTTTCCCGCATTTTATATTGTTGTTTGACAATGTTTTTTTGCTTTGCCCCGAAATGCGACCCATGTCTTTGGAGGGAAGATGCTCGTTTTATCGCTTACTGAAGCGGAGACTCTGGGTCCGTACTGTAAGGTAAACTCATATTACATGTAAACACCACATTTGCTGGCTTTACGTGGTGAAAGTGAAACTTTAATGATGCATAGTGCTTAAAGCCACATTGAAATTAAATGTTTACGGCCACATGAAGCCGTTAGAACGCATAGATTGTAGAAGCAAGGATAAAATAATATTTTGTGTAACCACCCTAACAAAATGAGAGCTAAAATGTGGCGCTTTGTTCACTAAAATAAGTTTAATCTTACCATATGCAAAAATATTAATATTAATCACGGATTTATTGACATTTAATGCACCTCATTTCAAAATGTACAGAAATATGTGCTTTCCTATGTCCTTCAGTTATGATTATTTCATTTATTCACTATATTATTTATTACTACCGTCTCATTTCAGTTTTAGTTTGGCTGTATTTATTCCAGTTTATATGAAACGGTTCATGTAGCATGGATTAAAATTCATATACAGAGTAAATACAGTATGTTTCACTGAATGTTAAAAATAAGTTTGAAAAAGTTGTCGGAAGCGCGGTGGTGGTGACGTTGAAGGCGAGCGACCGTGGTGGTGTAGTTCGTTTATAGCCTAAGTTTAGCTTTTTAGTTCTGGCGCTTTTATAGGCTTCAAAATTTGTCAAAGTTATATTATTTTGTGGAGATTATCTTGATGGACGTGTAAGTTTCATGAACTATGATTGAACACAGAGCCTATTTTTTGCGATAATCCAAAAGCCTATGGAAAAATCCTATTGGCTTTTTGTCGAGGGAACCAGTTTCATGCTAACAGCCGATCCGTCTACAAAGTGACGTCATAGTTCCCCCACTCTATAACAGACTGGTGTGTAAAACTCTCGGATGTATTTTAAGGATTCTATGCTTTATTTCACATACTTTTGAAAATCCAGCATTTAGCTGATCCTGATAAGCACTTGTCGTCACAGTTGTAAACACGACGGCTTTCTTCTTTCGTGAGGGGGTTTGGTGTTACGGCATCTTTGTTTCCAGGCGGAACGTTAAAAAACGCGACACCCACGTCTCCCGGAAATCCTGTATAATTCAACAAATTACATAGATATGTATTGACTAGATGTCGCCTTGGGCCTCTAAGCATACGTCAACATCGCCGCCATCTTGGGTCGGGGATCTGAAGGAAGCGCCAAAGTTTCCCGGCATTCAGATCAACTCTGAAGATGCCGGACTTTTGTGCTGTAGTAGATATTTTCATGAACTGGATGTTTTCAAAGAATGATTAACCTGTTATATACTGTAGCCTAATCATTTAATACGCTGTTGTAAATACTGGAAGATGTTTTCACACTACTTACGCACGTTATGTTTGTTTTTGTGTTATATAACCATTTTACGCTGGGTCATTGTATTGCAGGCTTGCTGATGTACAAAATAAAAATACATGTTAATTAAAACATTTGAATTGTACTGGTTTAAGTATGGATATCACACCATTGTAGCCATTTTGTGTGCAGTAGACTAGGCTAAGGTAAGTAACAATAGTTAATTTTAAGTTCACTGAAGTGGAAGAATAATAAACTTACACCTAGTTTTGAAGTAGATTAATATCAAAAGCTTCAATTTTCTCTGGACTCGATCATAAATACATGTCTGTCAGTTGGAACAAACCAAAAAACTAAGAAAAACCATTTGAGATTTGGACGATTTATGATGATTTAATTTCTGCCTAGAAGCAGATGTTAGGTTCCCCATCCTAACATTCTGAGGTCTGTTGGTCAGGAAGTCCATAATTGTTTTTTTTCCCCGCTTTGTTTGTTTAAGTCGTGCCTTTATTAATTTACATTTTGCTCTATTATTTATTTATTTATATTTTATATATACTTTATATTATTCATGTTTTTTTCATATCACTATCAGCATCCTTGTAATTGTTTTGTGTATTGTAGAACAAATTAATTAGTTATGTAGGTGTGTCTAAGTATTGTATTGTATATGATATATCACATTTATGATAGAACATAGATTAATTAATTATTTTACTTATATCATATAAGTAAAATAATTAATTAATCTATATGTTCTATCATAAATATATGTCTGACATTTATAATAAACCAAACGGCTTGAAAATCGGTTGAAAATTAAGCAAATTAAGGTGATTTTAATCGTTGATAGTTCTCTGCCAATGTTAACTAATGCAGAGTAGACGCGGCTTCCCCCGACCCAAGATGGCGGCCGCGCTGACGCATCGTTCCTATGGGCAGCAGCGTCAGAGGCGACATCTAGTCAGTATATCTATGAACAAATTAGAGGACGACTTCGAAACTCCTGAAGTGTTTCCACTTTTGTGTGCCATATGCATCAGACGTTCAGCCAACGACATGACGTCTGAGGCTGAGACTATACATGATACTAAACAACACTACACTACTAGAGTATCTACAGAGGCGGCAGCCAATGAGCGCAAGGATTCTCTCTTGCCCTTTAGTGAAACAAAGCACGCGGGTCACGCCATTTCATCAAGGTAAAATATTTTTTTTGTTAAATTATTTTGAGTATGGTCTTCATGAGAGCATACACAATTTAAATGACTTTAAACATTCTTTATATGTGAGATTTTAAATGAGAACCAAACTATGAGCACTGTCTTCGTTTAATTTCAAAAACAATTTATTTCCTCTTAATGTGGAAGACTTATGTTTAAAAATGGAACTACTGAATGTGTATTTTTTTTATACTCTATTGTAGTTAAGGTCAATTATAAGAGTGCATTTATGCTGGAGTCCCTTTTCCTCATTTAAAGCCCTATATATAGGCTACCTAAAACACACACACAGTTGTAAACAAATCTCAAACCAGGGGGCTGTTTCATAAAACAAGTTTACCAAATAAGCCAGGTTTATTTCAGTTAGTGACTTATTTTGAACCAAATCAACTGGCAATAAGTCAGACTAACTGAAATAAGCCTGGCTTATTTGGTAAACTTGTTTTATGAAACAGTCCAGAGAATGTTTCAATTGTTTATGATGCTCACTCCTTTACTTGTGTATACATTTGTTTGTTTATTGCTGTCAGATTCCCAGAAACAATAAAGACTGCTCTGCTTGTACAAAACATATATTATTGTTATACATTTTTAAAAAGACTTACTTTTTTACTTTCTAGTAACTTGTCATTTATAGTATAGCTGGACTGTAATTACCTGCAGTATAAGAAGTTAAAAGTTGCTACAGTCAGCTTGTTAACCTCTAAAGGCCACTAACATGACATTTCCACCTTAAGTGACAGTGTTGAATTTACGCCACCTTAAACATCAAACCTGTCCTTCTCAGAAATTGCGGGAGACAAATGTGCTTGCATAGTCCCCATTTATGTACATATTCATAGACTCATTATGTACTGTAAATAGCACTGAAGGTCATGCATAAACAAATAGTCTGTAACCTCGTGATAAACACTCGCAATCAACATACAATGGATGTCATCGGTTTTAAAAGAGTACATTTATAGAATGTTCTGCATTTCACATTAACATAAATATACATTTAAAAAAAAGTCACACAGTGGAAAAACAGCAAAGATGCATGACAGAGGTGGAAGTATATGAACATCAGCCAATCAGGCTTCAGGTTCAAAAGTCATATAGCAAAGACAATCATCTTCCTCTTCAAGACTCAAGAAACAAAACGAAAACCTGACAAAATTCTAAATGTGTTCTGGAATTTACAAAACACAAACAGCGACGATTCTTAAACGCATTTATATGCCGACAGATAAGTGCCATAATTTCTCTGAGGATTCATACATGGTCTTTGATGACAACAACAGCCACTGTGACAAGATATCAACAACAAAAAATCTTTTGCATGACAATAATTAAAATATATAATCAAATAAGCAGCCCTTTGAAGATGTACAAACAGAAGTGGAACGACTAATGAAAGAACCGCCGCACATGTTCCAGAGTCCCCGGCGCTATTAACAAACCTCACACGCATACAGATCAACACGTCTGTCTGTTTACCGTGAATCCCTCCCTCCAGAGACGCCACCTGCCCTTCATATCTGACACAAATTGCACTCACGTTTTGTTTTGAACTTTTTAACCATTTAACAACTTTTTGCCACTACAATTTCACAGTTGTAGTTAATTAACCCCTAATAGTCACAGAAACCTTCAGCATTGAAGGCTTTAACCCAGCAAATCTGATCTGAATGACAGTGGAAGAAGCTTATTCAGGGTTCAAAACAAGTTAGTGACGTTTTTTCGTCGCATACAGAAATCCATTGTTATAGTAATGCACTTAATATGGTCTATGGGGCACTGCAAAAACATTTAAATAAGCTACACCATTTTTAAAGTATAACCACAAAACTTAAACGTTATGCTGTTTATTAAATCGTTTGCTAACATTGTCTGTGCAATTTTATATTGTTGTTTCATCTGTCCATATGGATATATAACAAAGTTAGCAAGCATTTCATTCACTAGAGTGTCATATTTAGACAATTTGTGTTTACATTTTTACCCAATTATGTTTCAAATGTGTGTATTTTAGTGTTTATATTGCTGAAGTAGTGTTGTTATTGCAAACCTAAACTATTAAAAGCCATTTCAGTAATTGAAATAAGGCTGAAATAAAATAAATCTTAATCCACAATTTAAAAGGTTGACTGGGCAACTGAAATAAGTTAATACAAATCAAATGGAAATTAGTTCAAGCTAAATAAAACTATATAATACAAATAATAATAAAATGACAAACCACTTACCAGAACTAGAATTAAAACTAAAAATATAAAAAAGCTCATTCAAAATATTATATTATATAAATAATACTAAAACAACAGAGCCTCATAGATTTCTACTGTAAATACATTACTGTAAATGCAATTTTTTTGTTTGTTTTTACAAACTGAGATATGAGTAAAATGTGACTCTGGGCCACAAAACCAGTCATGCGTGTCAATTTTTTTAAATTGAGAATTATAAATCATCTGCAAGCTTAAGTTTTCCATTGTTGTATGGTTTGTTATAATCGGACAATATTTGGCTGAGATACAACTATTTGAAAATCTGGAATCTGAGGGTGCAAAAAAAAGTCAAAATAAAGTTTAAAGTTATCCAAATGAAAGCCTTAGCAATGCATATTACTAATCAATATATATATTTATGAATATAAATATATTTATGGTAGGAAATTTACAAAGTATCTTCGTGGAACATGATTTTTACTATAAAATCAATAATTTTGACCCATACAATGTGTTGTTAGCTATCGCTACAAATATACCCGTACCACTTATGACTGGTTTGTGGTCCAGGGACATTATTTTTTAACTTGTTTAAAACCTGAATTATTCTTTTAGCACCACTAATCATTTATCCAAAATAACAGACAGGAAAAAAACAGACAGGATGACACGGTTGAATTATTCCTTCTTGTAGTCCAGCAAGATTTGTGCATTTGCTTTGAACAGGGGAAAAACAGCATTTAAACTAGAGTTGACTGATTATAAGTGTGCAGCGCGCGCTGATTCAATGATAAGTAAACATAGTCGTGAAAGTCGTGACGTATTGCGTTTAACCCATCCAAGTGCACACACACAGCAGTGAGTAGTGAACAAATGCACACACACACACACACACACACACCGTGAACACACACCCGGAGCAGTGGGCAGCCATTTATGCTGCGGCGCCCGGGGAGCAGTTGGGGGTTCGGTGCCTTGCTCAAGGGCACCTCAGTCGTGGTATTGAGGGTGGAGAGAGCGCTGGACATTCACTCCCCCCACCTACAATTCCTGCCGGCCCGAGACTCGAACCCGCAACCTTTCGATTACGAGTCCGACTCTCTAACCATTAGGCCACGACTTCCCAGACACACTCCAGTAGAGTGAATGACTGTATGAGCACATGTGCGGTCTGCACACACATGCCTGACACGACAGCTCACGTCAGTAGAATAGCTACACTCCTAAGACAGCAACCGGCACGACTGCGTGCTGTAAAAAGAGGTACCAACAATATCTTTGGATTCATGCATAACAAAAGAAAAGATGTGCTGACATGTCTGTTGAGAGAAAGCTGTGAGGCAGAAGATGATGTCGAGAAGTTCTTATCAAATCTGCAAGGAGTGATTTTATTAAATAAGACTGTGACCGCTAGAGCAGGAAATCCGAAGTGTGAGAGACGTGAGGTAATCATATTAAAATAAATCTCAACCTGAACGAGGCCTAAATAGATGGAAAAATGCTATGCTATGTAGAAACCATGAATTATAAAAGCACACTTTACAATAAAGTTAAATTTGTTACTTCCTTTCACAGCACATCTTAATGTTAATTTATACACAAATACATTTTTTTAAATAATATATTTATATTTAAATGATAAATGTAAAAATCTAAATTATAAAACCTATAATTGTTATACATTATAAATTAAATAATATTTATTATAAATATTATATTTAATATTATTAACCATGATATTAATATATATTGTATTCCTAAATGCTGTAAAAAAAAAGGTTTTTTATAACTAGTTTATGATATTAATGCATTAATGTTAGAAAATCAAAGCTTATTGTAAAGTGAGTTACTAAAAAAAAAAAAAAACTTATTTCTGAATCACATCACTATATAAAATAGTGAACATGTTCTTTTATAACAGTTGAACAACCAAGATGCTTAACTACTCGTCTGATAAGTGCTAGTTTAGAAATGAACTTTCATGTTCCAGCACACACATCCAACAAAAATATTGCAAAAGAAAAATATGTGTTTATGTCACTGACCCTTTGTACGCAGTGGGACAGCTGATGTTCAGGAATATTACAAATACAAAAACTCACTCAACCCAATAAATCAAGCACTAGAGTACTGCACAGTTATTTTGATAGAAGCCCCAACTCCACAAACCAGTTTCGCATTTCCTCTTAAAGCAGTTTAAACGGCTTATGAATACAGAAATGTGGCTGTGGGTCAGTGTACAAGGCCATTTGAACTCGTAGTCTCCTCTCGTCTCACTTGTCTTGGCCTTTTTCTTCAGCGTTGCGTCTCGCCCTGCATTCGGTGCACTCCCCGCCTTCATCTCCCCCGTGCTCTTCCTCATCCTCCTCGTGAATAATCTCCAACTCCAGACGGCCGATGTAGAGCGATACCGCACACAGCCAGAAGAGGGCAGCAAAGGACACCAGGCCCGCGTGGAGCAGCACAGTCAGCCGAGAGAGGAGCATGATCCTCCTCAGGGTCAGAAGACTGGTCACGTACGATGCTCCGCCAAACGACACGCACACTCCACCCAGGATGAAGAATACTGGGGGAGGAAAGGAAGAACAGGCCTATGATTTAAAAGAAAAACCGACGGGCTGAGTGGAAAATGATACAGTACCGTATCCGGCCTCTCGGCCCACTTCACTCTGCGCAAACGCAATAACGCCGATTCCTGTAGCCAGGAGACCATTCCGGAACCAGGACAAAAATCCTGCAAAAAAATAAAAATGGCTTTAGGGAAATGCTTGTTTGCCTAGATGTAAAGTACTTAACTACAGGAAATATGCAATTTAACACAAAAAAAAAAATTTAAGCATCATTTTTTATATTTTTGAATAGAGCACAACAGTCAGTTCCAGATATAAAAATCCCATTCATTTTCTTTTTAGGAGACTTTATTTTGAATGATAACCCGATAAAGACAGAGCTACGATGTTGTTAATCAATGGTATATGCTATTGTTGAAGACATGAGTTTACATTATTTCAACATATATTTTTTTAAATATTCATGTTTAACAGCAGAATTCCTGGTGAAAAGAATTTCTACATTACCCATGATTCTGCATTGAAATCTCACCACTTCAGAGGATCGAAACGAGCAAATCATACTAAAGTAATTCTTCAGCATCATATACGTGTGTGTGTGTGTGTGTGTGTGTATATATATATATATATATATATATACACATACACCCCTTTTAAATTAGTAGTTTTATATTTATTCATAATATTTACTTTGATTGCATTATTCACAATGCTTCATGGGATTGTAGTTCTTTCCTTCAATTAAGCTGAGTACACATTCTTCTACCTTTGTCTTTTTGTCCAGTTTTCTTTTCTTTTCTTTTCTATTCATTTATTTTCTTTTCACTTTAAATCAATCATTTCAAAGTTTGTAATTTTGTGATTCACCTTGTAGCTGGTTGGTTTGGTTCTTGGTTTTTAACTGTTGCACTTTATTACAAAACTGTGAATTTCAGTTGTTAAAGATTAGTTCACCCAAAAATTAATGTTCTTGCATCATTTACACCAAATAAGTCTAAATGACTGTGAATGTGATATATAAATGTATGAATTCATTATTCAGTGATAAGCTTGACTGAATCTTGACTTGTCTATTAACAGACCAGTTTGAAATGAATTAGACTAAAATAAATCAAACAATTAAAACCTGACTCTGAATTAATTCACAAATTGGACAAACTGATCTTGAAAAAGCTTTCATGTTTTTAGCCTGTTCTTTAAACAAAGGTACGATATATTTAGGCTTATGATGCTTTATTGGTGCTTATTTATTTAGAGCTTGACAGTCCTACTACTTTTCACTATATGTATAGTAGACATATTACATAACAATTCAGAAAAAAACCAACAGAAAAACAGTCATATTTTGGAAAGACATGGAGGTGAGTAAATGATCAGAGGATGTCAGTGGGCATAATTTGTGTTTCATTAATGCTGGACAAATGACCTCACCTGTTTCATGAGACTTCCGCAGCATCTAGAAAATAAAATAAAATGGTATAAGAGTCTACAAATAAATTATTTGGCAGTTAACAATGCAAAAAAAAAAAAAAAAACCTTAAAATATTTACAGTACTACCATTATTATTAGTAATAGCATTATTGACATCCAGTATTGTACCAAGGTACTGCCATGATTTTCGGACACGTATTATATAGGCCTATAATACATAATGTTGTACCAGTACCATCGTAGAATCACATTCATTGGAATACAATATTAATAAGTTTAAGAATATAGTAATCAAATGACAACATAAAATACCACTAAGTGTACCACAATACCACCAGTACTTTTCGTAATTAGTGTAATATAAAAAGGAACAATTGTAAATGAACAAATACAGTAATACTGTGTCTGTGTTTACCAGCGCATCAGCTCTGTTTAGCTCAGTGAAGCACTGTTATACTCTGTCTAGCTCAGTGAAGCACTGTTATACTCTGTCTAGCTCAGTGAAGTACTGCTATACTCTGTCTAGCTCAGTGAAGTACTGCTACACTCTGTCTAGCTCAGTGAAGTACTGATATACTCTGTCTAGCTCAGTGAAGTACTGATATACTCTGTCTAGCTCAGTGAAGTACTACTATACAGTAATACTGTGTCTGTGTTTACCAGTGCATTGGATCTGTCTAGTTCAGTGAAGAACTGCTATACAGTAATACTGTGTCTGTGTTTACCAGCGCATTGGATCTGTCTAGCTCAGTGAAGTGCTGTTATACTCTGTCTAGCTCAGTGAAGTACTGCTATACAGTAATACTCTGTGTTTGTGTTTACCAGCGCATCAGCTCTGTCTAGCTCTGTGAAGTACTGTTATACTCTGTCTAGCTCAGTGAAATACTGTTATACTCTGTCTAGCTCAGTGAAGTACTGCTATACAGTAATACTCTGTGTTTGTGTTTACCAGCGCATCGGCTCTGTCTAGCTCAGTGAAGTACTGCTATACAGTAATACTGTGTCTGTGTTAACCAGCGCATTGGCTCTGTCTAGCTCAGTGAAATACTGTTATACTCTGTCTAGCTCAGTGAAGTACTGCTATACAGTAATACTGTGTCTGTGTTAACCAGCGCATTGGCTCTGTCTAGCTCAGTGAAATACTGTTATACTCTGTCTAGCTCTGTGAAGTACTGCTATACTCTGTCTAGCTCAGTGAAGTACTGTTATACTCTGTCTAGCTCAGTGAAGTACTGTTATACTCTGTCTAGCTCAGTGAAGTACTGATGTGCAGTAATACTGTGTGTGTTAACCAGTGAATCAGCTCTGTCTAGCTCTGTGAAGTACTGTTATACTCTGTCTAGCTCAGTGAAGTACTGCTATACTCTGTATAGCTCAGTGAAGTACTGCTATACAGCAATACTCTTTGTTTGTGTTTACCAGCGCATTGGCTCTGTCTAGCTCTGTGAAATACTGTTATACTCTGTCTAGCTCAGTGAAGTACTGCTATACAGTAATACTGTGTCTGTGTTAACCAGGGCATTGGCTCTGTCTAGCTCAGTGAAATACTGTTATACTCTGTCTAGCTCAGTGAAGTACTGTTATACTCTGTCTAGCTCTGTGAAGTACTGTTATACTCTGTCTAGCTCAGTGAAGTACTGATGTGCAGTAATACTGTGTGTGTTAACCAGTGAATCAGCTCTGTCTAGCTCTGTGAAGTACTGTTATACTCTGTCTAGCTCAGTGAAATACTGTTATACTCTGTATAGCTCAGTTAAGTACTGCTATACAGCAATACTCTGTGTTTGTGTTTACCAGCGCATTGGCTCTGTCTAGCTCAGTGAAGTACTGTTATACTCTGTCTAGCTCAGTGAAGTACTGCTATACAGTAATACTGTGTCTGTGTTAACCAGCGCATTGGCTCTGTTTAGCTCAGTGAAGTACTGCTATACAGTAATACTGTGTCTGTGTTAACCAGCGCATTGGCTCTGTTTAGCTCAGTGAAATACTGTTATACTCTGTCTAGCTCAGTGAAGTACTGTTATACTCTGTTTAGCTCAGTGAAATACTGTTATACTCTGTCTAGCTCTGTGAAGTACTGCTATACTCTGTCTAGCTCAGTGAAGTACTGTTATACTCTGTCTAGCTCAGTGAAGTACTGCTATACAGTAATACTGTGTTTGTGTTTACCAGCGCATTGGATCTGTCTAGCTCAGTGAAGTACTGTTATACTCTGTCTAGCTCAGTGAAGTACTTCTATACAGTAATACTCTGTGTTTGTGTTTACCAGCGCATCAGCTCTGTCTAGCTCAGTGAAGTACTTCTATACTCTGTCTAGCTCAGTGAAGTACTGCTATACTCTGTCTAGCTCAGTGAAGTACTGCTATACTCTGTCTAGCTCAGTGAAGTACTGCTATACAGTAATACTGTGTCTGTGTTAACCAGCGCATTGGCTCTGTCTAGCTCAGTGAAATACTGTTATACTCTGTCTAGCTCAGTGAAGTACTGCTATACAGTAATACTGTGTCTGTGTTAACCAGCGCATTGGCTCTGTTTAGCTCAGTGAAGTACTGCTATACAGTAATACTGTGTCTGTGTTAACCAGCGCATTGGCTCTGTTTAGCTCAGTGAAGTACTGTTATACTCTGTCTAGCTCAGTGAAGTACTGCTATACAATAATACTGTGTCTGTGTTAACCAGCGCATTGGCTCTGTTTAGCTCAGTGAAATACTGTTATACTCTGTCTAGCTCTGTGAAGTACTGCTATACAGTAATACTGTGTCTGTGTTAACCAGCGCATTGGCTCTGTTTAGCTCAGTGAAATACTGTTATACTCTGTCTAGCTCTGTGAAGTACTGCTATACAGTAATACTGTGTCTGTGTTTACCAGCGCATCGGCTCTGTCTAGCTCAGTGAAGTACTGCTATACTCTGTCTAGCTCAGTGAAATACTGTTATACTCTGTCTAGCTCAGTGAAGTACTGCTATACAGTAATACTGTGTCTGTGTTAACCAGCGCATTGGCTCTGTTTAGCTCAGTGAAGTACTGTTATACTCTGTCTAGCTCAGTGAAGTACTGCTATACAATAATACTGTGTCTGTGTTAACCAGCGCATTGGCTCTGTTTAGCTCAGTGAAATACTGTTATACTCTGTCTAGCTCTGTGAAGTACTGCTATACTCTGTCTAGCTCAGTGAAGTACTGTTATACTCTGTCTAGCTCTGTGAAGTACTGCTATACTCTGTCTAGCTCAGTGAAGTACTGCTATACAGTAATACTGTGTCTGTGTTAACCAGCGCATTGGCTCTGTTTAGCTCAGTGAAATACTGTTATACTCTGTCTAGCTCTGTGAAGTACTGCTATACTCTGTCTAGCTCAGTGAAGTACTGCTATACAGTAATACTGTGTTTGTGTTTACCAGCGCATTGGATCTGTCTAGCTCAGTGAAGTACTGTTATACTCTGTCTAGCTCAGTGAAGTACTTCTATACAGTAATACTCTGTGTTTGTGTTTACCAGCGCATCAGCTCTGTGAAGTACTGCTATACTCTGTCTAGCTCAGTGAAGTACTGCTATACTCTGTCTAGCTCAGTGAAGTACTGCTATACAGTAATACTGTGTTTGTGTTTACCAGCGCATCGGCTCTGTCTAGCTCTGTGAAGTACTGTTATACAGTAATATGGTGTCTGTGTTAACCAGTGAATCAGCTCTGTCTAGCTCTGTGAAGTACTGATATACTCTGTCTAGCTCAGTGAAGTACTGCTATACAGTAATACTGTGTTTGTGTTTACCAGCGCATCGGCTCTGTCTAGCTCAGTGAAGTACTGTTGCTCCGGTGATGATCGTGATCTGTTCAGCGGGGTTTTCTCCGCCGCACGTCGCGCGCTCCCCCGGTGAAGCGCTCGCGCTGGAGCCCAAACATACTGCAGCAGCAGCGGCCGCCGCACGAGCCGGGAAAACCGCCTGCATGTTAACCAACTTATGGAAGCCATTGCTTGCGATGGGGAATAAACTCAAAACACGACCTTTACCCGACCTCTGAACTTTGACACTGCAGATGAGCGTGCGTAAAGACGCTGCCGCGCGCTCGCAGGAGTGTGCGTGGGATTCAGTGGCGCCATCTATCTTTTCTTCCTCATGTATATAGATACAAACATCACATGAGGAAGAATATTGTCATATGCATCTAACTCGTTCTTGTTAATATTAACAAGAACAAGTTACATTGTGCATGTATAATATAATCAATTATACACAAGAGGCGTCTTTATACAAATACAAAGTTAGAACGTTTACAAACTGTCATCGTTTTAATTGCTTGTTGAAAATTGTATAGTAGCCTATATCAATATAATTCTCAATTTCTTTCCTTTTCTTTCCCAGGAGAACTTACATTTGTGAGTATTACATTTTGCATGTAAAAAAAATATAAGATTTATTATTTAACCTTGAGTCTGCTGTTCTTTGCTGTTCTCTAAGATACCAAATAATACACATTTCCATAACACAACAAAATGATTGTCAATATTTTGTACAATAAAATAACAGACATTCTACCAAAATTGTTTTACAAAAGCGCAATGCCAAAACAAATGTGCCACAGTTTCAGGGAAACTGACACAAAAAGAGCAACTAAAATTAATATCAGATTTAAATATGTTAGCCTTTAATGAGTTCGTATTAAATATCACTGATACGTGTAGTTATTTTTATTTACATTTCTTTGTCAGATACTGTATTTTAAAATGCATATATATTTTTTAAAGTTTTAGAAAGATGCAGTCGACAGAGTGTCCATAAAGTGGAGCCAAAACACAACAAACAATTATAGTGGACAACATTTTATTAGGTAAATCATTATTTTGACATTAATTATAAGATACCAGCTCATAACAAATTACGAAACAAGTCGAAATTATGAGGGAAAAGTTAATTCCCTATGACAGTCAAAACCTTTTGTAATTTTTGTTGTCATAATTTTAACTTGATATGTAATAATTTTGATTAGTATGTAATGATTTTGACTTTTTCCTCTCAATAATGACATAGTATCTCATAATTTAGACTTTTATACCATATTTATGATTTACCAAAGCATTATTTCTTGCATATTATTTTTGATGAGTCTTGTGTGAATGTATATGGTAACCATTAATTACAACACAATTCCAAAGTAACTTTCATAGATTTATATAAAACAAAATAAATATAAATATACAATAAAATGAACTGGTATTTAGGTGTAAACGGCATTAATATTATTATTAAATGTTTTGGTGAGAAAATTTTATAAATAGCTGCCTTGCAGAATGTTTTGTTCATTTAATATTTTCTGTAAATATGGAGACATACAGTAAGACATACTCCACATATATTTGGAGACATACAGTAAATCACTTAAATATAACAAAATATCAAGCCAATGGCATTTATTTATATTAAAGACAACACAAGCACACTTTTAAAGCAAAACAAAAAAATTAACAGAAAAATAATTTTTTTATTATTATTTGGAATCCCTAAAACTCAATTGCAGTATCTGTATTGCTGAACACAGTAGCTGGTCTTACATGATTATTAGCTTGTTAACTAATCCAGAAACCTGTTTGGCCACCTTAAGATTGTATGCCTAGCTGGTAGAAACATATTTTTAGTTGTTGCAAACCACTTTTTCAATGTCAAAATACTTTCTAAGGCCCCTGTACTGTACATACTGTACTGTAATGAGAGCGAGGTAACATAAGAAAGTCATTCAGAGTATGTACTGGTGTTGTTTATAGCGTATGCATGTGTGTGTTTGAGTGGTCTCTTCCGGCCTGCCTCTCTCTCACTGCAGAGGCCTTTTGTCTTGAATGTGATCCTCTGGGATTGTGGGTCACCACGCCTGAATAACCTGATGGTCATATAGCGTGAGGAGCGCAGAGAGGAAGGAGGGGGTCGCAGGAAAGGGGTCGCAATACGCTGTGTGTATTTGTATGTACGTGTGTGAAGAATGCATTTGGGAAAGGACTGCCTTTGATTTAAAGAGTAACTGAACTCAGATTGTCACGCTATGATGCTGTTCCTCATGCAGACTGCAGACGTTTTCTTGTCAAGGCATGTTTTATTACGCCTGCCAATGTAATGTTCATTAAGTGTGCAAGTGCACAAGGACCAGCATTTAAACACTGATCCACCGTACAGTCTACCACAAACTCAACTGCAAAGTAGATAGCCTGAGATAAATCATAGATTCATCTTCAATTATATGGAAATAAACAATAATATATTGAATTCAAAAGACATGCATACTTAGATTTTTCTTAATTTGAGGGCTTTTCACACCATATGTTTAGTTATATTTTTTAAAGTTATTTTTTTTTTTCACTTTTATTGGACAGGACAGTGGGAGAAGAGAGAAAAACAACTCTTAAAATCGTATTTGTTTTGAGCGAATGATTGAATTAGGGCTGTCAAAATAAAAGTTTGTGTTTACAATGTATATGTGTGTGTACTGTGTATATTTATTATGTATATATAAACACACACACATGTATATATTTAAAAAATATTTATATAAAATCCAATTTATATAAATTCTTTTCTTAAAATAAATACTTTATATGTAAATAGAACATTTTCTTAAATATATACATGCATTATTATTATTGTTGTTATTATTATTCAATTTTAAGTTGCACCAACGTTTTACAATTTATATGAATTTTTTTAATTTATTTAATATATAAATAGAACATATTTTTCTTAAATATATACATGCATTATTTGTATTGTTGTTATTACTACTACTGCTACTATTAAATTTTAAGTTTAACTAACGTTTTATAATTAATAATATTGAATACACACACACACACACACACATATACATATAAAACACACTAAAAAATAACGCATTCATTTTAATGTGTATATTTCATTGTATTCCACTCATTTAGGTATAATAACTAATGACAACACATGATGTTCGAGACCAATTAATATGCAAATAGCAAGTGAACAAAACCCCAAAAGTATTATTATTTTGAATGTAAAACAACTGAATGCAAAATAATTCTAATTTTAAAAGAATTTGACGAAAATGAAAGTTAGTTTTATATACTGTTCAGTTGTTGTTATCTGGATGCAAATGTCATTTTCCCCTGTATGTGTGTTGTGTTTATCTCTCCAGACATGTTAACCCAGCTCAGCCAGGTTTGGTTTGAGGTCAGTCTGAGAGCACTAACCGCTACAGTAATCTGAGACCGATCCAAGAGCAAAGGCCGCATTCACAAACAGTGGAGATGATGAATGAGCAGGAGTTTGCACTGTCCGGATAAGGAAAAACACTTCCTGTTTGTCGACACATTCCAGGACTAATATCTCTCCTGCTGCTGAGGAACACTAATCTAGAACCAGCTTCCTCTTTGAAAATACCACTGCTTATCAACAACAATCGCTTCTCCTCGTCATCAGGCCAGTATGCTAGAGTAAAGATCAAGTACTAGTAGGTCACATGTTTGTCCTAACACTGATTTATTTTGATCATATTACATACAGACACAAATAAATAGTCATTCTCAGTACTCAGACCCAGTTCCAATGACTTGTTACTGATTATAATCAACATGATACTTACAGTTTTGAATAATGTTTTTCAGTGTGTAATGCAAACAAACTTTTATAAAATCTAAATATCGCTTTATATCATTAGAATAAAAAATAATAATAATAATTAAGGACTATTAGGCCTCAATAGATTATTAAACTCATTAGAACTTTTTGCTTCTTCAACTCAAAATTCAACACACACACATAGACAGACACAGACACACACACTATATATATATATGTATATACTGTATATAATATATACATATATATAGTGTGTGTGTGTGTGTGTTTTATCAATTTGTTATTTGTTATCTAAGGCAACATTTCTAATTTGCTTTATTTTAATTAACAGAAATAATTTTAATGACAACGATTATTGTAATAATAACAGATAACAACACAGACAACAGCTACATTTTCAAAAATAAAATCAAAAAGTGACTTACAATTTTAGTTTTAACATAAAACTATAATTTTATTATTAAATTATTACTATTACACTATTTAAAAAGAAACAAACAGAGTTACTATGAAGTAGACTAATGACCCAAATATAGTTATATATATATATATATATGTTATATATATATATTTGGAGGGGAAGTCGTGGCCTAATGGTTAGAGAGTCGGACTCGTAATCTAAAGGTTGCGGGTTCGAGTCTCGGCCGGCAGGGATTGTAGGTGGGGGGAGTGAATGTCCAGCGCTCTCTCCACCCTCAATACCACGACTGAGGTGCCCTTGAGCAAGGCACCGAACCCCCAACTGCTCCCCGGGCGCCGCAGCATAAATGGCTGCCCACTGCTCCGGGTGTGTGTTCACGGTGTGTGTGTGTTCACTGCTGTGTGTGTGCACGTTGGATGGGTTAAATGCAGAGCACGAATTCCGAGTATGGGTCACCATACTTGGCAGTATGTCACTTCACTTCACTTCACTTCACTATATATATATATATATATATATCAATCAAAGCTGAAAAGAAAAACACCACAGTGGTCAGCCGTACACAAAATCTGACACATTTTAATTAAATACTGCAAAACTCAGAAAGGTTAAGCAAACATGTTTTTGTTCTCAGTTGATTTAAGTTTCATACTGTTACATAGCACAAAGCATTTCTTTTGGGTAGCGTCTCATTCAAACATCACACATTCTATGATAAAGTGCTTTACTGTTTTACTTCTCTGGCCGTCTATGGCACTCGAGCACAGAACAGCTCAATACTACACTCCCTCGGTCATACTTCGCTGGAAAATCTCCTGTTGTGTGCCGCTTCATGTTTGCATGAAATCTCAGGTTCTCAGACTGTGACCATGTTCAGAATAGCACACTTCTCTCTGACTGTTTTCTGCAATATATATTATGTATACTGTGCTAAAGTTTGCATGGAATACCTGGATGACCTACATTTGCCAAAATGTGCATTATACGACCACTTTGTGCTTGACCTTCTGTTTCCAGAGAAACTAAGTAATACCAGGTGCATTTTAATATATTTACAAATGTTAAAATATATTTTTATTCATATTTCATGTACTTTTAACTTAAGACATTTTTACACAAACCTGAATTTTAAAAAAATTAAATTTTTGTTGTTGTTGGCATGATAATGAGATTATTTGTCAATTTAACAATTTAGCTGTGCAAACTGTCGCATACTGGTTGAAAGTAAGCAGTGCAGAGTGTATACTGTGCAGTATGCTAGTATTCCATTCTGAACATAGCCTCTTATAAGCACCAGATGAACTTGCAATGCCCTCTGGGAGATGTAGGCACTAGGGTAGTGCATGTGTGGACACCTGATAGAATGAGGCTGTTGTGTGTTCCAGGTCACCTGTGCATTGCCAGAATTTGAGGAGAGCCCTATACTGATCTCTTCTGCTGTACAGCGCCTCTCTGAGGCAGGAAGGAGATTGTCAGGTAAGTGCATCTCTGTTGAAAGACCCTTTACAGCCAAGATAGCATGCAGCAGTATTTAGAAAGTTCACAAACACCCTGTTTTGACATGCTGTTGCAGGACATACATTCTGCAGATTGCAAATTCTCAATTATAACCTGAAAACTGAGGGGTGAAATCACTTTAGCACACAGCTTGCAGATTTCACTGCTGCGCAGAGAATCCAATTTATTCAGGTTCTACATGAGCTGGTTGGACATTGTGCCATGCACATTCAAAGTATTATTTTCTGGGCAAACATAGCTTCTTTCTATGCAAATGAGTCTGCAGAATGTGCCAGATTGACTGTAGCATGTGGTCGGCGCACTTATTGTGGCCATTTATTGCCATCTATGGAAAGCAGATAAACTGGATTTTATTTAAAAGGGATTTGAAAGGGAGTATTTCATCAAATGATGATGGAGATCATTAAAATCGGGTTTATATCCAGAGATGAAGAATTTTCACCTGATTCAGATGAATGGATTGCCGTGGTGAAGCGATGCTGGAAATCATTTAGGCTTAAATGTAAGATTTATGTATTTTAAGTGCATTAAAATTTCCATTCATTTAGTTTACAGTTTAGTTTATTTGTCAGACATACATAAACATAAAGAGAAACAAAAATCATTGAATGGTTTATTATTTGCATCTATTTGATTTTATTTAAATAAGTATATTATTAAAATGCATTTATTCAAATTGCTTAGAATCAGCATAAACCTGTTTATTGCAAAACCTATTACATTTATTCAGTCAAAATGTATGGTTAATAAGGTTCAAATATGGCTAGTTTTGGAACAAGCAACGATTCAGTTAGTTCAAATGTATGAGACTGAAAGAAATTGGATTTATTGATGATAAATATATAAACCTGGTTATCATGTCTTTAAAACAGTCAGTTATATTACAACTGATGATTCTTTTATGTATGACTGACAAATGTGCATCCCAAATTAAGTTAAAATTGTAATCAAAATAAATGGAAATTTTATATGCAATTCAGAGTTAGGGATGTACAATATATCGGTTCCATATTAGGCCATATCTGCCGATACTGATTTTTAAAAATTTGTATTAATCAATACTGGATATTTATTTGTGCAGCCCATTTTCTGCATTTTTACATTTGATTTTCTTAAACACTTAAACTTCTGTAAAAATACAAATAATTTGTTATCCCTCTTAAATCATTTTTCATACTGTACACTATGAATGTTGTGACACCTACAATTCACTTGTTGTGTTTAAAATTACTTTAATGCATTATTACAAAACAGTATAAAAAAATGTATTATTTATATCCATTTATCGGTTATCGGTTATAAAATACGAGTATAATTAGACAATAATTATCGCTTTTGATTATCGGCCAGAATTTTATTTTTGTTGCATCCCAGTGTACAGTCCCAGCAAAGTATTACAAATTGAGGTCGCGGCCATTCACACAGGACACAGTCCGGATTTGACTTAAAAGCGCAGCTCTCGCGGAGCGAATCTCTGAAAATACACCGCGATATGCAGCAATGGAGAGGACAACACTTTAAAAAATAGCGAAAACGGACTGCAAAAATACATCCTAAATGAACGGCCCCAAGTTCTTGCTGCAAACTAGGAAACCGTTGCAAGCAAAATTGCTTATTGCGAAAAATTTTGTGGTGGTGGTGTCAGTTTTCATGATTTAGTTGAGCGTTGGCGTAAGTCAGATCTCAGTGTTAAGGTGGTTACACATTCATGGGGCTAAACAGGATATGACAAAGGCCACTGGAAAATGTCATCTACCCACTTACACAGAGGTGTAGTGTTGTGAAAAGCAAGGGTTGAGTTTAGAGATTGTAATTCATATTAAATACAGTAATTACTCAAAATACTAAAGTAAACTCAAGTCCGTTTGTGATGTTTCCACTGTTAACTTTCCACGGGATGAGGAAAATCAGCCAGTCTTGCCAGCCTTTCAGAGCTGTGACCATCAAGTTTGAGACATATCTGTTTATGGTGTTCATTTAAAGACAGTCCCACATCCACCCAATCAAATCAAATTTCTTGTTGGATGTTTGAGGCCACAGAAAGATCCCTATTGTTGGGCTTCTTGCATCTCTTGAAAACAGCCGATCGTGCAGCGGCGCGGGCTGCCACACACATAAACAGGACACACTTGAGTGTTCACTCGAATGAATGAGATTCAGGTCTTGCTGCTTTGTGTGACGGGCACTTTAACTCCTTTCTGTCCTGTAGCTGTTAAAAGACAGAGAAAGAGAAGATATTTAATGATGAACAGCAGGCAAAATAAAAAAGTCTTCAGTATTTTGCAGACAACTAAAGCAAGACTGTGACAGGCTGAGAACCAGCTTTTACTCAGTATAAAGGAATATTAACTTTAAAACAGGCAGAAGCAGAAATGTTTGAATAAATCCATCAAGAAAAGAAATTTAATGACAGACAACTTTATGTTTGTGGTTTTCAAAAACAAACAGGCTTAAAAAAACTTAGTTACATTAAAGTTATTATAAATCTAAACTGTAACTAATTAAATGCTGTTACTAACCTTTACCATTTGAAATGTTTAAGTTTACAGCATTAGTTAAGTTTTTTTTGTTCATGTTAATTTTTAAAGCTTTAATTGTGGCTCATCCAATCAGACTGATGTATTTTGGATCTTTTGTTTTTAACTTGTGCTTCTTAATGTGAAGCAGCTTTGCACAGACCTGTCATTCATTAGTTTTTTTTGGTTTGTGTTCAGCAAGCTACACATAATAAAAAAGAAAAGCAATTCATTATGTATCTTTTTTTGTATTAGATGGTTTTAAACAGGTTATGGTTATCTAGCATATGAAGAAAAATGCAGCTGGATATACCTGAACTCAAAACTGCATATTTATATACCGTAAATTATATTTTTGAACACACTACCATTCAAACGTTTGTAGTCGGTAAAATTTTTAATGTTTTTGAAGGAAGCCCCTTGTGTTCACCATGTCTGCATGTATTATTTAAATAATATGGTCACAAATTAAAATACATTTGTTAAAAAAATATTTTAAAATGTCATTTATTCCTATGATGGCAAAGATGAATTTTCAGCCACTACAAACTTTTATATATATATATATATATATATATATTTTTTTTTTTTTTTTTTTTTGCTATGATACATAAATTTTTTCTGGTTTCTTTGATGAACAGAAAGTTCAAAAGAACAGCATTTATTTAAAAATAGAAATCTCTTGCAGCATGTATAAATGTATTTACTGTTACTTTTGAAAGAATAAAATAAATAAACAGATACAAATAAATACTGTAAGTTAAATGTTTTTGAACAGTAAGATTTTAATTAGTTTTTTTTTAAAGAATTCTCTTCTGCTCACTAAGCCTGCATTTATTTGATCCAAAATACAGCAAACATATTTTTACTATTTAAATTTGAAAATAATTTAAGTCGTATAAGTATTATAATTTAATAGATATAAAGTTACAGTGATATAAGATTTTGGTTGACTATTTCGGTTTGGCTGCTTAGTCCGAACTGAGTTTGATTCAACCCCTCACAGGCCTGTTTTCATATTGTAATAGCTTGCTGTGGTCCGCAATACTCTTCCATCATCAACATGAGTACAACAATGTCCATCTGTGCTATCACCAACCAAACACACTGAGCTCTTAAGTCAAACTGAAAACATGTAGTGAGAAAACAGCCTAAGCCACAAGTTTCTTTTAAGATGTACGAAACTCACCAAGTCTGTACTTCTCCTTAGCTTCAGCCCGCTCTTTTGCATCAAAGTACCAAACAGTGATGGCGTAGCTGTGAGAAGAGAAAGATTCACTCAATCAGATAGTCTGATGACCGTGAATTGATCTGATTAACTCAAGGTTTAGGAACTGTGATATGGGGTCTGAGTCATGTGGATCATTGTTAGGATCAAGCACAGAAAGGGTTAACGCTAGTAAAGCGACTCGTTTGTTTATTCCTGGCTCTCTCCTACCGGCACGAGCGTACAAACTGAAGCGGCGGCCACTTGCAAGCAGGAAGCACGTACTTCCTGCGCCCCACCTCGCCCCCCAGCTGCGATGGGGGCTGATACACCATGACCCTCATCCTAAATGTAGAATGCAATGTAAAACGTAAACGGCAAGAACTTCTTTTGATTGTTTTACTAGGAAGGGATGAGCCAAAAATACAGCATTTAATTTGTTTCATCAAACTCATTTCAACACAGAGCATCTTCCTGAGGAAGAGCAGCTGCAGGTGCGGTGGTTAAAGAGCAGGATCAAATCAAACCGTAGTGTTTGTAGCGGTGCGAGAACAATGGCGGTGGACGAGGTCAGACGAGTGCACGTGTGTGTGTGTGTTTGGATAGATCACAGTCCATGAGATGAGAGGTTACGAGAACTGTAGGACTGTGGTTTTTACCACATGACATTTTACAGCCTGAAATGACCTTTCCCTTTCATAAAAAGGTCAAATTATCTGAAATGTTCTGAGACTTATTGACCTGGACACACAGTCATAGGTCCTCTCTATGATATAATTTTTCTGGGTTTTCTACAAGTTTCTGCATTTGGTCATACCACATGACTGAGATCTGACAGAATGCTTAAAATCATAATAATAATAATATTAAAGGATTATGCTGAGCTTTTATTATTAGGAATTTCCTTATTTTAATAAAGATTTTTTTCATTATGATATAAGGATAGTTGTACCACCCTGACATTATTACTCAATTCTCCAAAATAAATAAAAAATAATTATACATCATAAATTAAAAATATGATAATCACAGAAGAGATGAGTAAAACCATTATTAATCATTTTAAGCATAAATATTAGATGAAAAACTTTAAACATAAATGACTGGCAACTAACTGAAAACATTACTAAAGTACTTACTAAAACTGAAATAAAAATAAATTAAACTAAACAGAAATAATAAAATATAGATGGATATAGATAGGCAGAAAGACAGTTGTAGCACCCTGAAATGTTTTACTTAATCTCCCAAAATATGAATTTTATTTCATAAATAAAAAAATATATATAGTAATCACAGAAGAGGTGTGTTCAAGTCATTGTACCAGTGTTGGTATCATTAACTAAAACCATTATTTGTCATTTTTAAATATAAATATTAGATGAAAAACTTAAATGAAAATTGGCAACTATCTGAAAACATAGTACTAAAGTACTAAAATTACAAAGAAAAAACTACAAAATTACAAAAAAATTTAATTAAATTAAACTAAATAGCAATATTAAAATGTAGATGAATATAGATAGACAGAAAGACAGTTGCACCACCCTGACATTTTTTACTTAATTCCCTAAAAATATGAATTTTAATTCATAAATTAAAATTATGATAATCACAGAAGAGGTCTGTTCAAGTTATACAATTATTATAAAAAAAATTAATAAAAAAAAATGGCAACTAACTAAAAAAGTTCAAGTACAAAATATATTAAAACTGAACACAAAATAATAAAATAAACCTAAAAAATACCCCCCAAAATACAAGCACATTGCAAAATTACTAAAACTGTAAATTTAAAAATAAGTTAATTCATAATATGAATACATACATTTTATATTTAAATATATTAAATATATTAATAAATACAGTGCATAAATAATACTTGAATAGCAATTGCATTTTATAATTTCATTTGGCTCTTTGTGAGTGACTGTGTAACTGTGAACAGTGTGTGTCCTCACCGAGTGGCAAAAGCTGGTTTCACCTCATGTGGGTTCCTGCGATCTGACCAGAAAATGAGCAGACGGTCAAACAGAGGCTCGATGTTGGCTACAACATTACGATCCTCGGGGAAGATCTGCAATAAACCTCCATGAATCTGGATAAACAGATCAAAAACAAATAGCAGAAATCGATTAGAGAAAACTCCTCTCCTGACTAATCAGCTAACAGTAAGAGTAAACGCAGGGTCCCAGCATACCTTCGCATCCCAGTCCTTGTTCAGATAGTAGATGCAGGTTATGCAGCGTCCGTCGCCGTTAGGATTATCCACATGTCGCACGTATCCTGTTCCGTTTCCAGGGTAACACGCAACCATGGCCTGGTCATACAGAAGAGAGGGGGTTAAAGAAACGTAAGCTTTTAGGATGATTAACAATTAAATAAAGACATTTTGTGACATTGCTAAATGCTACAGGAACACCTACTCACATTTAAAGTAATAACTGTACCAAAACAAGGGTTTAAACTAAGCAAAAAGGTTTTAAGTATAGTAAATTTAAAGGGACAGTTCACCCAAAAATGAAAATTCTGTCATTAATTACTCCCCTTCATGTCGTTCCAAACCTGTAAGACCTCCGTTCTTCTTCAGAACACAAATTAAGATATTTTTTGAAGAATTCCGAGAGCTTTCTGACCCTGCATGACAACAAGGATACTAGCAAGGACATCGTTAAATTAATCCATATGACATCAGTGGTTCAACCTAAATTTTACGAAGTTATGAGAACTTTTTGTGCGCAAAGAAAACAAACACTGACTTTATTCAACAATTCGTCTCCTTCGCGTCAACCTGGCGGGTCATTGTCTATGTTGTTTGCGCTTTGATCTGAACAAAAACAGCGTATCCGCGTGGCGCAGCTGACACAGAACAGCATACGTTGTTTACGTTCAGTGCATACTCTCTAAAATGGCACCAGGGTGATGACGAATTGTTGAATAAAGTCATTATTTTTGTGCGATAATTTATTATCGCAGCTTCGTAAAATTCCAGTTGAACCACTGATGTCGCAGATTATTTTAACGATGTCCTTACTACGTTTCTAGACCTTGATCGTGTTAATTACATTGCTGTCTATTGGAGTGTCAAAGAGCTCTCGAAATTCTTCCAAAATATCTTAATTTATGTTCCAAAGATGAATGAAGGTCTTCTGGGTTTGGAACGACATGAGGGTGAGTAATTAATGACAGAATTTTCATTTTTGGGTGAATTGTCCCTTTAAGTATCCACCTGGTACCGCAGTACTGTTTGACAACACTAGGTGCTTCATTATTTTAGTCTTCTGGCCCTTTAAGAGATTTACAGCTCGCTTTGGTGTCAGAATGATTGGGGCCCTATGATTTCCACGATGCGGAAAGCGCAATCGGAATCGGAATCGTGGAATCCAGTCATAGAGATTGAATTTACTGTATAACGCGTGTCATTTTTATAATGTCACGTATTTTGTCAAATTTTTATGAATTAATAAAAAGTAGGTCATTGCACTTACGGACTAGTATCTGTAAATATTAAGCTGCAAAAAATCTATTTAAATATGAATCCTGCATGTTCTGCATGTTTCTGTGTAAATGAATGGCGCAGAAGCGCGGTTTCGTTTACTACACACACACTGAAGCGCACGTGATGCTCGCAGTGATTTCAACTTCTGTCGTCTCACTAAATGAGGACATAAATACATGATCAACATCTCCAAAACTGCTCTGAGAGTCACTTCATGAGTATTTTACTGTTTCATTTGAGTAAAAATACCATCATATCATATATATATATATAATCAACCAATCACATGGCAGTTGCTTCAATGCATTTAGGGGTGTGGTCCTGGTCAAGACAATCTCCTGAACTCCAAACTGAATGTCAGAATGGGAAAGAAAGGTGATTTAAGCAATTTTGAGCGTGGCATGGTTGTTGGTGCCAGACGGGCCGGTCTGAGTATTTCACAATCTGCTCAGTTACTGGGATTTTCACGCACAACCATTTCTATGGTTTACAAAGAATGGTGTGAAAAGGGAAAAACATCCAGTATGCGGCAGTCCTGTGGGCGAAAATGCCTTGTTGATGCTAGAGGTCAGAGGAGAATGGGCCGACTGATTCAAGCTGATAGAAGAGCAACTTTGACTGAAATAACCACTCGTTACAACCGAGGTATGCAGCAAAGCATTTGTGAAGCCACAACACGCACAACCTTGAGGCGGATGGGCTACAACAGCAGAAGACCCCACCGGGTACCACTCATCTCCACTACAAATAGGAAAAAGAGGCTACAATTTGCACGAGCTCACCAGAATTGGATGGTTGAAGACTGGAAAAATGTTGCCTGGTCTGATGAGTCTCGATTTCTGTTGAGACATTCAGATGGTAGAGTCAGAATTTGGCGTAAACAGAATGAGAACATGGATCCATCATGCCTTGTTACCACTGTGCAGGCTGGTGGTGGTGGTGTAATGGTGTGGGGGATGTGTTCTTGGCACACTTTAGGCCCCTTAGTGCCAATTGGGCATCGTTTAAATGCCACGGCCTACCTGAGCATTGTTTCTGACCATGTCCATCCCTTTATGACCACCATGTAATGCACCGTGTCACAAAGCTCGAATCATTTCAAATTGGTTTCTTGAACATGACAATGAGTTCACTGTACTAAAATGGCCCCCACAGTCACCAGATCTCAACCCAATAGAGCATCTTTGGGATGTGGTGGAATGGGAGCTTCGTGCCCTGGATGTGCATCCCACAAATCTCCATCAACTGCAAGATGCTATCCTATCAATATGGGCCAACATTTCTAAAGAATGCTTTCAGCACCTTGTTGAATCAATGCCACGTAGAATTAAGGCAGTTCTGAAGGCGAAAGGGGGTCAAACACAGTATTAGTATGGTGTTCCTAATAATCCTTTAGGTGAGTGTATATACAGAAATTTAAAGGTATTCATGGCAACCCGTCAAAATAAAAGTTTGGTTTAACTTGAAGGAAATGAGACAGAAATACATTACTATTATTCAATAGAATGTACATACTACTACTACAACTAATAATACAATTATAAAAACTTTATTTTACTTTTTAAGGAATAATCACACAACATTTCTTCCGTGTTTTAATTTTAATGTTTGCAAAAAATAAAAATAAAATGTTTAATTTTCAATGATAAAAAGAGAAATGAAATTGTTTTATGCCTTCATCTGATAACCAGACAAATTTAAATACACAACACAGAGGAAAATAAAAATATTTCATAAGGCTATTTCAAGAATAAATTAAGTTGTTTTTATGTATTCAAATAATTAGACATGCTAAAACACAGAATTTGGTAACAATAAACCATATGGTGAGAAACAAATAAAATAGGGCCCTTAACATATAATTTTTGTTAAACTTTTAATAAATTGATGTGAAATTATGTAAGTTTCATCATTTTGATTAATTAGACATGCTTTTTGATTTATACAATTTATTTTAACCATTCCAAAGGAGTCCAGAAAAAATTAAACTGGAGAAATTTTGGAGAAAAAAATTAAATGGAATTTGGGAAAAAATACTGATTGAGTATGACTATACTATGACTGATTTCATAGGGCCCTAAACGATGAAGCTTTTCTGTGGCACCTGTCAAAGGTCACACGTGCTCTTGCTTCAGAATAGCAGGTGCAGTATGGTACAGTATGTCTGCGCAGAGCGACCACACAGGCTGCCATCATCATACAGTGCTGTTTATGACCACAAGTCTGTGTCTCATTGAGATCCTGGCCTAATACTTTAACTCATCAGGGTGCCAACACGTAACTCAACATGCCAAACGCTCGTGGTCAGGTGAAATAAGATACACAAACTTCTTTCATAACAGACACGTGACACAACTTAAAACAAACTGTTCTCTCAGGGTCAGTGATTAACACTGCTGTTTTTGTGTCGAAAACTATTACTTTTTAAAAAAAAAATTTTTTGTGATTATACTTAGATCTTCTTAAATGGGAATGAATTTAATCTCCAAGAATTTTTTTAATATTGCAAATTATATATATATATATATATATATATATATATATATATATATATATATATATATATATATATATATATATATGTATATATATATATATGTAAAACAAAATATATATTAAATATATAAAATATGTTACAATAAAAGTGTTCAGAAATTATTGTAGAAAAGAAAATTATAAAAAGATGTGTAATTAAGATGTGTACACCCATAAAAATTATTTTACTTAATATATTAATGATTACACCACTTAACATTTTGTCATTAATTTAAAAATGCTGTTGAAATATTTTCATACATTCTATTTTTATTTACACTACTGTTCAAAAGTTATTTTTGGAATAAAGAAGACATATTTTTGAGCAGCAAATTATAATGATTTCTGAAGGATCATGTGATTTTTATTTATTTATGAAAGTTTGTTTGGTCATATGTTTTGCATGGTGCGGTAGTTAGTTTACATGCTCTGACGTGTTAAGATGTGGTGCTCATACGGGCATCATCAGTTCAAATTTGGCTCGTACCATTTCCAGATCCCCACCCCCAATCACTTCCTATCTTCTTTTGACTGCTCGGAAAAAAGGGCCAACAAACCACCAACAGCATATGGCTTGGCTTCTGTAGAGCTGAGTTTTGGCACAGTTTCAGCTTTTTGGCTGATATGAGGCATTCCTGTGCTGGATGAAGGTGGAGATGTTAAAGGGGTCTGTTTTGGCAGGAATTCGAGTCATCGGGGTTCTCTGTTAGCTGCGGCTCTGTGATATGGTCAGTATTTATCAAGCCCCAGAGAGAATCTCCCCTAACCCTTATCTCAGCCTTTATCACTGGAGCACAGCATAGTGGTAATGTGTGTCACATGGGTTAAACGGCAGCACGTGGACAGACAGCGGCACGTTCAGCCCACCTCTCTTTCACAGCCAACATGCACTCCGGCAAAAGGTCTGTTTGAAGATCAACAAAAGTGATTGTGCACTATTTCTTAAAGGGATAGTTCCTCCAAAATGAATAGTCTGTCATTATTCATCACTCTCATGTCCTTCCAAACCTGTTTGACTTTCGTTCTTCTGTGGAACAGAAAAGAAGATATTTTGAAGAATGTTGGCAACCACAGTTTTGGGGAAAAATGACATGGAACACTCTAAATGTATTCTTTATGTTCCATGTCAAACAGTTGTGGAATAAATTATGACAGGAATTTTAATTTGTGTAAACGATCTCTCTAAATTTTGGGCAAAACTGAAAAAGCTCAGTTTAAACTATTAATTAAAATAATGTTATAGGTTCTAGGATTTTTGGTGATTATTCTTAAATCTTCATAAATTTACAATTGAAAACAACACAGAAAATGTCCAAGAATTTGTAAAATATTTATATTGTTTTATATATATATATATATACACTCACCTAAACGATTATTAGGAACACCATACTAATACTGTGTTTGACCCCCTTTCGCCTTCAGAACTGCCTTAATTCTACGTGGCATTGATTCAACAAGGTGCTGAAAGCATTCTTTAGAAATGTTGGCCCATATTGATAGGATAGCATCTTGCAGTTGATTGAGATTTGTGGGATGCACATCCAGGGCACGAAGCTCCCGTTCCACCACATCCCAAAGATGCTCTATTGGGTTGAGATCTGGTGACTGTGGGGGCCATTTTAGTACAGTGAACTCATTGTCATGTTCAAGAAACCAATTTGAAATGATTCGAGCTTTGTGACACGGTGCATTATCCTGCTGGAAGTAGCCATCAGAGGATGGGTACATGGTGGTCATAAAGGGATGGACATGGTCAGAAACAATGCTCAGGTAGGCCGTGGCATTTAAACGATGCCCAATTGGCACTAAGGGGCCTAAAGTGTGCCAAGAACACATCCCCCACACCATTACACCACCACCACCAGCCTGCATAGTGGTAACAAGGCATGATGGATCCATGTTCTCATTCTGTTTACGCCAAATTCTGACTCTACCATCTGAATGTCTCAACAGAAATCGAGACTCATCAGACCAGGCAACATTTTTCCAGTCTTCAACCGTCCAATTTTGGTGAGCTCGTGCAAATTGTAGCCTCTTTTTCCTATTTGTAGTGGAGATGAGTGGTACCCGGTGGGGTCTTCTGCTGTTGTAGCCCATCCGCCTCAAGGTTGTGCGTGTTGTGGCTTCACAAATGCTTTGCTGCATACCTCGGTTGTAACGAGTGGTTATTTCAGTCAAAGTTGCTCTTCTATCAGCTTGAATCAGTCGGCCCATTCTCCTCTGACCTCTAGCATCAACAAGGCATTTTCGCCCACAGGACTGCCGCATACTGGATGTTTTTCCCTTTTCACACCATTCTTTGTAAACCCTAGAAATGGTTGTGCGTGAAAATCCCAGTAACTGAGCAGATTGTGAAATACTCAGACCGGCCCGTCTGGCACCAACAACCATGCCACGCTCAAAATTGCTTAAATCACCTTTCTTTCCCATTCTGACATTCAGTTTGGAGTTCAGGAGATTGTCTTGACCAGGACCACACCCCTAAATGCATTGAAGCAACTGCCATGTGATTGGTTGATTAGATAATTGCATTAATGAGAAATTGAACAGGTGTTCCTAATAATCCTTTAGGTGAGTGTATATATAGATATATATATATATATACTGTTGCTTTCTACATACTGACACAAGGTTACACTCAATAAACAAATAAACAAATATTTAAATAGATATTAATGAGTGAATACATACATACATACTAGTGCTGTCAAACGATTAATCGTATCCAATATAAAAGTTTTTATTTACATAATATACACTATATTGCCAAAAGTATTGGGTAAACTGAGAGAAATGGAAAAAAATAAATAAATAAATATATATATATGTATATATATATATTAATAATAATAATTTGTCAGCCAATCGGACTGAGGGGCAGAAAATAAAGGAAGGAAAAAATAAAATAAAAAAATCACTGCTGTCGCGTGAGATGAGACGGATGCAACTTCTCTGCCGAAACCTGAAGCTGGATGCAAGAAAAGTGCACAAACATCCAAACCATCATCATACCCAGAGTGGCAGCCGGTGAGAACTTTAATTTCGATTCAGTAAACGAAAGGATGTGGCTGATGTAGCAGCAGATCCCGATTAAGTTGTGAGTGTATTGATTTGCTTATTTTTGATTGTGTTTGATCGAGTGACGATAGAATATTGTTTATCTCTGAAGTTCATATAAGCCGATCGTTAAAATAATATAATTAACCATAATTTCATACCATAATTCATAAACATGCTATGAAACTCTAAATGTTCAGGTTAATAGTCAGTACTATGCTGCAAATTGCGATTTGACAAGTCCATTAAGTAATAAATAATTCTACAATTGAACAATGCTGTGTTAAAAATAGATACAAAGAATCGCAATGACAGCAGTGGTTGTTTGAGTTTATTTGTAATTCATTTAGATATGTTGTACTTTTAAAGGTTTTTCACCTTTCTGCTACAACTTATGTCAGTTTCATCAAAATTGAAACCAAACACCAATGATTTGTATAGACACTATATGGACAAAAGTATTGGGACACCCCCTTCTTTAGAACAGAAGAAGGCACTAACAAAACTGTGGCAACAAAGATGGGAGAATAATTCACGTATTTAAAAATTGTATTTCCATCTCTGTTGCAACAGTTTTGAAAGTGTCTAAAATGACTGTACCCATATACAAATCACTGGTGTTTGGTGATGAGTTTTCGGCTCAAGGTCTGCATATAAAGTCACACCAGAGGTGTTCAGCTGGGATCAGGACTTGGCTTTCTGCAGACCAGTCAAGTTCTTCCACACTGACTGAACTAAAATGAAACTTTAATAAATGCTTTAGAAGTATTTTTCATGTTAACTGCTGTATTTAACTAATATTAACAAATGGTTAAAAAATCATTCTTATGGCATGCTGATAAGCAAATCTGTTGCTTACTCAGGTTACACATTTCTAAATACGTTTCTAAATCTGATGACCACAGACAGCAATCTAGAGCTGCTTTGATTGGATTTTTTTTCTTGGCTTCTCTCATAACAGAGTAGAGGACATAACCTCCATTGGCAGACTGAAGGGTTTCACAGGAAGCCAACTATGACACCCAAACTGAACAGATACTGCGCGACTTAGCAGAGAAATGCTCAATTATCCAATTAGAAAGAACAAAAAAGAAAGCGGGTTCCAAAGTGGACACACAAACACACACTGCTAAATGGCCTAAAACACTGCATCGCTGTCATCGATGTCCCACTGCATTGTGCACTTATCTTTACAGCCAATATTCAAACACACTCACCTAAAACATCAAGTATTTTATTTTGAGAAATCGGATTTATTCTTGTCAAACGGTTCATGTAAAGCAAAACCCACATTGATTGCACACCTGAAGGTCAAGTTTAAAGACAAGATAATCCATGATAAATAGACTACTTAAAAGTACTTTCTTGTACTCAATTAAATATTTAAATGACTTTTTCTTGAGTAAAAGTAAGAAAGTAATAGATTTCTAATGTAATTAAGTATTAAATTATATTTAATATGAAACGTAGTGCAGTAAAAAGTACAATATTATGCTTTGGAATGTTGTGAAGTAAGGTTTTCTAAAGAAAAACACTGACACTTGTAAAGTACTTTTAAAGCAGAGTAAAAATACTTCACTACTGTCCGCTTCTGCTAATATTATCCAGAATTATTATTGTTTGCACATATACAGAGTTAATTTTCTACCTTGTGAAAAAGAAGCACACTTAATTGTATTGAATGTGCACTTTAAATCAAAAGTATTTTTTTAAAAACTGTATATGTAGCTAATAAATTGCAACATTGTTGCATATATGTAACTAATTACAAATGTATTTAAATACATGACATGCAAGTTTAAACAGAATTTAAGTATTGAGGAATATGAAAAAATATATTTTAGTTCATCATAAATGCAGTACACTTTAACCATATTTCAAAGACAATAGAAGTAATTATGAAATGACACAGAAGTGTACAGCAATGAAGTCCTGCTTAAGTGAGTTAAAAATGAAAAGTTCAGCATTTTATTGAACCTTTCATTTTATTGCAATAAACATGCAGTTATGTTTCCTAAAATAATATGTTCAGTTTGCACTTAAGTTTATTCTTTTAAAGTAGATTATTTCTGTAAATTTATACAAAATACACTAAAATGCACATCTTTTTCACAGGGGCGGTTTTGGTGGATATTCCAAGATGTTTGCATCCAAAATTCATACAGTTTAATACAGTCATAATACCAGTTGTCTTGTTCAGATTTCTTGAAACCAGAATGTTGAATTAGTCTGGTTATGGCCACTGGGTTATTGTGTTTATATGATGCTTACATAATCAAAATGGAAACCAATTATGATGCTATTTTTAGAAACCAGAACACTGGCTTCATCTGGAATCCATAATTTCCAAAATATTTCCATCTATGTCACTTGGTTGCGGTCGGAAATATTGGAATACCGTCCGGTCAAAAGTTTCTCCCATTTAGTTCCACTGTATCACTGAACTATTTCACAGCAGAGGAAAACACCGAGCTGAAGTGCTGATAAAATGCTGATACATGATTTCCTCTCTACCCCTTTCTGCTATTGTATAACCTACTGTCTTTGTCCCTGCCAAAGTCTAAGCATCTTAACAAAATTGAGAAATAATTCCATTGCTCAACATTTCATATGTAATTTGTGTCTGGAAATAGTCTAACCATCTCATAAAGTCAACATTGTTGCTGTGGAGAACTAACTCCATGTTGGTGTTTTACCTCTATGAAGTCAGCTTTTAGTCTTTTAATTGACCCTTCGCAAAGACCCCCCCCCCCCCCCCCCCCCTACTGTTGCTACGTCCAACAAGCCATGCCGCTCATCAAAATAAACATGAACGAACATCAGAAGGTATCTTGTTTCAACCGTGGAAAGATGTCAATGCACACCATTTTTCAAGTTCAAGTCTACCAATGTTAATCTACTCTCCAGTCTGGTTTGTTTGTCGGACAAAATGGCAGATTTTGTGTTATGATTGGTCAGATTGCCTGTCAATCAAACTCCTGGCGAAGGGTCAATTGAATCAAATAATGGACATAAATACTCCATTACCGACAAAATTAAACCAACAGCATCTCTAATGTGATTTTTACATTTCCTTAAAGGGACAGGCCACCCAAAAAGGAAAGTTCTGTGATTATGTACTCACTCTCATGTCATTTCAAAACATGACATTCTTTCTTTTGTGGAACAAAAAGAAGATATTTTAGAAGTCAATTGTCACCAAAATGTATCAACATTCTTCACAATATTTTCTTTTGTATTCCACAGAATAAAGAAAGTCATGTAGGTTTGAAACAACATGAGTATTAGGGACTAGAACTGCACCATTAATCGTTAAAAGATTGCGATCTCAATTCAAACACCCACGTGATCTAATTTCTAAATGACAATGATTCTCCCATGTCTATTAAACCTTTGAAAAAAGTCCTCTCGGAACATTTAAATCTGTGTTCGCACTGCCGCTGACAGAGAGAGCAGTTACTATCTTTAGGAAAGGAACAGCTTGACAAACAAGTTTTCAATGACCCAGTATTATTTCAGTCTTATAGTCATTCATACTATGAAAGTTTATAGTTCAGCTATAAACACTGATGTCCATGGTAGCGATCAAATTAGAGCAAATCCCCTTTTGAAATTAATTGGCGCTTCAAATAGGCTAACGTGTGTATATTATATAGACATTTGTATTTGTGCACAATCTATCTGACTGTGGATTTGTGGAGTCCAAGCCCTTTAGAGATGGTTTTGTAAACTTTTCTAACCCGATGAGCGACATCAACTCTTTTTCCCAGGTCCTCAGTAATCTCCTTTGTTCGAGACATGATTCACTTCCACAAACATGATCAGACTTTGAAGTTTGATAGATCCCTGTTCTTTGAATAAAACAGGTCACGTACTGAAATTTGATAGTCATTGCACTGACTGACAACACCTCAGCACAGATGGACTCTAATTTCAGCTTTAAATGAACTGCTAATCCAAGAGATTCACATACTTTTGCCACTTTTAGGTCATATGTATGTGGAAATATAGAAAATTCTAAAGGGTTCACAAACTTTCAAGCAGCACTGTATAAATTATTAATTCCAAAAAATTCATAATTCACCCATAATCGCTCTAATAGGGACCAACTCTAACTATCAACTAAATGCTTATTAGCATGTCTGTTATTAACATATTGGCTGTTTATTAGTACTTATAAAGCACATCTTCTGCATGATGCATATTAATAAGCAGCAAATTAGGAGTTTATTGAGACAAAAGTCATATTTATTTATAGTGAGTCAAGTTTGTTAATAGTGAGAATTGGACCTTAAAATAAAGTGTGACCGGAATTTCATTTTTGTGTAAACGTTCCCTTTAAGAAAGAGAACTGTTAGCTCATGCAAACTCACAGCCACAATGCCAGGGTGTTGTGAATGGTTTCTAAGGCACTCTGAGTAGTTTTCAGCATGTGCCTGCTAGGATGTTCTGGGTGGTTACTTACTCATCCTTTTGCAATAATGTCTGGCTGAATTTTAAATTCCTAGAACAGTTCATCACTTACGGTAACATGCTTGCCTAAAGCATTTCTGACTCTGACTTCACGCGATTAAATCTTAAGTGGATAAATACGAATAAAGCAATGCTGGTGGTGTTGTTTTGTTTGGCTGGTTCCTCTCTCTGAGAGAGGTGTATGAAGTCTACTCGCTGTTCCCTCCTATTTATCCTTTTCCCCCTGCCACGTCTTCCCAAAATCGAATTGTTTCTTTGCATACGAGAACGAAACCAAGGTCTTTTTCTGAAAGCATTGGATTAGAGCGAAAGGAAGCTGGGCACGGGCACCCACACTCATTCTCCTGCAGTATACAACGTGCTACGTGTCTTGTTTCCAGGGTAACGCAAGAAATATTTTGGCCGGCTCAAAAGTAAGGGGTCTGATAAGGCTCGGGAGAGGAGACAGAGAGGAAAAAGAGAACTAATGGGAGTTGGTGATCAAGGACAATCAGCGCACTGGAGAGAAAACAAGGGAGTTACACGACCCCAGAGGAACAGAGACGTGAGACCAGAGCCATTCTGATGCAATGGGAAACGCTGCAACCTTTTTGATGTGGCTTTATCACTCTCTGGGGCAATTTACATAGAATTACATTGAACCGGTTAAAGCAAGGCTATGATCAAATCTTGCTATCAGCACTCTAAAATTACCTAAATATTAGGGTTGCAACAACTAAATACTAATGAAAACTGAAGACAATTCAAATAAATAGCAACTCGCTGATAACCATCAGCTCTTGATAAACACCCGACAATGCAAGTAAACTGTGCTTACATGCATGTTTTAAAATCGCTTGGGTTTTATCCGGTTTTGATGTCAAAACTTAAACAAACATGTAGACAATGAATTAGCTGCTAGAATGAAGACTGTATTCAAGGTTTTGGGCCTAAAATTGATTTGTGCCATTTATGAACTTTGCAAGATTAAAGATCTGGGCCCGTATTCATGAAGAATTTTAATGCAAAAAGTAGCTCCTAGTGACAAAATTCTAAGAAAATTCTTAGAGCGTTTACTTAAAATTAAAGAAAAAATCCTAGTAAAGAAAAAACAGTAATTCAGAAAGCATCTTAACCCTTAAAAGAGGTCTTAAGGTCAAACTTGTTAGGAGTATGGATGAGGACTTTTAAGGGGCTTAAGAGTTTCTTTAACAGCGGAGAAAATGGACGAAAATGAAGAGGGAGAAGAAATGTGTTGCACACAATGCATGACTGTGAGTTAGTAAGACGCTACACATTAGTTCGTGCAGGGATCATGTTTGTGACTGATCTTATTAAAGACATGCTAACATCTCAGACACCGCGCAGAATTGCCATAGCGCCAGAAATCACTACATTAACATATTTGGCAACTGGAAAAATGCAACTATGCAGCAGTGATGATTTGGGTCTGTTACAGCACTTATTAGGCTTATATGTCTCTGTTCATTTCCTATAAAACACAGTAAATATGCAGGGCCGGCGCCAAGGCGCCCAAACGAGTTACTGTGCGCCCCCACTTTCCATCCTCTCCCCTCCTTGCTGAACGCGATCGATTTTGAAAGCGAAAGTACCGATAAAACAGCGCACATAATGCGATTGCACGCTTTAGCGAGCATCAGCAACTGCACGAGATCACAGATTGCACCCCCTCACCCCCCCCCCGACACACACACACAATGTGATTTGTGCCCCCCCTAGAAATTTAAATGCCCCCCGATGGAGGTGCCCTGGCGCCGGCTCTGTAAGTATGACAGCATGGTAAATAAAAAATAAAGAATATATATATACATATATAATGTGTGTGTGTGTGTGTGAGAGAAAGAGCGAGAGGAAAAATTCCACCTGTAATTTCAAAGTGAAGGCTTATAATATACCCTACTCTTAAAAGCACTCTTTTATTTCCTTCTTGACAAGGAAATGTCAAATCAGACAAATTAAATTAGATATATTCAAAAGTTATTAATGATTTATAATGTTTTTGAAATAGGTCTCTTATGCAACATGTTTTTTACAAAATAATACTGACAAAAATTGGTTTCTCTTTGACCAAAATAAACCAATCAATTACCAAAAGTTGCAAAACTACAAAATATCAAGCTGTTTTTGTAAGATGTCTTTGTCAATCACTTGCAAAAGCATGTGAACACTAGTGTTCCCATTTCAAGGTTTTGAGGTATGAGATTTTTCCTCCAGGCATAAACGTATGACTGTACACACGTGTGAAGCTGTACATCAACACTGGCTTCTTCTCAAACCTTTGATCATTTACACACGCAAACAGCAACTGGTGTCATACTGTAAGGTAAAACTTAAAACTACACTTGAGACTAATGCAGTGCTCCCCTCACTGCAGATTAAAAAGTATTCACTGCAGACTAAGGCCGATGCGAGGACAGCGAATGCAGCATGACTGCTTTGACCCACTGAACAGAAGACTCATGAGGAAGGAGAAAAGAGCCTCTCCTCCCTCAATCACTCTAATGAAAGAGCTGCAGTGAACATGCTGACACCGTCCTGAGATTCATAAAAAGGTCATCCAGATCAGGTTTCTAACAGCAACAGCAATGGACATGCTGTGATTACAACAGGAATGCCCACATGGTCCTAAGCTGCAGTCTGGCTTTGCATTCATAACACTACCGCAGCCATAACAATGACTGTGCATTTAGATACAGAGACTCTTACGCTCACTCTGCATTCATTCAATCAAAAATACAGTAAAACAATAATATTGTAAAATATTATCATTTAAAATGTTCTATTTTAATGTAATAAAACATATTTTTCCTGCAAAGTTGAATTTTCAGCATCATTACTCCAGTCGCCAGTGTCACATGATCCTTCAGAAATCATTTTAATATGCTAATTTGGTTTTCAGTTATTATTGGTGCTCAATTATTAATAATGGCAACAATAATACATTTTTCCCTGTTTATTTTCAAATTTTGAATTATTTGAACATTTTTGCTGATTAATATTTTTGTAGAAAACTGCAGGGTTTTTTCAGGATTAAATTCCGAAAAACCGTAAGCGTTTTTTTTCGTATTCGTCATCCTTTCCTATCAAAATGCGTGCTACAGATGTGAAAATGCAGAAAATCGAACCTGATCCGAATTTTTTTTATGACGGACGAAAGTTTTGGAGGCAGTGTGTAAACGTGATTGAAACGTGAGTTTGTATTTATTTTTTAACTTGTGAAAATTTCGGACAAAAATGTGTGCAATGACCTTTACCCTGCATTTAATCGAAATATACATTTGTGTAACATAAATGTCTTTACTGAGCAATTTAATGCATACTTGTTGACTAAAATAATGAACTTTTATTGATTGATTTTTAACCCCAAACTTTTGAATAATAGTGTATCGTGGTTTCTCCAAAAATATTAATCGGCACAACTGTTTTCAACATAATAATTTGAATAAAAAGTGTTTCTTGAGCAGCAAATCAGCATATTAGAATGATGTCTGAAGGACTATGTGACTGAAGACTGGAGTAATGATGCTGGAAATTCAGCTTTGCATTACAGGAATAAATTACATTTTAAAATATATGCAAACGAGTTCTTTTAAATTTTAATAAAATTCCTCAATAATACTGTTTTACTCTATTTTGCATTAAATAAATGCCGGCTTGGTAAGCATAATAGACTTATTGACTCTACATTTATGACCGATAGTGTACATAAAACTTTATTCATAATAAGCATACTTGAAAAAGCTACTCTACAGAACTGAGAATATGCATGTCTACCTAATTTATGTGTGAAAAATGCCACAGCATGAAGATCACACACCACTGGACACTGGATTGACCTGGCAAGCTCAAATATCCAGACCTGCGTCATAGGGGCAGTTTCGCTCTGACACACTTCAGCGCGCTGACAGGGCCAATGCGGCACTCTGAGCACTGTGCCCTGCTCAGTCACGCTCACACACTAACTGAGCAACTTGTTTTCTCAACAGTTTGTGACGTCAGAGTCTCAATTACTCTCATATTTCAACCTGACAAAAAAATGTCATTCTCATTTTCAGATCCAGGGTCTGTTTTTGCGATTTTTGTCCGATAAGCTCTGATACGGTCTCACGCGCACAATGAGCATACTGTATATACACGCAAGCAATGCACTTTAGTGGCAGTAAGAATATGTTGTTTGCATATGGGCTGGAGATTAAGATTGACAGATGAGCCTTCAAAGCCAGAGAAACACTGATTTGGGATCAGAGAAGACTGCATTTCTCAGGCTGGTGGTAGTTGAGATCAGTGGACAGTGAGAAACACAGACAGTCAATATCGTGTTTGATACATCCAACCGCAACTTCCTGAATGCAGTTTTGCACTGCTGGTGACAGTGTGTGCCAGTTTTGACTTTCAAGTAATGGTTTAACTAGCATCTACTGATACTGAATAAAGGGGAGACCGGGGAAAGTTGTCACACATAGATGTTGGCTAGATCTCTGTAACTATATAGGGGAAGTGACGTTCATGAATTTTCAGCTAAATTTCATTTTTCCAAAAAAATTGTCCATTGGCGATACACAAAGTACTGCTCACATAGATGTTATTTTCAGATCAAGCAGCTGTCTGTTGGTCAACGCAGTGAATCAGAGTGAAAAACTTGAGCTTGATACAAAATCAGTGCGGGGAACTCCTTCACCCTTAAACAGATTTTCAGATTCCAATGATTCCTATTGAAATGACTGGACTTTGACTGCTACATTTGGTTATCAATGGTAAATTTGACCCCAACTTAAAGGTTTTGAGTGAAAAAATCTTAAATTTGCACCAGATGTTGAATGTAAAAACAATAAAAGTATGCAATTCGGGTAAGATTTTATATGTTAAATGGATAGCTCACTCAAAAATAAAAATTCTATCATTTACTCCAAACCTGTATGCATTTCTTTTTTTCTGTTGAACAGCAAAGAAGAAATTTTGAAGAATGTTTGTGTCCACAATTGCTGGTAACCACTGACTTCCATAGTATGGAAAAATGCTATGGATGGCAATGGCTACCAACATTCTTTAAAATATCTCCTTTTGTGTTCAATAGAGGAATGCATACAGGTTTGGAACAAATTGAGGGTGAGCAAATAAAAAAAATAAAAAAAACAACTATCCCTTTAAAAAGGATTT